>NC_133775.1:21426158-21545940 GCF_003597395.2 Chelonoidis abingdonii
AAACAACAAAGACCCCGAGTATACAAATTCCCGCCCCTGACTTTTAAACAATCCAGTTCTTTGATTGGTCCTCTGGTCAGGTGTTTGGTTACCCTTTCCAGGTAAAAGAAACTTAACCCTTACCTTACCTATCTACTTATGACAGAAGTGGGGGCTGTCTTTCTGTTCTTTTTTTGTACAACACCCAGTACAATGCAGTTCAGATCCATGGCTGGGGCTCATTGACACTACCACAATCTAAATAATAAAGAGGGATCACATGGTCACCTCTGTTGTTGTTGAATACACTTCCTCTTAATTTGATACTAGTTGCATTTCATATGAATGTCTGCAATGCTCTAAGCACATCATAATTAAAATAAAATAAGGTGTGAGTCAAAGAATGGGCACTGATAAATTTAAAAAATATGAATGTTCTGTGAGATATGGACGTTACAGCTAAATTAAGAGAAAATATATCTCTGCACACAAATAACATAGATCAGCTTGCAGTTGAAAAGGTGTGAAAAGTAATGCACTGTAAATGATAATATATCAGGGTTTCTCAGTTCACTGTCAGCATCAAAGACCTGATATGCATAAAATGTAGGTCATAGCATTCCATTTAACACCATATTTATCTTTAACATAAGTAGCTGAAACTCTAGTTACTGTAAAACAAGAGGCATACTGATAAGAAATTTAAGTGGCGAAAGCCACTGTGTGTCTTTAAGGTGACTGAGTGCATCATAGTGTGCTAGGTTCTGTTAGCTGGAGAACATGTATGGAAGAGTAACTCAAATGCTCTGCTCTCAGGGCTGTGATGCGCTGGTTAACAAAGAGAAGCAAATTGGATTGCTGGCTATGCTAATAGTTATATTTAAAGATAAATAAATATGAAGAATTGATCAAAGGGACTTGATAGTTACTGCAGGTGCAGTTGGAAGAAGATGGACAATTAAGAGAAGTGTAATAGCTATTTACTAAGTTGGAGGAAAGGCTGAAGGAATTAGGTAATTTATAGGAGACAAAAAAATCAGAAAAGAGTAAATAGTTGAGGCAGGGTAAGGTAAATGTGATGGTTTCTCTTTCCAAATATCAAAGAGAACCCTGTTGGTTACATTTAAGGATAAGGAAGTAGACTATAGAATTTAGGAGGAGGAGCAGGAAGATGACACTTCTTGAAAAGTTAGTGTTACTTTTTAGACCCCGGTCTCCCAAAGGATATGAAGAAATGTGGTTGGGATTTGACTGCGAGAGCCATGGTCAAAAACTGATTTTTTATTTAGTAAACAGTATTCAAGAGAGAAACTAGCTGCATAGAGAAACAAAGATTTAAAACCTGACAATGAAACATCCCATGGAGAATGGGATAAAAATGCTTTTCACTTCTCTACCATCTTCCATTTGAAGATCTCAATATGCTTTACAAACATAAATGAATGAGGCCTTTCAGCCGCTCCGTGATGCCAGTTAATGTTCAGCTGGTCAAATACTATTAATCAGTTTTATATTCACAATTATAAACTTTCATTTTTATTTTCAATATTCAATCAGCTTCACTAAGTATTACTATCCTGTTTTTAGAGATGATGAACCTGAAATACGGAGAGGTAAATTTATTATTTTACACAAGATCCCAGATGAAGGCTGGAGCAGTCAGGAATAGTATTCAGAGCTTCTGATTCAGAACAATGTTAAAGACAATGCTCAATTGTTACACTGAATAGAGATGGATTTAGGCATGTGCTAAATTGGGCCCTGTCAAGGAGCAAGCAGCCCTTCAATGGGATTGAGACCCTGTTTTACCCATGACAACCCTCTGAACTCCAGCTGGGTATTCCCATAGTTTCTGACACTATGTGTGATGGAGGTGTGGCCGCACCATGCAGCTTGAAGTGGTTTCTATCATATGCAGAATTTACAGTTTGGTTCAATGGCTCTCAGCAACCCCAATATAAAAATTGTTCCAGTATCCCTGGGTACTCCAGGTAGTTTACTGGTCAGTTAGCTGTCTTGTAAGGATCAGATCACCCCTATCTGAGCAGTCTAAAGGGGGGTTCCCTAGGCAGGAAGGGAGGCAATGCCTCTAGAATAAGAGGAGGTCTGTAACGAAAAAGTGGCTCTTAGGGAGGGGGCAGAAACTAGAAGGACACTCAGAGGGAGTATGCTCCCAGGGTGGGAGAAGCCAGTTGAGAGACAACTCTGAAGAAAAGATTGGTAACCCAGCTCAAATGAGGGAGAGTAGCTGGGGCTAGAAGGCAAGGGATTTGTGGGGGCTTCTGAGGAGAGGAGAGAAGAGCAAGACTAGAGGCTAGAACTGGTTTTAAATGTAAGCTTTACTTGTGTTAATTTCCATTGTCAGTAAAGGAAGCCCTTGGGTCAAGAGGTTTCTTGAAAGGAAAAGCTAGTTTGCCCTAGTTCATACTCAGGGAAAGGGAAACTGAGGCATGATATTGGGATGGGATCATGGACAAGGCCTCAGTTCTGTACTTTAATCAGACCAATTGTGCTTACTGGTTCTGTAAGATTCATAGGGGGAGAATGGGAGCTGTAGCTGAATAGGATTTGCTACCTGGGAGATAGGGAACAAAACCGAAAGGCTGCAGTTAGTGCTTAGCTGCCTGCTCTGTAGTCTACCAAATAAACCAAAAGTAGTGATTTGCATGGAAAATGAATGAGAGAAGAGGTGCTTCCATTAAACATGATGAAAGTAATTATGTAACTGAATATATGTGCAGTAGAAGAGGATGCAAAAGACAGCAACAGCTACTCTGACGAAAGCTTCTGGTAGGTGAGTGTTGACCAGAGATAATTACTAAGGAGAAAAGATAGTAAGTGGAAAGATGGGAAAATTATTATTATTCCACAAAGAAGAGTGAAAGTAATGAGAAATTAAGACACCCTCTCTCCTTTTCTGACAAAGGCAAAAAGAATAAGCAGTGAGATGTCAGGAATGCAGACATAGATCACCAAGTAGCTGAAATTTGTCTAAATCAGGGTGATGAGTGAGACATTAAAGTGCAGGAATGAAACCTATAAAAAGACTCAACAAGACAGGAGGGGGTGTTATAATATGGATGAGGAACAATATTACACCTGAAGATAGGAATAGCATAATGTACTGGCTTTACCAGCAGGGAGGTTTGGATTGATGTGAAAGACAAACTTGGTAAAAAATGAAACTTCTAAGCAAGATGAGAAAGCAGGCTGAAAAATATTGATGGTGATAAGGAGTTTCTTATCACAATGTTCATTTTATCATTGCTCGTTCTCAAATAGCCCCTAAAATTGCAAATAGCTCTGATGTTGCAGAATCAAACTACCAAAATAAAGTCCATATCTTGTGGCATTCATTTTATCTGAACAACTATTCCTCACTGCCTGTTGTTGAAATGTTAATTTTTAAACTTCAAATTTATTTTTAAGTTTTGTCTATTCTGACAACCTGAGCGCAATCAGTTATATAAGTGTGAAAAATCAGCCTAAATCATGTAGAACATTTAAATGGAAGAAATGGTTTGTGTTTACATAGAAAGCAACAGACAAATACAGAAGGATAATCCTTCAGAACAAAAGTGGAGAATTAATTCGGGGTTGAGAAAATAGTTAAGATATTTAAATGAAAAGGATGGACTCTTTCCTAAATCAAAAATAAAACTGTCAGGAGGCAGAAATGGAGAAACTGAGCAGCAATATCATCCTCTAAATGGCCACTGACAGCTCTTAAAACCCAGTAAAGGTTTTAGAATCAGAAAAAAGTATATATCTTAAAAAGACACGTGAATGCAGGAGATACTGTCACAAATGCACAGAGCTCAGAGGAAGTTTCTGAAGTCTCGCAGGTGGCCAAACTTAATACAGTATGTGCCATTACTGGAGAGGAATAAAGCTAAGGAATCACCAGGATATTACAGGGCATTCAACTGAACTTCTGGTTTGAGAAGTTTTAGAAACTAGGTTAAGGCATCAAATGAGAGAGCAGCTAGCAAAGCACAGGTTTGATCAAGGATAGCCAACGTGGTTTTAGGGAAAAGGAAATCTTAGTGACTCTTGGAGATTCTTTGAAGATATTTCATCCAGAGTAGGCAAAGGAGGGCCCACGGTGGTACCATGTAGTTATATTTTCTGCAAGTATAACAGTTTCATACTAGATCTAAGGCAAATCTCAGAATAAGAGAAAAGTTAGCTGATTGGACTGAAAATCAGGTTAAAAGGAGGAAATTAAGAATATTTTTGATCGAGGTTTTTCCCAAAAGTAAAGAATCAGCCAATCTGGATTTATTTTGTATCTGAGTGCCTTGCAGGCCTTTTATCAAGAAAAATGACTTAAATGGCATTATTGTGATGGGAACCCTGGGGTACAATGTGGAACTAGGGTATTGCTGTGCCCCCTTACATCTCCAGTCTGGCTGTCTCCCGCAATGCTTTGCTAGTGACAAGCAGCAAACCCCTCCAGGCACTGTTTTCACTTAGCACAACAGTATGTGGAGCTCCGTACCCAGCTAAATTGCATGAATGCTCTCTCTGAGCCACGCATGAATCACACAGAGAAAGACACCAACAAGTTTCGCAAGCCCCCAGCCTTGCACCCCTGGAATATACCATCTTGCCATGGTCAGAAGCTTCATCAGTGTACGTCTATTACCCAGTATACCCCTCCCTCTATATGAAGAGGACACACGCTAGCCTTTGTAAACCGAGCTGAGATTTCCCAAGCCCTTCACCAAAACCACACTGTTTTAGATAAATATAAAACAGATTTATTAAAGGCAGAAAGATAGCTTTTAGGTGATTATAAATAGTAGGTATAACAGGTCAGAGATAGTTATCAATTAAAATAAGAGGTAAGTGCACAGTATAAATCTAAAACCTTATTAGAATAGGCAGTATTTGGATCACGCAGTTTTTCTCACCCAGCTGCATGTTTCAGGTAAGTTACAGTTCTTAATAATAGGGTTTTCCTTTAAGCCTGGGACCAGTCTCTTCAGTTCAAGTTTTTGTCTTCCCAGCACTTTTGTTGCTTTCAGCATAGGTGGGGGAGGAGAATGGCATCATGATTTTGCCTTAGTCCTCTATTTTATGTCTTCATGTGCCTGGAAAACACTAGCCCAAACACGTGGGTTTTGCTGAGCCACAGAATTGAGCAATCCCACTTTGTGTGATGTTTTGTGCAGATCTCTTCTAGCACTGTAAACCCCTTGTTTACACCTCCCCTGCTGATTAAATGGTAATTTAACACCCTCCTGGGAGTGAATCACCTCCTTTGTTGTCACTGAGTAACTAGCAGTGGAAATTCTCCAATTTACAACATATTTCCATAACAACCATACAGAAAAGTTTCATAACTTCATACACACTAATGATATATGCATCTTTTTACAGAACAATGGGTTTCAGCAGATCATGACTTTTCATATGATATCTTACATGGCAAGCTTTGACTGAAATATAATTATATCACAGATGAATATGGGGGTTCCAGGGGGCTACTTTGAGGTGACCCCCCCACTTGGTAAGGCAACTCCCATCTCTCTCTCTCTCTCTCTCTCTCGCTATATATATATATATATATATATATATATATGGCTTACTATATTTTTCACTCCATGCATCTGATGAAGTGGGTTTTAATCCACAGAAGCTTTTGCCTAAATACATTTGTTAGTCTGTAAAGTGCCACAAGGACTCCTCATTTTTGTATCTTTGTAGTAAATATAAAGCAGGAATATATGCCAAATTGGAATACTTTATTAGATTGACTTTTTGTTTTTTGTTTTAACATTCGGCATAAAACTCTCCTAAGCCTGGAACTCTATGTAATCAGATCATACCAAATTAATCTCCATATTGAGTAATTGCTGAAAATTCTTATAGCTAGTGAATATCAATGCGATCTGAGGGTATAGTGAGGAATCTACAAAATATGACCAGATCAGGAAATTCCGTGTATTCTACCTTCTTAATTTGAAGGATTGTAACAGCAAGAAACGTTCTGCTATTGCTTCCTGCTATGATGGGGGAGGCAGGAAGACTGAGGCACTTGTTTCTGTTACTTATAAGCCCTCACTAAAAGAGTCTGTTTAAATAAAATGCTTTCTTTTCATCAACTCAAAACTGGGTCTTATGCCTCCATTAAGTGCAATTCAGTGAAATAGAATTCCAAGTTCAGGAGAGTTTGTCGGGGAACCAAATGGGTAAAAGGAAGGGAGAGGACCTAAAAGATGATACCAGACCTGTTCCATGGGTTCTTTTGCAACAGAACTCTCAGGCTACATGCACACTACGAGCTTGGGGTGTGATTCCCAGCTTATAGAAGCCTCAGTGTCTCAATGAGTAGCCTCAGTGAGTGTGCAAGGAATGCAGGATTGGATTGTGATGAGCTAGGTCAGTAGAAGGTGTGATCCTGCTCCCATATCAGTTAGTGGGATCAGAATTAGTCCCAAAGGTTCTTAAGAGTTCTTACATCCTTATATTGTATTTATGCTAAATGGAATTGTGCATGTGTGTGCACATGCAACTAGCTTTTGGGCCAAATTTTGCTCTTGATTTACATTGGTATAACAGAGCATATCTGTTACCTCAAATAAAGTTATTCCTGAAAACAGAATCTTGTCATCATTTCCTTCTCTATTTTCAGAATTTTCATGGACATATTCAGAACTCATTTTCTAAATGTATTAACTAGACTTCGTATTTAAAACCGTAAAAGCCAATAAAAGTTTTAGAAACTTCTAATTATCAACAAGCCACCACTCAATCTGGGAATGCCATTTTAATTAACACTTGTGATATAAATTCCCATTACAGGTAATGAACATAGTTCCTTATTCAATTCAATAAAAGTTACATTCAGCTGTAAAAATGTAGGAAAAAGCTACTATGCTTATACTGTAGCTATATTTAAAAACAGACTAAGCCCATGATCCTGCAAAGACTTAATAATATGTTTAACACTGTGAACAGCCCTATGGCTTCGGAGGGTTTCCTCAAAGTACATGAAGTTAAGCATGGATATAAGTCTTTGCCAGATTGGAGCTTAAATTTTCAAATGGATGCAAAAATGCGCAAACACTTGTTTGTGGAGTCTGGTATGGGGTTGCAAATATTGTGATGCACATGTTTCATTTGTAATTTACAGATATGCATAGCTACATGTACAAATATCCTAAGTTAGGGTTTGCATGGACAACTCAGTTGGATTTTTGGATGTTTGAATATTTGGTCTATGCTGTTAGAGGTCCTAAATCTTCTGCAGTAATCTTAAGGTATATTTATTTAATATGAACTTTCTGTATTTTTTTGGCTTTTTGCACTTGTTCGGTAGTAGTGAGACTCGTTTGTAAAGGAGTACATTTTCACTGCCATTCACTTACCCCATGTCTGAATTTGGGTTAAGTCTCTTTTCCCCCCATTACGCTTCCCATAAAAGTTGTTTGAAAACTTATTCAAATACTAATGCTTTGCACAAAAAAAAACAACAACAACCCTTCATTCTAAACATGTTAAAAGATAAAATTATATAAATGCTGAGTGTTTCTGTACTGTGCCATCTTTCTGCCTAATGTTCTTTGAGGCAGCATTCCACCAAACTCACATGCTAGTTTAAGTGGAAACACTAACCCTGGATACACTAACATATATGATCTGAGGAACAGGGGGAAAATATTTGGTGCCTTTGAGTCCTATTTAGCCAAAGTTAATTTAATGCAGATGCTAGCTTTGGAAACTCAGTGATCTTCTATGGCACAGCACCATAAAGCATATGCCTGATTCACCTGATGAAGAATAATCTTTCTCTCATTCTGTAGTCAGTCTCTTAGCTTGTCCACAGCAATTCTCTCCATTCTAACCAAACTGCTGCTGTGTTCTCTGTGCCTCTTATGTGGAAAGTGCTGTACATGGATGATGGGTTAAGCTCTGAGGACAACAAAGTGTCTATATAGGGCTTTCAGGATCTGACAGCACATCTCTATAGATGGGCAAACACACTTTGTGTCAGTTTGAGTATCTGAAGGCTGTTGACAACAGGCATTTCCAAGCTGTGTCATTACATTGTCAATTAAAGCTAAATGGAAGGTAGTTTCTCCTCCATGAAATTGTGCCCATACACTGCTGTTGTCATAACTAATGTTACTTTTCAGCAACATTCTGGGCATCAGTGGCCTCACTGCTTGTAGTTCATAATAAATGAAGAAATGCAGTAAGGCTTTGCAGGTGCACTCACTAGCCCACTTCCCCCCCCAAATTATTCAGGTATCTGTTCCATGGTAACACATTTGCTATATATTTTAGTTTCACTTAAACAGACATTTTAAACATGTATTTGTAGTGTTCTGTTATGAAGAGTAACATTACACTACTTAACTGTTGAATTAAAGATCTGTTTCTTTAACGCTAAACTATCATCTACTGGGACCCTTCTTATTGGTGCTCTGTATGAGCAGATAAAAGAAATTGTCAACCTTCTCATTACATTCAAAATACAATAATTAATGAAAAATTATAGCACTCTTTTAATAGTTGTCAAATACTAATGTTAAATAATACCCAGAACAAATAGGCTACCCCTCAGCAAACACTGGCATATAATAAGAGCATCAGCATTGATGTAGTCAGGTAGGATGATCTTGTGATTAAGGCTCTGGACTGGTCTCCAAATGTGGTGGGTTCAGTTCCTGGCTTTGCTACAGACATTCTGTGTGGTTTTTGGTAAAGTCACTTATTCACACTCTGTCTCGGTTCTCTGCAAACGATGAGGGGCTGATCTCTAATAACGTATGAACACTGGATGTAAACTGACTATCAAAACAGTGACTCTACTGGGTTATTGGAAAGTTTAAGGTTATTGGTCTAGTTGACAGCGGGGCTGTTGGGAAACTAGCAGAAAGGCAATACCATTGCTCCAGAGTAACAACATCCCAGTAAAAAAAGACAGGGCTCATAATGAAACAATGTCTGAGCTATCAGTTGGGAAGATGCTACTTCTAAGCTCCAACCAAAGTTATAAGACTTGTTTGTCTGAAGTGTGGAGTCAAAAGATCAAAAGGACACTAAATAGTTAATCCTCTCTCTAGAGAGGACAGATAGGTGTCACAGGCATTCATGGAGTGCAGACAGAGATAGATCCACTTGGTCTGCGGACCCAAAATCTACCTAATAAAGGGTGTTGTGGCTTAGGATAAGACAGACAAGCATGTAGGCTTTGTTGAATTAAAATACTACTTCTCTTTGTTCCTGCTGTTAAGATTAAACATTACTTTGGTTTGAGAAAGCTGCCTGGTCAACCGTATTAAGATCTTGAAGGAGAGAATTCCAGGTGCTAAACCCAGCTGGGTCTACAGAGTACACAATCCCAGGTGGTAAAGCCCATGATCTGATCTAAGAATGGGAAAATCTCATGATGACACCCCAGGACAGGTAAAGGCAAGAGATACCTGATGGTGTGCACACAGTGAGAGGGGTCAGAGATTAAGCTAACCCTGTAATCCTGACAATATTGATGGTAGTGTGGTAGGATGAATGTGACAGTGGTAAATTTTCACTAAGTGACAACCACAGTAAAAAGTGTTGTAGAAGAAAAAAAGTGTCATGTCATCTTTTGGGGAAGAAGTAGGAAAAGATAGACCGGAAGAATTAGATATGAACTGTTCATGAAAAAGCAGCTAGCAAAGTTGTGCAAAGAAAGGAAGATAACCTCTTAAATGCTGGAAAAGACACAAGTGGTGAACCTACTGTACTTCAACAACCAGCAAAGGTCCAGAATTGTGTGAGGACTTGAGAGACACCATTTGGCAGTTAAGTTTGGGGGAGCTAGAGGCAAAAATGAACCTGTGGGACAGAGAGACCAAGGAGGATGAATTCCTAGCAGAAGATATGGAGGACAAAATCAGAGCATATGCAGCAGCTGGAGTGGCAGCCAGGCTCCATCCCTACCAGGTTCCCCAAATCCATTGGCTCAGGGGTGACAGGCTGCAGCTGATGAGGAAAATACTGTAGCTCAAAAGAGATGCTGCAACTAAAGTGCCAGCAACTTGCTGACTGGGAGAAACAGTGCCAGCACAAGCAGATACAGCAACAGCAGGATCTGGACCTTATGCAGCTGAAGAACCAGGGCCTGATAAATCTAGTAAACTGGGAAAGAATAGGGAGTATCAACTCTGCAAAGAGATTAAATTGTTGCCCTAAGGTTTAACTGGGAGGGTATGGGGTATAGATGCCTATCTCACCGCCTTTGAGAAGGCATGTGACTTAAAGCAGATAGGCCCTGGAGATCGCTCTATTTTCTTACTCCCTTACTTGAGGCGAAAGCCTGCAGCCAAATGGAAGCGACAGACTGTGTGAACTATGGACAACTTAGAACCCTGTAACCATGACACATCCCTATCTGTATAATGGAGATTGTAATGTTTCCTTTCTCTGTCTTTTTTGTATTTAGACTGTAAATTCTTTGGGGACAGAGACTCTCTCTCTTACTGGGTGTCTAAACAGTGCCCAGTATTACCACATCTTGCAATTTTATTGCAAATCTCCTGGTATTTGGTGTTTTTTCTTAAAGCCTCAGCTCCTGGAGTCAAGTAATTACTTGAGGAAAATCAGCTTTTCTTAAGTTTCTATCCCTGATAGCTCTGGAGAAAAACTGGAAAATATGACTTCTGTAGACTGAAAAGTTTTGGATTCTAATTAACCTTCTGTTTTACTATTTTTAAAAATCTCAGGATTTTCAAATGAGCCTCGAGTTTTTTGGGGGGGGGCTGGCTCATAATTTTTGAATGCTTGGGGCTGGCAATACTGAGTGCCTAGCACAATGGTCTTGGCTGGTCTGCATACAGATAAATAACAACACTTCATCTAACCTACAGCTGGAGGACATAGACCCTTTGAAACCTGATTTTGCATTTTTTGCCAACCCTCCCCTGTCATTGACTTCAGTGGGAATTTTAGTTCTACATAGAGTGTAGCATTGAGGCCTTGAAGAATGAAGGAATCCCAAAGCAGGTGACTAGGTAACACAAGGGGGGCATGAGTTATATGGGCCCATGATGCCCATGCTCCAGAAATATTCAGGGCCCAGCTCCACCACTGTTTGAGGCCTGGTCTCTCCCCCAGCCCCACCGGCTGTCCCTGCACACCCCCCTCGGAGCATCTCCTGGGCCCGCCTGCCAAATCTGGGAAATTTAAAAGGGCCCGGGGGCCCCCGACCGTTGACAGCATTGTGGGGATAGGGTGGTTTTCTGCTTGGCCTCGCTCCACACTGCTCCCAGAAGTGGCTGGCACATCCCTGTAGCTGAAGGGGTGGGGGGGTGTCTCTGCGTGCTGCCCTACTCCAAGCACCAACTCCGCAGCTCCAGCTGTGGCCAATGGGAGCTGCAGGGGTGGTGTCCATGGGTGGCGGCATATGGAGCCCCCCTGGCCACCCCACCTAGGAGCTGCTGTCAGATAAGTGTGCGGGTGGTTTTCGGGAGCTGCCCGAGGTAAGCGCCGCACCCCTCACCATCTCCAGCATCCCAACCCACTGCCCCAGCTCAGAGCCTGCACCCAGGACCCAAACTCCCTCCCAGAGCCCACACCCCTCCCTCACCAAACTCCCTCCCAGGGCTTCAGGCGGGTGGGAGGCGGGGGCAGGGAATGACTTGGACCTGTTCTGGGCATCACCAAAAATTATACAAACCTGCCACCCCTGAACACAAGTGGAATCTCAGTGCTGAGCTGAGTTCCTATGACATGTAAAAAGTGGACTTCGAATGCAAAGTGATGACATAACTGTCATAGAATATTAAAGACAAAAATCCTTTGAGGAATTCAGTTTTACAGGGTAAGAAACAAATCTCACATTTGTGCTATCAGGCTGGCCACCTAACTGATCAATCTTTCTCAGTATCCTCTTACAGAGAGAGAGGTATTTTGTTAAGGGTGACATTTATATTTACTCCTGTTGGACCATTTTCATTTGCTTCAGTAGACCAATAAATCATTAGTGAGGACTTGGGGACACTGATTTCTTAATATCACAACTGAGACAATACTAGTCTTTCCAAGAAACACCTTAAATCTTGCAGCACTGAGCTGTAATAAATCACTTAAACCATTCAGAAGAAACAGCTTTATAGTTAAGACTTAATAGGAAGTAGGACTCCCTTGAGGGTTTATCTGCTGAACTGTCACTCTTTTTGATAGCGTCTTTCTCTCTCTCTCAATTCATTGGACTGCAAAGGAAATTGATTACTTAACAAAAATGTAAAGTTGGACTAGCTTTATCTTTTTCTGATTTCTTATCACCAACAGTGGACACTGAGAAAACAGTTCCTGTATTATTCTCAGGTACTAACGCTGCAACTTGTTGATACATGACTTCCTACATTTTTAATAGAATACTCTGTACACTGGTAAAAGTAAGTCTTAACATAAAAAATTAATTGTAATGAAACCAATGTTTATTCATAACCTGTTTAATATGACTATGAAATTGATTCTTAGATTTTGTACCCATCAAAAATACGATTTAGTGTACATGTCATGCATAAGTTAAAAATCCAGTGTGTGGGCTTGAGCCAACAAAACCCTTACTCACCTGAATAATTCAGTTGACTTCAGTGAGTCTACTCACCTGAATGGGGGCTTCTTCTTCGAGTGATTGCCCATGTGCATTCCACTGTTGGTGTGTATGCTCACCACATGCACCGGTGCTGGAAGTTTTTTTCCCTCAGTGGTATCTGTAGGGGACCGGCTCTGGCGCCATCTGGAGTGGTGCGCGTATGTGCCAATATAAGAGGTGCTGCCAGCCCCTGCCTCCCTCAGTTCCTTCTTACCGCCAGTGTTAGTGCTGGAACGCTCTCCTTGCTTTAGCAAATGGCTTTCCTTTCAGTGGTTCTTTGAACTATTACTGTGTAAAAAGTTGTAAATAGTTATCAGGGTTCTTTAGTGCTAGTGTACTTAGTTATTCAGTCACGGAAAGGAAAGCTATTTGCTAAAGCAAGGAGAGCGTTCCAACACTGACAGGGGCGGTAAGAAGGAACTGAAGAGGGAGGGAACCGGCAACGTCCCTTATACTGGCGCATACATGCATCACTCCAGAGCCAGTCCCCTATAGATACCACTGAAACTTCCAGCACCGGTGCATGTGGCGAGTACACACACCTACAACAGAATGGACATGAGCAACATGTCTCGAAGAACAACAGTTACAAAAGGTTAGTAACTGTTTTTTCTCAGATTAAGCCCTCAAGAAAAATTACACTTTGGGGGCAAATTTTCAGTGAGATCCACAGCTTACATTATTACGGTAGAATTAAGAGAGATAACCAGGGGTGACTCCAGGCACCAACACGCCAAGCACGTGCCTGGGGCGGCAAGCCACGGGGGGCACTCTGCCGGTCGCCGCAAGGGTGGCAGGCAGGTTGCCTTTGGCAGCATGCCTGCGGAGGGTCTGCTGGTCCTGCGTCTTTGGCGGACCTCCCACAGGTGTGCCGCCAAATCTGCGGGACTGGGGACCTCCCGCAGGCAAGTCGCCGAAGGCAGCCTGCCTGCCGTGCTTGGGGCGGCAAAATACCTAGAGCCACCCCTGGATATAACCATTGTAATCTTTAATTAGTGTTAATTTCTCTTTTGATTTCAGGATTTGCAGATGGATATTTAAATAGCCTGGCCTACTACTATCCCTTCTCTCTCTCCCTCTGTTAAACAGGATAATTTTTTGTGGGCTAAATTTATTAACTATACACACAAGCTCCAGATAGTGGACTTTTAACATTTTGCACTGCCTTTTAAGAAATATTTCTTGATGTCCCATTGGAACTGAAATGAGTTTAACCACTGTGACCACACTTGTCAAGATAGTAACCCACAGGCATCTAGCAAACAGCATGAGACGAAGTGTAAGTAACCAAATTTTATCATTTTAACATAACTGTTGATTACTGCAATGTGACAGTATTGGTATAATGCATATTACTTATGCTGCTGCATCATCTTGCAGAATATTTTAACCATAGTTCACAACAAAAGTATTTGGAAAGTGACATTATTAGTAGTAATTATATAAAAATTATTTGTAGACGAATAGAATCTAGAATCCAACCAAAATCAAAGTCCCATTGTACTAAATGTTGTACATACACATAGGAAGAGACAGTCCCTCATTTGTTTTATATTCTAAACAGGCAAGAGAGACAGAGCTTGGAGAAAAGAAGTACCGTTAGCCCCATTTTACAGATGGGCAACTGTGTCACAAAGAGATTAAGTGAGTTGCCCAAAGATTCATAATTTCATAGACTTTAAGGCCAGAAGGGACCATTGTGATAATCTTATCTAGTCTGGATAACACAGGTCATCAAACTTCCCTTGATTAACTTCTGTTTCAAATTCAATAGCTGTTGGTGATCTACAGCATATCTTTTAGAAAAATATCCAATGTTAATTTTAAAATGTCCAGTTATGGAGAATACACCACATGGTTCTAATGGTTAATTATCTTAGAAATGTCTGCTGTACTTTTGTTTGAATTTGTCTACATTAAACTTCCAGTCATTTGATCTTATTATGCCATTAGTGAGTCAAGGTGGGTGAGGTGTCATATTATTGGATATGCTTTCAAGCTTCATTCAGGTCTGCTAGATTGAAATCCCTCTATTACCAAATTTTTGTTCCCTGTGTAAGTACTTAGAGACTGTAATTAAGTCACTCCTGTAATGCTGCCTGCAGTGACTCAAGAGCCTGAGTATCAACCTCAGGTCACTGTTAAGAACCAGCGTACAAACCCCAAATTGATTGTGAATTCTATACTTAGATTTCACCAACCAATTAGCAAGTGTATAGTCCTCAGGCACTATAACAAACTAATGACAGAGTCACAGACAGTCCCCTTGGGTTTATCTATCTTGCCACTCAGATAAGCCTACCTTTGTGAGAGATGGTCTCTTACACCAAGGATCAAAGCAATATTCAGGTTATTCTCAGTCCCAAAGGACCAGTAACTTACCCCAGGTCAGATGCATATTAGATCTAAGACCAAGGATAACACTTGTAGCCAATCCTATAATAAACTATTTAAAGACTTATTAAATAGGAAAAGGAAACCAGAGAGCTATTTACAAGGTTAAAGCAGATAAACATATATACACAAATAAGTTACAATCTTAAGTTTCAAAAGCTAATAGATGCTTCTGTAATAAGCAAACTCTATATGTTCTTTAGGGCTAGCCTAGGCTGAGCAGCTGAGGATCTCTTGCTTATGCACAGAAAACCTTGCCTCCCACAGTTCAAGCAGAACAGAGATCCAATCCCTTCTTGTTAGGGATTTTTACTCCCCTCTTCCCTTGTGCTCTGAACTGCAAACTCAGGTGATGGGAGGAACCCACTTGCACGACTCATCTTCAAGGGGCAAGGATGGCAGAGCAACCATTGCCTTTTGTCCCCTTTAATGTCCTACAATAGTCCATCTGGTGTTGATTGACCTTTCCTGTTGGAAAGGATGTAACACTTTCTCTTCACACTAGTTGATGTCTCTCTCCTGTCTGTTAATTTACACAGTCACAGAGGCTCACAATACAATCACTCAAATATTACCTTACAATATGGGATGCCGAGGTTATAAGTGAGGTTAATACATGCAGCAACTCACAAGCATTCCATGAAAGTCTAAACGCACACTTTAATATTTATTTAACAATATTAGCACACAGGTGAGTCAGACTGCTTCCAGCTATGTATTTGTCAGTGCTCAGTTGAGACATGGCAACTTTGACAAGAGCTGGCACCTGGTCTGCTAGTGGCACAATCTCCTTAAGCTTCTCTGATAAGCTAAATAGATACAGCTCCTTGAGTCAGTTACTATCAGCATGTTTTCCAGTTCTCTAATCATTCTTATGATTCTCCTCTGAATCCTCTCTAATTTTTCACCAGCCTTCCTGGTGTGGAGACCAGAAGTGGACACAGTATTCATGTTGTTGTAGCACCAGTGCCTAATACAGAAGTAATATATTTTCCCTACTCCAACTCACAGTTTCCCTGTTTATACATCCAGAGAGATCATTAGCCCGTTTAGCCATAGTGTCACACTGGAAGTTCATGTTCAGCTCGTTATCCACCATGACCCTCAAGTCCTCTTCTGAGTCACTGCTGCCCAGGATAGTTACCTATCTGGTAAGTACGGACTACAGTCTTTGTTGATAAATGTATACATTTACATTTGACTGTATTGAAATGCATATTGTTGGCTTGGGCCCAGCTTACTAAATGATTCAGTTTGCTCTGTATCAGTGACCTCTGTCCTCTTCATTATTTACCATTCCCCCAATCTTTGTGTCAGCTGCAAATTTTAAGTCCATTATTTTGTTTCCTTCCAGACCATAGATAAAAATGTTAAATAGCGTAGGGCCAAGAACAGATTCCTATGGGACCCTAGTAAATCACACCTTCTCCATGACAATCCCCCATTTACAGTTACATTTTGAGAGCTGTCAGTTACAAAGAATGTCTGTGATTAAATTCTGGGAATTGAACCAAGGTCTCCTGTGTCCCTCTCCAGTGTCTAAACCATCATACCATCCCTTTACTGGAATTTGGTGTGCACCAGCCCCTCTATTCCTGTACTTCAAATCTTCTCGCAACTGAGGGAGAAAATACTGTTTCAAACTGTGCTGTACCATATGTACTTAAGAGCAGACCACCAAATGTTGTATCATTTAAATGAAAGAGGAATCAGTGATGTTTCAGAACCTAGGAGATTTGGCTTAGGAAAAGCATCCACAGTTTCAAGCCCCAGATTCACCTCTGGTACAAATACACTGCAGTCAGTGGAGTTATATCACGGAGGATTATGGTCCCAAGTGCTTATCATCCCAGTTTGTTCAAAGTGTCCTTGAGTTGTAAATCAGGCAGGCTAGGTCATAGGAACAGGCCTTTGCATGAGATTTCTGATACTAGCTTCCAGCAAGATGCCAGTTACTGTTGGACATATCTTAATGGAGCTATGCTGATTTACAACAGTCTTAGCCAAAAGTATTAAAGGGAAAGGTGTGGAAAACTGAGAATAAACCAAAATTAAACTAGAGAGACAATGTGGGTGAGGTAGTATCTTTTATTGGACCAACTGTTGGTGAGAGAGGCAAGCTTTCAAGCTTACACAGAACTGAAGAACAGTCCTGTGTAAGCTCAGAAACTTGTCTCTCTCACCAACAGAAGTAGGTTCAATAAAAGATATTACCTCACCCACCTTATGTCTCTAATATCCTGGGACCAACACTGCTACAACAATATTGCATAGAAGTTAAGCTAAGCATTTCCATAGTTCAAGAAAGGTCCACTTCGGATTCATTTATATTTCTTGAAAGCTTTTGGTTAGTTCTTATTTTGTCTGGCCCTGTTTCCCCATCTCTTCACTCATATGATCATTATTACATAGTGTGTCTTGACCCCGATGGTATGCTTGGCTCTGTATAAAACACCAAGTGAAGACTGGAAATTATTAAGGAAGTATCCAATTCTATAAATAGATACTAATGCACATAGTGCTCACTACAGCATGTTGAGCCTGATCTGACTTTGTTTAAAGTCAATGGCAAAATTCGCAGTGATTTAAGTAGTGCAGGCTTAAACCCATAGTCCCACTGAAGTTGCTGGAACTATTCATAGTAGTAAGCACTACGCCTAGTGACAAACGTTTGCGGGATGGAACCCTAGAACACTACCAGTACTGATATTACTGTACTCTTCCATCACATTTATGATATGGGAAATATAGGGGAAAGTAGAATAGGACCTAACGTAAAATACAAAACAGACCCATTGCAGACTTAGAAATTGGCCCCAGCCAAAACCCTGGATCTTAATCACAACCACCATTTTTTAGACAATATGGATCCAAATTCTGTGGCTTGAACCCTTCCCTGTTAACAAGTTTTAGCTTACTGCAGCCTGAGAGAGCCTTATCTCCTGGGAAGAATTGCTCAGCTCCTTACAATGCATGGCAGCAATTAATGTGGGTTTTTAGAAACTACTTACTCTGCAATTGAAGGGGAGAAAACGAACACTTACCATGGCAACTAAAGCAGCACACAGTACTGTATGTCCTCAGAAAAACAGAGTATTTATAAAGAACTACATTTGCCTTATGGACTATACTCTGTGCTTAGTTTTTTATAACATTAATATTTATTAAAGAATTTTATGACAAAATATGAGGAGGAAACAAAATCCTATTCAGCACGCTGAATAATTTCTAATGTTTATTTTTAGACCAGCATAATTGTATTTGATTTACATTGCTCTGTTAATAGTGTATGTAGAGCCAAAGGGCCACAATCGTAATCCTTTTGTGCTATTCAGGTCTCAGAAAGGGGATGTAATCCAGCCACAAATCACCAGCAGATAGTTCCTGTGGTGTTGGGCAATCCCCTGCTGACCTGTCTATGCCACTGCCTGTCCCTATACCTGTACTCAGCCCTAACATAGGGGAGTGGTTATGGCAGAGCTCCACACTACCATGGCAATCCTATACAGTCCTAGGGCCCATTAAACACAAGACTGAGGTAGCTTCCACAGCCCTGTGCCCCCTCACCTCTATGAGAGTGTTGTGTGGCAAATTTGCTTAGCCATAGACCCAGTGGACATGTTCCCCACCACCATCCCCATCCCAGAGTTGCTGCCATTTTCCAAGGACATAGCCGTTGGCCCTGATATGCTGCTGTTCATCCGAGACTGGCACTGGATAGGCAGTACTGCACTTGAAGGCCTGAATGGATGCAGCAAAAAGATATTGTGAAATCAGTCATGGCAAGTCAGCATGAACTGCAGATGTAGGTGTTTTCTTCTGAAGGGAGGCAGATCTTGTGGGAAGTGTGCTGTTTATTTACACCTGCTGGAGCCGTTGTCAGCCTTGTGTGCAGTAGTGTGTTTTCATTCATTATAACCCTGCAGGCAGTTTTAAGGGTGATGGCATCTTGTCAAAGTTTTGGGGATCTATACAAGCCAACACATATATTAGA
Organism: Chelonoidis abingdonii; assembly: GCF_003597395.2. Taxonomy (NCBI): domain Eukaryota; kingdom Metazoa; phylum Chordata; order Testudines; family Testudinidae; genus Chelonoidis; species Chelonoidis abingdonii. The sequence goes on from NC_133775.1 coordinate 21,445,121, forward strand.
TGTAAGTGTGTGTCTAAGGCAAACATTAATGATACAGGTGGCTCTATTTAGCACTTAATCAACTAGATGTGCAAGCTGACTTCTGCCCTAAACTGTTGCACAATATTCTGCTGAAGTGAATACTAATGTCAGGACTGAGGTTCGTAGAGCATTTGTCGTTGCTCCCCAAGAGGTTCCTGTAAGCTTCTGGATCAAGGCCATGTAGGAGGTGATCTTTTTCTCTGTGTTCTAGATGGTACTGGAATGTTAGATTATGGTCCAGTTTGACTCTTAAATAAGTGACAACTGGCTAGAAAGGAAGTGGATGATCTTCAAGACAGCCTGGAAGTGGTTGATTTGCCAGGTAATTGTTCAGATGCAATGTTTAGCCATGCTCTTAGACTCTCCTAATGTAAGTCTTCACTGATGAAGGTAAGAGGCCAGAGTATTCATGTCCTGGCTGAGTGAGCCTTCAGTGTCTTATAAATTGTTATCCACATCAGTGAGACATATGTCATCCACATATACATACTTATTAGCCTTGGTTGTTGGTAGGTTGCAATTATGTATTTTGAAAAGGAGAGGAGCTAGAATGGATCCTTGTGCAAGTCCATTACAGAGATGCCTAAGATGGCTGATTTTGTCTCCAACTTACAAGATGAAGCTCTGGTTCATTTTCATTTCCATGATGAACTGCATCATGGACTTACAAGAAATAGTCTGCAACAACTTCGTGGTCAGCTCCATATGCCAAACAGTGTCATATGTAGCAGACAGAACCACCAGAATGGTGCCAACTTTCTTGCCCTTCTCAAAGGCATCTTTGATGTCTTGTGTTAGGTGAATGAATGACCTGATCTTGGGTGCAGTGTCCTTGTCTGAACCCAAAGGGCACTTGTGGTTCAATAATCTTGTTGCTGCACATGAGAATCAGTCTCTCAGTAAATTTGTACATGACACAGAGGAGAGGGATTGGTTGATAGCTCTTGATCTCCCAAAGGCTTTTGTAATTTCAGAGTAGCTATGACATTTGCCCTGCACCAGATTTCTGGTATACAGCTGTCCTGGAAACACCTTTTGAGGAACCGAAGCAGCCAACTTTAGGCCTAGGTGAAATAGGAACTGTATATGGATATGATCCAGGCCTGCAGCTTTTCCTGTTTTCATAATCTTTATGGCCTGTTCCAGCTCTTGAGTAATCGGGTTTGAATCCACACTTGGAGCTTGCTGCCTCTCTGTAATCTCAGTTTTGACTGCACAGCTGAAAGACTCATCCAAGTTCTGTGTAAGCCATTATCCACTAGCTAGGATGCAACAGTATTTGTGGTGACTGGAAAATCCTTTTGCCAAGGCTAGAATCTTCTGAAAGTCTTTGGATGATCTTCCAGGCTCTCTGGCTAGAATCAATCAACTCCATCTTTGTGACTCTTTCTCTCTATGGATCATCCCTGGTTTGATCTAGCAGTTGAACAAAATAATTTCTCTACTTAATTGTTCATTACCAGAAGGAATTTGAATTGATTGTAGAGCTTAATTGTCTGTGATAACCACCCTGGGATTATTGTTGGCAATAGCCTTTAGGGATTGATTTCTTAGCAGCTGCCTTCCCTAATTGACACAAAATTTGGTAGGAATCATTTATACTAGCTGGACGTGCCAGGTGGAGCTCAACCTCTTCGCTGACAGATGTCTCTAGTTCTGCTTGAAAGGTCTCCCACCAAACTCTGAAAATTCCACCAGATCTTCTGAAAGCTGTTTGTTGTTGTGATCAAAGATGGCCTATATTGAGATTTTTGGGAAGTTTCAAGCACCTTCTGCTCTGACCACTGTCAACAGTTGCCCAGAAAACGAAAGCTGATATTTAGGGCCCTACCAAATTCACAGTCCATTTTGGTCAATTTCACAGTGGTAGGATATTAACAATAATAAATTTCACGATTTCAGCTATTTAAATCTGAAATTTCATGGTGTTGTAATTGTAGGGGTCCTGACCCAAAAAGGAGTTGGGGGGGGGGTGCAGTGTTGCAAGATTATTGTAGGGAGGGTTTCAGTACTTATACCCTTAGTTCTACTCTGTGCTACTGGTGGCGCTGCCTTCAGACCTGGGTCGTTGGAGAGCAGGGGCTGCTGGCCGGGAGCTCAGCTCTGAAGGCAGCGCCCCACCAGCAGCAGTGCAGAACTAAGGGTGGCAATACCATACCATTTCACCCTTGCTTCTGCACTGCTGCCTTCAGAGCTGGGTGGCTGGAAAGTGGTGGCTACTGACTGATGGCCCAGTCTTCAGGCAGTAACACAGAAGTACAGGTGGCATGGTACTTCTGCACAGCTGCTGGTGGGATGCTGCCTTCAAAGCTGGGCACCCTGCTAACAGCCACTGCTCTCCGGCTGACCAGTTCTGAAGGCAGCGTAAAAGTAAGGGTGGCAATACCACGATCCCCCTAAAACAACTTTGTGACTCCCTGCAACTTTCTTTTGGGCAGAATTAGAGAAACGCTGGTCTCCCCCATGAAATCTGCATAGGATTGGGTAAAAGCACACAAAAGACCAGATTTCACAGTGGGAGACCAGATTTCATGGTCCATGATGCGTTTTTCATGGCTGTGAATTTGGTAGGGCCTTAATTATATTGAATAAAGAGCCTGTTGCCCGTTTGCTACTGTGAAAGCTCGGCATTTGTTCTGGGCTGTAGAGGAATTGTGGGTTAGTGACTGATCCCCACTCTATTTCTCTGTCTGTGTTGTTGTCAGGGTATTCCCAATTGACATGGTGGTAACTGAAGTTGCCACAGTAGGTGGAAAGACCTGGGAAGATGGGCAGAGTGCGGGAATCCCATTTAACTGAGGGAGGCTTATAGACATTGATCAGCATAAGCTCATTCACCTTTATTGTCTGTTATTCTACTATGTCATTTGGAGCAGATGTTGATATAGTGACGGACAACTGCCTTTCTCTAATGTGAGTTGCCGTCCCATACAGCTTGAGATGGTGATGAGTCATGACAATGTAGCCTGGAAATGAAAGTTGCAGGTCTGTGGTGGTGTGTCTCCCGAAGCAAGATTATGCATGCCTCAGTGTTTGTAGTGGAGGATATCCCTTTTTAAGGCCAATATCCTCAATATTGAAATATAGCATCTTGAACTGGCCCCAGTGCTAGGTTTGTGGCACTGGCCCATTGGAGGATGGCTCCTTTACACTGATAGTCACTTAGAATGCAAGCCTGTGTTCCTCATTTTGTCTTGGTTCATTTTTCTTTACATTGCTGACCAAGGGCATCATGAGAGAGCAGTAAACGTCCCTCAGACATGGCCAGAGTGGCTGCCGTAATGCAGGTATTTGTCTTAGCCCCAGTGTCCACAGGGGGGACTGTGGGGCAGCAATGCAGATAGTCAGGCGTGTGGTGGAGGAATGCACAATTACAAGGTTAGAGGATGGACTGCAACACCTTGCTATCCTCAGTAATGCAGCAGAAAGACGGCCTATCTAGTAATTGACTTGTGACACATACAAAAAGTCCACACTCCAGTCTCAGTCTAGTGTGCCCATTTCCCAAATTCCTTTGCATGGCCTATATTCATCCCCATCTTCAGTGTGGTGGGATATACTTGCTCCTCTGTATTCAGGGACTGTGACACTCTGTATTCAAGTATCAGAGGAGTAGCCGTGTTAGTCTGGATCTGAAAAAGCAGCAGAGAATCCTGTGGCACCTTATAGACTAACAGACGTTTTGGAGCATGAGCTTTCGTGGGTGAATACCCACTTCGTCAGATGCATGCTGCCTTTACTCTGTATTCAGGGACTGTGACAGCCCTTACATAGGCCAGAGCATTTGATTCTAAGGACCCAATCCAATGCCCATTGAAGTAAACTGAAAGACTCCCACTGACTTAAATGGGGATGGTATGGGTTCCTAATACCAAAAGAAGTGCTGTAAACTGCATTCTGACAGGAGCAACTTAGTAGTGAAAGAGAAGAAGATGATGCACCCAGCACTTCAGTCTATTTAAGTAACCTTTCAATATGTCCATTTTTTTTAAAATGCCGGAATACATGAACCACGTATTCTCATAATCTGGTAGGAAATGCAACTATAGACTTCATGATATTGGTTGTTTCGTCTATGTGCAGGTAACTAAGGGCTTGTCCATACTGTGCATTAGTCCACACTAGAGGACTGTAAATTGTAGTGCACACTAAAACATTGCTTGACTTGCCCATGTGGACCCTGCTGGCATGAACTAAAAGTTCCCTTATGCATGTTGAAAGGGGACTACAATAAAATATATGCTAAAAACTGGAGGTGGGAAGAAAGGTTGAGGCTGCTTTACAGATTTTTTTTGTTTAATCACAGCATACAGGCATCATATATGCATCTAAAATTATAGAAAAAAGGTTAGATACAAAGCAATTCACAATTCAGCTTACTTGCAATCATATTGATATAGCAGTATAGAAGAAAACTCATTATTTTCTATAATAAAATTTAATGAATTATGAATTTGTCATATTATATAACTTTACTTCATTTCAGTTTAAATAACTACAGAGACTCTTAACCCAAGCATTGGAGTCCAATACACTACTCACAATTCCATTAAATCTCAGCATCATTACATCCGTCAGTTCAACAGGAACTCAGCCTTCCACCTACAAAAACTCCTTTCTCCCTTTCATCACCTAGGGTTTTTGGAGAGGGCTGGGTATGCTTCCTATCAAATAAATGTATTTTGCAGTGTGCCAAGACAGTGATGAAATTTGGGCTACTTCAGACTGAGATTCAAAGTAAATTCCAGAGTCTCAAAGTCCTCACTGAGAACACTCTGCCCTTTCTTATTAGTTGGATCCAGCTCAATCATCCCTGCTGACTGCAGCTGTGTCAGTATGGCACGGGGAGAAAGGCAATCCTTCAGTGTTGCTTTTTGTTATGTCATCAGTATAATAAAACACCATAAAGTAATGAAAATATGCAAGGAGGCAGAGTTAAGGTGTGCCTTCTGTGTGATTTAAATCATAGAGATCTGCTTCTGTATTTCTTGTGCACTCAAAACTATTGTAGGATTAGGTCCTATTCACATAGGGTATTTTCCCCTGAGTTTCATTTCCTTGGTTATTTTTTAAGATAAAATTCAATTTCCAAGAGGAAAAGTAATATATGTCAATAAATATTTTGTACAGAAAACCACCTACATATATATTTACTTATTGATCAATGGACTTTCTACAATTTGTCCCACCCCCAAATAAAAACCTAAAACAACCACAGCAACAAAAATTGCTCTGGAAAATTATAAGACACCAAAAATAGGTTTGTAGAATGAAAGTGTTACAATAATAAAAGCTAATGCATACATACATTCTGGCAAGAAAAAACAAAAATTATAAAGGCTCATTGGACAATGCAGAATACAGGAAGGTATCCAAGTGAGCAAACAACAAATGAAGAATAATCCTTACTGGTAAAGAATTAATTCCAGCAAGAAATTAAACAGAAGACCTCTGCATCCAAAGCAGCAGAGCTATCTATCAAGATAAAGGAGATTCTGTTTTCTATTGTTAGTAGCTCTACAGTATGTGAGGCCTAAAAGCAGCAGTCTCTTTCACAAACTACACGTACTCTGTAGATACCTTTTTCCATTGGTGTCCCATCCAGTGGCCTGATCTATTCACTTTAAGTCAATAAAGAGACTCCCAATGAAATCAGTGAACTTTGGATCTAGTACCAAGTACTGACTGCTCTTAGCACTGGCTGCCTTTTAAAGCACAGAATCAGTCGAGCCTTGCTATTTAATTGGGACCTGCAGAGGGGAAAATGAGTTTGTGCCCTTTCAGGCTTCTTTATGATATTTGTTCTGAAGATAGACTGTTACTTTTTGTTTTTTACTTTATACAAAAATGTTGTCTTATCTTGCCTGTTTTTGCTGGAGGAACCTTAAATGACTCAGCTGTAGAATGGGATGTGAATGACTCAGTGATGTGGATTTCTCAGCCTAAATTTCTCCTTTAGTTGTCAGGAGAAGATGATGTTGGTTGAATTTTAACAAACACTGTTCACATCCCCATGAGAAGTCCCACTGAAGGAACTGGGACTGTTTGTGTAAGTAAGGTGTGCAGGGTTTCACACATTTTCTCAAGTTTGAATAGACTCGTACACGCCATAGACTTTACAGTCAGAAGGGACCATTGTGATCATCTAGTCTGACCTCCCTCCTGCACATTGCAGACCAGAGAACCTCACCCACTCCTGAAATAAACCTCTAACCTTTGGCTGTGTTAGTGAAGTCCTCAATTCATTATTTAAAGACTTTAAGTTACAGAGAATTTACTGTTTACACTAGTTTAAATCTGCAAGTGACCCGTGCCCAGTGCTGCAGAGGAACGTGAAACCCTGCCCTGTGCCTTAGCCAATTCCTTCTCAAACCCAAATATGGCAATCAGTTAGACCCTGAGCATGTGGGCAAGACCCACCAGGCAGATACCTGGGAAAGAATTCTCTGTAGTAACTCAGAAGCCTCCCCATCTAGTGTTCCATCTCTAACAGTTGGAGATTTTTGCTCCGGGCAGTTGCCAGTGTGCCACATGCCACTGTAGGCAGTCTCATCATACCATCCCCTCCATAAACTTGTATAGTCTTTAACAATGTTCTTGTCATGACTTTACTGACAGCCATGAAGACATCCTACATAGATCTTACTATCTAATAAGATAATCTATAGGTTTATCTGGCTTTAGCAGCAATGATTGGAGGTAGGTGAGTAACAGATTTTTTGGTTCAATGGCAATTCTGAAAAATAGAAAACAGTTTTATTTCAGGTCAAACCAGAATGTTTTGAAAATGTGGGCTAACTGAAAAGCCAAAAAAAATTGTTTTGGGTCAAACTAAATATTTTGTTTCACCTGTGCATCTTTTTACATTTAAAATATTTTAAAAATAAAATTAAAGAAAATTTTGAAACAAAATCAGAACATTTTGTTTTAGAAAACGTTGATACAAAATGTTTTGATTTTTTTCAGAATAATCTGGTGGCTTTTTTATTTTATCAGAACAATTTGGTGAAATCCACATGAATTCATGTAATGTTTCATTGGTGCCAAATCTTAATTTTTCACTTAGTTTTGTTCAAAAAAATTTGCTCAGCTCTAGAGCTCTGTAAAAGACCTCTTCTGTGTCATTGGAAATACCAAAGCTCTTCCTCTAAATCTTGTAAGGTGCAATGTATTACCAAAGCTTATTGAAGTTGGGAGCACTCATTGCTGCACAGGATTGTTCAGCACCTTAAAGAATTGCAGCACCAATGGAAGTAGCATATATCTTCAGAACTTATCATGGAAAAAATTATCCTCAAGAAACAATAGACTGGCTTTTTAGGGAGCTGATACAAAGCATCACATAGGCCAGTGGTCCCCAAATGTTTTCATCTGGCAGGCGCCAGACTAAGGACAGTGACAGCGGTCGAGCATTCGCTGAAATGCCGCCAAAATTCGGCGGCGACGCCTCTGGATGACGTCGCTTGTTGGTGGCAAGCAGCGTCATCCAGAAGTGTCACCGCCAAAATGCCGTCGAATTTTGGCGGCATTTTGGCGGATGCTCGACCGCTGGCCAGGATGTGGGCTCATTTAGATGCCCCCACGGGCGCCATGGTGCCCACAGGCACCGCATTGGGGACCGCGACATAGGCCATGATTATCACCTGCCAAGGAATAGCTATATAATCTCTCTGCTTATCCACTTTCCTGTTTCCTGCCTTCTCTCTAACTTCCTGTCTGTCTCTCTTTTTGTATTTTCTGTCTTTTCCCTGTCTTCATACTAATGGTTTTACTTAAACTTCAGATACTCCTTCAAGTAACACAGTGTGAATGTCAGTTATACTTTTCTTATCAACATGGCATTCTTTGTCCTTCCAGTATGTGAATGTCAGGGGCTTTTCTGTGTGTGGATGACAATGGTTAATGACCTTATAATCATTAATTTCTAAGTATATGAGCCAGATTTTCAGCTAATGGCATTGCTCCATTGATGTCAGTGGTGTCAACTGATTGACAGCAGCTGAGGATCTGGCCCTATCTGTAAAACTGAGGGATGGAGGGATGGGAGGGGGTGAAAAGCAACAAACAGTAGCATGAGTAAGTGGAGCATGGGCTTTCTCAATGCCATAATTCTAAAAGAAATTGCTGTATATAATGTTTTACTGATTGACTGTCACATTTGTTAACACTTCCCTGTGACAGGAAAGGGGAGTGGGTTTGTGAATGGCTGACTGGCGGGCTGGCTTGTTTCAAAATAATTGAAATAAGTGTGCCTGATATTTTAGAGAATCAAGTCAAACATGTGAGGTCACATGTCCGTGCGCACAAGGGCAATGACCTTCCAGAGATTCAAACCTTTCTCCTGCGAGGGGTTGGAGCTGAATTATTATAAATTCCTTTCATTTGACATTTCATCCAGCAGATAATGAGTTTCTTTGACTGAGGGAAAACGTAGTTTACTGACTGGTAGCAAAAGGACAAATGGAGCAATAAAAGAAAAAATAAGTTGGCATTTAAAAAAAAAAAAAGGGAAACAGATTGAACTGTAGCATGTTTCCATGGCTACCAAAGTTCTTTAACACAACAGATAAAATAGCAAACAGATTGCTGAGTATTACAATTCAGGATTTGAGTGAAACATTCTATTTCTTAGCTCTAGGTATCTCATAGATGACAAAATTAATTCCTGAGAACATGGCTGTTTGTAATCATGTGTAAGACCTTGCTGATGTATTAATATGGAGTGCAGTGAAGCCTTCTCAAAACTGATTAGACCCATAGTACTATACAGATGCAGTTTCCTGTATTTCTAACAGCTGAGAGAATAAAGCACAAAACATGTCGTTTCAGTGGGGCAAATACAATTAAATATTCCCAGAAGACGTATTGGAAATCCACCTTTTGACTAAACTGAAACCAAATGTAAGAACACATTAGAGCTATAAATAAATAGATAAATTCAGTAAAACAGGAAAAACAATTTCCTTTTCTTCAATTTTATATTATATTTAAATTGAGCATGATCACAATGTCTACTTGATTGTACCTTTTATAACAGTAATTAACCAGGACTAGGGGTCTCTGGAGTGCAGTAGTCTGCTTATTTTTGTATGTAGGCTTATGTTTAAATCTGTCATGCATTCCCAGTGGAGGACAAAAGATATTCTGCTGGAGCGTTGCAGCATTTATTAACATGTTTTGCGTATCAAAAGAGAGAATGAGAAAGGGGGGTGGGGCTTTCAGGAATGCTCTTCTTTTAAGTTAAAATTTAATATTTCACTTGGAAAACTGTATTTTTAAGAGTATTTGACTTGTTAAAAATCTCACCACTTGACTGAACTGATATCTAAAGTATTCCCTTTTCACTGAAGTGTCACTAAAGTTTTATGCAAATAGATGGCTTGCCATGCCCATTCTGTTCATAAGCATCCTGTGCATTTGATGTCTCCTGAATGTCAGTGGATGACAGTAGGACCTACCCTCAGCTGCACAGTAAAAAGAGTTAAATTCCTTCACAGGAGAGAGGGAAACTGCCCTTCCCTATGAAGACTGCTTTAGTTACAAAGCCAGAAGGGAAGGACCTCAATGTGTGGTTCATTAAGAGACAGTCATAAAAAGAGAGGATTTGAGGGGGCTGCCCTTCTTCCATTGGGGGAAGAAAATGAACTTCTAACAGTGAGGATAGAGAATCTGTGGTGAAATGTTCTAAGACATATGACCAGGTCTGGAGGATTGTTTATCAGTGCTACGGGGAGAACTTATCTGCTAAAAAAGGCATGGGAAGACCTTTTCTTATCTACTAAGAAAGAGGATAGTATATGGGTCTCTTATATGTTGAGGATGTGGACCTCAAAGTAAGCAGCACTTCCTACCACCTTTTTAATGTCTTCTGTGTGCCCAGAAGATAAACAGTTACTGCAGGTATTGTTCCACCAGTGACCTTTGATTGTTTAATTTCATCCAAAGCTGGGCTCTGTCTCCATTACAGTATTCATCTCCCATGGTTAAATCATGTGTGGTGCACTAACAGGAACTCAGTACTGCAATGAAGGCTCTTCATTGGTCCTGTTAAACACCATTTATCTTTAACACACCGAAGATTTTAAAGGTGACCTACCTAAGAAAAAGAATTGTTTCGGGCCATTAATGCTTGTTTAAAGGACTGAAGAGTTTTTGGGGGGGGGAGGAGTTCTGTTTGTTTTTTGTTTGCTTTTCAGTTAACTAACTAGGATTCACAACAAACATACAGTTCCCAGGAGGGAAAAGTAGTAAAAGTAGGGAAGATTTACATTCCTGAGACTTTAGGGTAAAACACAAGCAGAATATTTTCATAAACCTTTCAGGCCTTCTTTGTTCACCAAAAACAAGCAAAATTGAATACAAGCCCAATTTGGATTTTTATTTTATGAGAGCCATCTTTAAAAATATAAATTTAGCTCCATTAAGAGTAACATAGTTATGATGATCACCTACTCATGAGAGCTTACCAAAAGCATTTTATAGTAAAATAGCAATCTACCACAATTTCCATATTCCATACAAGTCCTTTATATTTTTATTTTAAGCCATCACAAATTATTTTACATACCACTTGTGAAATGAATATAAAAACTGCAATTGCATTGCTCTGTATTGACAATAAACAGAACACCATATACATCATGGTCCTGTAGCTGTAGAATTTACTTCAAAATTCAAAACTTGCTGCATTGAACTTCTAATTTAATTGCATTTTTTATTTTAATTTCTAGGTTTGTAATCCTTACAGTTGAAAGCAATTATTCCAAATGTGAATATGAATAAACTAATGTATTGTTGCTTGCCAGGGTCTGCAGACATCCTAAAACCATATCTCTGGGGTGTTGATCCTGAAGTCTAATGATATCGAGTTTTAATGTCATCATTCACTATTTCATGGCTGGCTAGAGTTAGTGGACATACCAAGATAATATGCATATTCCATAATACCAAGGATGAAATCCTGGCTCTGTTAAAATCAATAGTAGTTTGGCCGTTGACTTTAACGGAGTCAAGATCTCATCCAAGTCTCATCCCTGCTTTCCTAGGAGCCAAAAGTTCCAGCTCCTAATGTTCCAGCTTTCTTCATGAAAACTTCTTCCATTTTGTTGTTTATTTTCAATGGAGTATTCTGCAGCACATTTTAAATTAAAAATTTAGAGATAGCAGAAAATGCATTCCAATAATAGAGAGATTAACACAAGGATTAAATACTGTTTGGATTATATTTTATGATGTTTGGATTATATTTTATTATTTTATTATGTTTTTATTTAATTATTTTGCATACATAATTCAATGAAACTACGGGAGAGATTGCTGCAGAGTTCATGTAAAGCTTCCCATAGAATACTCAGAACAATGGCCAATCTCAGTATTCCAATAGCATATAAAGCCAGGGTCTTTTTTATAAACAGCCTAATGAACAGATAAGCCGTAGGACCTGAGGCTGCTCAATTACACAGGTGCAAATCAGGGATAACTCCACTGAAGTTAGTGATACCACACTAGTTCAGAACTGGTGGAAGGGTGAGTAGAATTAGCGTCATGCTGCTTAAGTAAGGAACACCTACATATACATTTTTCATGGACGAGTTTTGTCTTAATCTAACCTTTTGGATACCACTTTGGCCTGGTTGTTATGGACTTCAAGTTTCTGTAGTGATTGGCTCCAGCTGACAGAGTCCTTTTAAAAAATTTTTATTGCTAATATGCAAAATTTGTTTTTGTATAACCGTAGGCACAAATTAGCCAAGCATGATAGAGTGTGTTCTCCACACAGGCCCTGCAAGAGCTGAATTAGACTAGGTGGGTCCAATCAACTAATTAGGCTACAAATAGTGGAGTTTTAAGCTGGAGGTAGCTAATTAGAGAGAAGCTCACCTGTGAGGGGTAGGCCAGGCTTCTACAGAAGAGAAAATTGGAAACAAAGAGGGCTGCAGGGAAGAAACCTACAATCTCCCTTTCTGAGGCAGGGGAGCTATAGCAGCTGGTAGGGAGGAATCCAAGGGTGAGAGCAGAAGATGGTAGAGATACACACCTTCCCTGAACTGGAACCCAGAGTAGAAGGCAGGCCTGGGTTCCCCTCCCAGCTACTTTAGAGTAGTACTATTTGGGGCAGTGAACAGGAAGATTGCCTGAGTGATAAGGTCAGGGCAAAGGCCATGCGGGTTACCTGGTACTTTGTGGACAGAAGAGATTTTGAAAGACTGCTGCAGAAGGGAAACCTATTGAGTGACCTGGCTGGAGGGCTGAGTCACAACAAGGAAGCTGTGGTTCCAGGAGTGATAGAGGTGCTGCAGAGGAGCAACTGGGCTGTAACCAGCTGGGAACCCTATCAGCCTGACTGACCTAATCTTCAGAACTACCAGAAAGTGGTGCCATCTAGTGGTGAGTGGACACACACACACATGCTGTTTTACTTCCTACTTTAAAAATGATCACAGGATGACTGGGTCAACTAACCACGATACCACAGATAAGTATAAACCTAGGGTAATATCCTAGTAAAGTTACTAAAAGCTGTTTTCACTCTGTTCTGAATCCTGTATTCATCTTCAGAAAGGATCAGAAAAAACTAGGAAAATTCTCCTACTGTGTTATAAAACCTAGTTCAGAGCCATAGAAATGTGGGATTAGAAGGGATGTTGATAGGTCATCTAGCGCAGATAATATTTAGCCCTGCCTATCTCTGATAGGTGTTTGTCTGACCTGTTCTTAAAAATCTCTGACAGAGATTCTGCAGTTACCTTAGATAATTTGTTCCAGTGCTTAACTTCCCTTACAGTTAGAAAACCCTTTTTTTCCCTAATGTCTAACCTAAATCTCCCTTTCTGAAATTTAAGCCTATTACTTTTTGTCCTGTCCTCAGTGGTTAAGAAGAGCAATTGATCACTTTCTCTTTATAACAACCTTTTGCCTGTTTGAAGACTCTTACCATCTTCCGCCCCTCCCTCAGTTTCCCCTTCTCTGTACTAAACCCATTTTTTCACTCTTTCCTCATAAATCATGGTTTCTAGACCTTTAATCATTTTTGTTGCTATTCTGACTTTCTCCAATTTGTCCACATCTTTCCCAAAGTGTGGTGCCCAGAACTGGACACAGTACTCCAGTGATCTACTATAACCTCCTGATACTTTTTGCAGTACTCCTTCCTAGGCAGTCATTTCCCATTTTCTATGTGTGCAACTGATATTACTTCTTCTGAAGTGGAGTAATCAGTTGCACTGCCTTGGAAAGAGTACTGCAGAAAGGGATCTAGGGGGTCATAGTGGATCACACACCGTTGACTCATATTTAGCTTAACACGGCTTTCCTTCCACCTCCTTCCCTCCCTCCCCCAAACAATGATCATTGTGGGATGCATTAGCAGGAATGTTGTAAGTGAGACATGAGAAGTAATTTTTCTGCACTGATTAGGCCTCAACTGGAGTATTGCGTCCAGTTCTGGGTGCTACATTTCAGCAAAGATGTGGACAAATTGGCAAAAGTCCAGAGAAGAACAGCGAAAATGATTAAAGGTCTAGAAAACGTGACCTGCAAGGGACACTGCTTGAGTGCTGGGTAGAGCGGGTGGTCCCAATGCCCAGCCAAGTCCCCTCACTCCCCTGCCAGATCCCCGTGCCTGCCACTTGCTCACAGCATCTCTTCTCACTGTCCTTCTCCCTGAGGAGAAGTGACCCGGTGAATAGTGGGGACCTGGGGTTGGGAAGGCAGAGTGCAGGTAGGCACTCACAGATGGCGGCAGCAGCAGCAGTAGGCAGTGGATTGGGAGGGCCGTGGGGAAGGGCTGGGGCCACTGTGGCCCAGGTGTCCCTTGGGGGTGGTTGTGCCAGGGATGGCCTATTATACCTGCTGCCTAACTGTCAGGGTGGTTAAGCACTGGAGTAAATTTTTAAGAGTAGGTTAGACAATCCCCAATGATGGAGATTCCACAATCTCCCTAGGCAAACACCTGTCATGGATGGTCTAGATAACACTTAGTTCTGCCATGAGTGCAGGGGACTGGACTAGATGACCTCTCAAGGTCCCTTCCAGTCCTGTGATTTTACTTAACAAAAGGACCACATACACCTACCTTTTGCCTTAAACTGCATTTGCTATAGGGTGCTATAATTGCATCAAAATCTTTTAATGAAGATGTGTGTGGTTTGAAATATCCTGAAGGTTTATCCTCTTTTACCTGCCAATAATGAAAAATTGCTCCCTTTAAGTGCTCCACCTGATGAATTACCCATTAGTGTTGTACAGTGCTTACTACCAAAGATTGCTTATGGCAGACAATTAGAAAATGGGGAATCAATACCCTGGGGAAAATTATAATAGACTCTTTTATTTTCTTTTAAGAGCATAACAGATTTCTTAAATGATTTGACCTATTAATATGAAGGAAAAAAGAAATGATGGCAAAAGGAACATATGTTCTCTTGAGGAATGCTGTTGTGGTGTCTGTGCCTTTGCACAGACACTTATAAATCAAAATGTATTCAATTAGGAAAGCTCAGCTTAAATGAGGTGTGTGGTTTGCCCAAAAAGTGTGTGTGCACAAGAATGAGAGCTCAGCTGGAACTCTTTTGCTTTCTCTCATCAGTATTAGTATTCCTATCTTACCAGCAGTTTTATTACAGTGACATTTAGAGGTCTCAATGGAGATCAAGACCCCATAGTGTAGATGTATGTACATTTTGTGAACTAAAGGTTTATCTAAGTCTACCAAAGTTGAGAGCAAAGTAGTATATCCCCAATTTAGAGATGGAGAACTGAGGCTCTGCGAGATGATGTGACTTGGTTAAGGTTGCGCAGGAGAGCTGTAGCAGAACTAGGAGTTTGAACCCAAATCTCCTGAATCCCAGTGTAGTGTCTTCATCACAATCATCCATCCCCTTCTCCAAGCTAGGGAACTGTTTCATTTTTTAAAATCATACATAATTATTTCTGTTTTCCTGAAGCTGCTTTTTCTCAAAATATTTTAATTTCTGGGTTGGCCGTGTATCAATCAAGACACAGCTTAACTCAATGAGCAAAGATTGTTTAAAAACATTGTCACTCAGCGGTAAAGCTAGTGATACCTTTTCTTGTTATAGTTGCAGCTCCATAACCTTTACCTTGGGAGTCATGTGTGGGAGTTACTGCTGTTAGTCATGGCACAGATTTCCTCCCTGTAAAAGCAGCAAAGAATCCTGTGGCACCTTATAGACTAACAGACGTTTTGGAGCATGAGCTTTCGTGGGTGAATACCCACTTCGTTCCCATGCATCTGACGAAGTGGCCACTTCTAGGGTGGTGGTGGTCACATGCTACTTCTTGCTTAGAGCTGTGCCTAAAGTCATAATCTTACCCACAGTATTGAGACACTTCTGGTTCCAGTCCCAGCCAAATGAAGCAGAGCCACTAAATGTGAAACTGAAAGACAACATGGGGGGGAAAGTGGACTTCATTTCAGAAATATTCCTTTAAGTGTGTGTTTAATACTAGAAATGGATGAAGGTTCTGGTTTGGGAGAATTATTCCCTTACCCACATATTGTTCACATTATTTTATTCTATAAACAGTAAGATTTTTAGAGTATCCATTGTTATAGGTTAGTATTTAAATTTTTAACTTGGCCTTGGTTTCCTGTACACTCTAAAAGGCAGAAATGTAACATGGTGTTGCATTTGGGAATGAGAAAAGGAGCACTTCCAACCAAAACAACAATTTTTAGCGGAATTAGGAGACACGAGGGAAGAATTCCAGAACCAGCTGTGCCATTTCTCCAGCACATGGGGTGTTCATGCCACAGGATTCTCAGATATGCATGCAACCAAAAATCCCCTTTAAGAGTCTTCAGCTTTAACTTGAGCCCCAAGATAGGCACCCAAGTAAGAGTTTTTGCCTCCCTGACATTTTGAAAATGTTGCCATTGACAGATTTCTCCCAACATACCATGTTCCTCCTTTGCCCAATTGTTGTGTTCATACCTCTTAGGAAAGAGAAGAATATGGCTGCAGACAACAGTCAAATATCCCCTCTAACGAGGATTTTTTTGTCAGCTCATTTGCTAAACCAGGTCAGGAGTAATCAGCACTTGCACAGGGGAGAGATCTCAAGAAAGGTGGTGATTCAGCAAATAGCAACCTTACCTTTGTGTATTCAACCAATAACCCAGCATGGCTTATTGGCTTTAGGATGAAGCCTACTCTTAAGTAGTGTTACTTTATACAAGTCATAAAATTAAGTTAAAGAGCCCATGGTGTTTTTTACATGGGTATTGGCTCCAGTGACCTGGCCAAATTCCAGTATGGGTAATTGCATTCTGTCTACCTAAACTTATCCCATCCAGTTCAATGCATGTAGTATTCTTAACTTTTAGCAGTACTGTGCACAGCTAAACCGTTGTTTGACGCCTAGAAGTGGCTGCATTTCAGTAGTGGGAGAAGTGATTCTTGTATCTGTATTTTGGGCCAAGCCCGGCTCTCCTTAATCAGGCAAAGTCAGAAACTTCCATGGGAGCTTTGCCTGAAGGCGACAGGATTTGGCACATGATTTGTAACATGCTCTAAGATTCTTAAGTAGGAAAGACTCTATATAATTGTAAGATATTATAACAATGGCTTCCCACTCAGTGCTCAGTAGTGGATTCCCCACTAAAGCTAACCTTGTTGTAAATGTGAATGCTGAAGATCCCAACGGTGATGTGTGACTCAAGAACATACTACTGGAAATGTGGTTTATGGCCTTTTCATTTTCACTTGCTTTTTCTTACAAATATCGCTTTCTTTAATCTTAATTATTGTTGTACATGCTTTATAATAGACAGATACATTTGTTTATAGATTACATAGGGCTACTCTCATCACCCCATGGAAAGATCCATGGCAGGGACCCAAGGGGAAAGAAAACTGTGCTTTCCCTTATGAAGTTTCCAAAAGATGGAATGCTTGGATCCCCAAGATCTTTTGGAAGCCAGAACTTTCTCCTGACCATTGAAGCTCTCCATCTCCCTGTGGGAGTTGCACTAGATATCACTATATACTGGAAGTGGGAGCAATATCCACAATGCATGGATGCTCTGTTCAACCTCAAAGCTGTATTAACCTCTTGGCACACACCCTGATGGTTTCTAAAGGGTGAGGTGAACAACTCTATGTAGCGCTGGAAAAAAATCACAGACAAAGCTGCTTGGATTCAAGTGCTACACATGCAAAACAAATGAGCCTTACACCATTAAATGCTGTCCTGGATAGGCTCTATCACTTGTGATATCGAAAATATTTATTTTGCTTAGACTAATGTGATCTAGCCATGATTAGTTAATAAATATCTCAACTTGCCTTCATGTATTAAAATGCTTTCTTGACACAACATTTGTGTTTGGCCTAATGTAAATTGTCTGATTCTCAGACAAATCTATTTCTTTTTCCTTTGTTGTCATATGCTATAACCCCTTAGATCTCCAGTTCTGATTGGGATTGTTAGGCACTACTGCACTATAAATAAAATATTACTTACCTTGTAGGCTGTTTGGGGCAGAAACCATCTGTATGTACAGCATCTAATACAATGAGGCCCTGATCTCAGTTGGGGCTCTGAGATGCTGCAGTAAAACAAATAATTAAAAGTTTTGCACAGAATTGGTAGTATATATTCATATAAGTACCCCATATATGCTAAGATAAGACTGATTTCCCTTGTTTTCTGCCCAACCAAACATATTTGCCTAGGGTAAATGTATCAATTAGTAAATAGAGAGATGAATTCTCTGAGCTGTAATGTTAATAGTGTTGTCTACCAGATGCTTTTTCTTTAAATTATCCTTCAGTATTTTCAGAGGAAAAGAATCTGGTGAACCTATATAATATACCCTTTCCTAATATTTTTTAGATAGGGTCTCATCTCGGAAGGGCACACTGTCTTGATAGAGTGGGGCCTTGAGGCTGAGTGGGGCTTCTGGGCACTCTTGTAATATAGGTAATAAATACTATTAATAATTAATATAACACTTCAAAGCCTTCTCTTTTGCCAGAGGCAGGTGAAGGAGTATTTATGTTCTAATTTTTTTTGTTAATCTTTGCTTCACTCCTATATTCAAATTTGAATATGCCTCCAGAGACCAAACACAGGGGTGTTTTTTTCAAAGTTAAAAAAACTGTTTACTTTGCAAGCAATTACACCCTACATAGCCAAACAGCGAGCGTCCCGATTTTTAGATTCCAGGTCACAAGGTTTGACATCGTGAACACCTAGTAGTCTGACCTGCATAATGTAGGCCATAGAACTTCACCCAATGATTCCTGCATCAAGATCTTTTTATTACATTTACTGCCCTATGCCTCAGAAGGCACTTAAATATTGACCCAAACATACTCTGACTTTAAGCTCAGAAGGGACTATCATGATGATCTAGTCTGACCTCCTACTCACTGCAGGCCACAGAACCTCACCCACCCACTCCTGTAATAGATCTCTAACCTCTGGC
Source organism: Chelonoidis abingdonii (assembly GCF_003597395.2). Taxonomy (NCBI): domain Eukaryota; kingdom Metazoa; phylum Chordata; order Testudines; family Testudinidae; genus Chelonoidis; species Chelonoidis abingdonii. The sequence continues at coordinate 21,463,596 of NC_133775.1, forward strand.
TGAGTTACTGAAGTCCTCAAATCATGATTAGACTTTGTTACAGAGAATCCACCATTTACTCTAGTGGTTCTTTTCTACCAGCCAATCCTTTCAATTCAGTTCTCTGCCTACCACTCTTTCCCAAGCGTGTTCGGGAAACTTACTTCTGGCAGAGAAGGGCAAAGATACAATAGCCTTTGGGAAGGCTGACATTGATACTGTTCCAGCCAAGGCAGCAGAGAGAGCTTGAATCTTGACATCTTTTGAGAGAGTTGATTTCCCTAAGAAATCTATTGGCCTGAAAAACTTAACAGGGTTCTTCTCTATGCCTGCACGTGGCCCTCGCCAAGCAGCGAGGATTGCATGGCACTACAATATCCCCCAAATCTGGGGGGAAATGTAAAACTGGTCAATTTGTATTTGATCCTCTAGTGAATAGTACAAGAGCCCTAAGGCGCTTTAGTTTTTGAAACCCACTCTTTCAGGTTTTTTTGACACCCACTGCTTAGCACGGCAGCCATCCTGTATGCAGTTGTGTGTGAGAGATTGATTCACTGATGGAGAAAATTAGCTTCTGGCTGTAGGCTGCAATGCAAATGGAGAAAACACAGGAAAAACAAAGCACAGGAAGTTACTGAACAAATTTGTTCAGTAACTTCCTGGATCTGTGGTGCTAGTTGCTACAGACACAAGCTGGAGCTCATGTTAATCCCCATCAGTGCCCATTACATAACTCCGAAGTATCCTTTTATAGGAAGAATAGTGTATATATAGATAGATAACAAAGGCTCTTACATATGCCTTGGGTGTGTTGTGTGAGCTAGAATCAGCCCTAAGTTTCGGATGCCTTGTGCAAGATATGCAGGACCTAATGTGGGCTTCAGTAATATGCATAGCACTCTGGGTGTGGCAGTTGGGTGAGTCAGGTGTTGGGGAAGCTTCAACCATTAATGAAGGGGTTCAAGGTACTTCACTGTTGGGTGATCAGAAGGATTTTGTAAAATAGAAAGGCAGGGGATGTTTTGGCAACTGCCAAGGAGATTGGTACCTCGGAATTGACTCTTCATTGTTCAGTTGTGAGGCTGAGGTGACCATGGAGTGGGCTGAGTACATGCTGCAAAAGGGTCTGACAAAGCAGTGGGCCCAATATAACATAGATAGATAATCAGGAAGTGGCAGTGCCTGGCAGCCTTGCTTAGCACACCTAGGTCTGACCTTAAGTGAGATGTAAGCCTGAGAGCAATTTTTTTCAGCTGCAGAAAATTATGTACAGCTTTATTTGATGGTATGCCGTCAAACATAGACTGTTATAACAGACTTTAAATAAATTGCTATTCATTGTGAAAGGTTAAATACTTGTTTTAAAACCTTTCATTATGAATTTATCTTGTACGTTATACTACCCTGTAGTATGTGTTCAGTGTCTGTAAACTTTAAGTATATCTGCCTAAAAATTAACACAAATATTTCTGTTGTAGAAAAGAACATCAATCCTGTAACATCACTTAGTACTTTCTATTATTGGGATAGTGCTGTCACAGGTTGAATGGCTACTTAAGCAGCATTGGAATCCTAAAGAAAAGAACTGCCAGAATGCTCTTTTCTCTCACTCCTAGTACTGGAAGTGCCCAGTGACATTCTGAAGTGTTCTGGCATGACATGAGCCCTGCCTTAAGAGGATCCAGCCTCTTAAAAGGATCCAGCCTCATCTGTGACTCATTCAGATCTACTCTCCAGGTGGGGAAAATTTAGTGTAGCCACAGGACGGTACATCATGTGGTTAAATCGATCCAGGCCTGGAAATAACTGCCCTGGAGGCTTCTCTTTTTAAGGGGAGGACAGCTTACCACTCCAGTGGAGGAGGAAGGGACTTAGTTAAAAGGAGCCAGCTTAGAGAAGCTGAGTGGTGGCTGCAGTTAGCCTGAATTGTCAGTAAAGATCTCAGAAGGAGGGTTGTGGGATACTTGACTTGAAGAGGTGAAACCTATCTGAATTAGGAACCTGGAAAGGAGGCCTGATCCAAGGAGGGGAAATCTACCTGAAGTATTGAAGAGACCCCAGAGGAGGGCTGTGGGATCCCTGAATCGGGGGAGGAAGGGTTGGATTTGAGGGGTGAAGGAGTAATTTGATTTGTTGTAAGATTTTGTAAATGAGACCTCTCACAGTGGAATCTTAGTATGAAGTATTTTGGCCTGGAACCGACATCTTACAAGAGCCACAGAGAAAGCTGAGGGCAGTGCACTTGTAGGGCCATAGTTTGGTATAAGGAAATGTCCAGATAATGGCTCCCTGCTACATGCTGTTTTTATAGCTATGGCATATATTGTTTAGAAATCAAGGCCTTGTTACTGCAATGAGCTCCATGCAGGCAATCAACTGCACAGAGGCCCTTTATAGGCACAGACGGATTGCCCACTTTACTTAGACTTTAAAATATTTGGGGCAGATACTGCCTATTCTGTGGCTGTACAGTGCCTAGCACAATGGTGTCCTGATCCATGTCTGGGGGTCCTGCACACTGCTACAATACAAATACATAACAACCTGAAGCTCCTTGCAGAATTGGGGGCATCGTTTTCAAACTGCCTGAAAATCAAGTGTAGTTCTTTTCTGTAAGTACAGAAATATTTGAGGTTTTGTTTGGTTTTGGCTGATATTCTGACGATTTGTGGACACTGAATATATTAAATGAGATATTGGAATCCATATTCACTGGAGAATGTCTTAGAACTGGCATACACCCGTACAGTGGCACAAGATATTCAACAGAATTTCTAAGATCTGTAAAGTCCAAGGAAGACAATCACTGCAAATAATTTGGAAGGTGACACTTACTGCTGGGAATGAACATGCTTCGTTGTTTGCTGTGTAAGCCCTCTCTGATTCAGAGGTGAGAAATGATTTCTCTTACAGAATGCCATTTGCACCATGCCACAGAGAATTGATGGATAAATCTGAGCTTGAGATTTCAGCAAGTTTACTGTTAAGACCGGCTAGCTATCATGTCAGAAAGATAGAAAGACTTTTGACAAAAAAACAAGCACCAAACAAAGTTCCTTTCCTTTTTTAAAGGAAGTCATACATCTTACTGTTTTAATTAATATTCTGTCATTTGCCATGGAAAAGTAAAGTCCTGCTTTGGCTGGAGGAAAATTCATATTTTTCTATATATTTATGATTTTTGTAAAAGTCATGGGTCACGTTATTTTAAGGAAATTATCCTTTTATTTTCAATTAAATGGCTTAAATCAGTGAATAATATTTAGGGAACAGCTCAAAACCATTAAAAAAACCACTTACTCCACTTCACAGGATAGACAGTGATGGCAGTCCTATGCTGCATGAGGACAGCTTTGCACAATTGTTCAGCAAAACCAAGTACAAGAGGGTCCTCCCAGCATAGGTAGACACTCCTATGGTTCTACTAGGGCAGCCTCATGCCCCTTGAGTAGCCTCTTATGTATGAAAGGCTGTAGCCAGACAAATGGGGTATGGTGCAGGTGTCCTTCCTTGATCTTTGCTACCCTTCATTCCCTTGGGATGCTTTAAGCCTAAAGCAGGTTGATCCATGATCAACAGAGTCAGAGTCTCAAAGCTACCTTTGCATATGCTTCATTTCTGAGCTATGCTAAATATTTCTGTGATATGGCTCTGGATTTTCACCTTTCTGCATTCAGCTAAATGTGCAAAAACCCAGAGAAGAGCCTAACTTGTAGTCAGTTGGCCAGTTGGCAAAGGTCATAGTGTTTTTTTGTAGAAAAACCCCAAGTTCATGATTTGTCATGTGCACTACAGGTATGACAAATACACAGCCTTACTCATGGCCTATCACTGTTAAATATTTTATTTCAGAAGCAGAAATATACACTGTCATTTTGTCAAAGCACCAGCCAGAATTAGTCAAAGTGTCATGTATCTGGAAAATGACTGCTGTACTTGTCAAATTTTTCATAATTGCTTTTTTCCTTTACTTGACCAGCTCTACAGATCATTGAATAATATTCAGCAAATAATTCTTTCAACAATTGTTCCCATCAATGGTTGAGTAAATTGTTTGTGAAGAAACATTTTCGTTAATTGAACAGCTTTACAAGGCACCTAATCTGGCTAGGAGGCAAATTGAATCCTTAACCATCCTAAACTGGGAAATGGAATAACCTGACTGTCAGTGGCAGCTAAAATACTGCACAATCAAGGAAACAATGTTAGAATATTAGAGTGCCAGCTACAGTAGCACTCTAATCTAGTCAACTAGCAGTGGGATTCTAAACTCCAGTGTGCGCAATTGTAAAGATCTGGCTAACAAGGAACAGTTTCAGAACAATCTTATGATTTTCACAGGGGAGGCATAGTTAGTCAGATATGGTATTGTTTGTTATGAGTGAAACATATGCCTCCCAGTAGAGCAGTAACATTTGCAGGGGAGAAGAAAAATCTTGCTATTCCCCCACCACTCTTGTTATGCACTGCACTTGTTACATAACGTTTTAAAAAGCTCGTGTATAGAAATCCCACATGAAACAAATGTCTGCCTTGACTGCCAAAAGTAGATGCGAGTGGACAATACCAAGGCCACTGATTTGATGGGTCTCCTATTCTAGCCACAGAGTGACTAATGCACAATGCAAGATTACCATTAAGTCACTGAGCATTATCTGTACATAAGTATTTGTACCAGTTTTCAATGCAGGAGATATTGAAGGGCTTGCTTTTCATTTTTACTCATCAAGAGAAAATAAGTCACTTAAACCAATTGTTGATTTCTGCCTGAGAGTTTTAGTCCTTCTTACCAGGAGGATAGTGTTTAAATTACCTCAGTAGCTGTTTAGCAACTTGTTGAGATTACTCAACTAAGGGATTTATGAATTCCCATTATAGAGTAATGGTTCTTCGTAGTTAACTTCAAAATTCTCAGCAAATGCATCACCACACATCCATGCTTTTAATAAAAATTTCTTTCAGGTTCATATCATTGACTAATTCCTCTTCGCTGAAATCCTAACCCCATTTAAGTTAATGGGTGTTTTGCCATTGATTTCAGTGGGGCCAGGATTTCACCCAGGTTAGAGGAAACTGCAGTTGGTCACTGATTTAGGATCAATTGTAAAACATCTGCTAGGAAGCTTTGGTACTGAGGAATGGTAATGATGGGCTGTGGACTAAGTAATTATTCAACTTATCCATACCACTGTCTAGTTACATTTCATAACACAGTGACTGTAATTTATAATAGTAACTGTAGTTACACTGCATTTATAGATGCCATGGACAAGGCAGTACACAGATGTTTTTATATTGTAATAGCATTGTGGGTAGAATGTTAACTACATGACAATTACTTAATACCCTTTTAATTTAGTAATTAATACATCTTTACCTAGTACAAAATCCTGTGATGGGAAGGCTAACTATGGGGGTTGTTGTTATAATTGTAACTATTCTTTTTAGTCATATTAAAAAGGAGGATTAAAATACTTACCTCAAGTGGCTAATGCTTTCAGCACCATACAATCCTCACCTTTTTATATAATATATATATATATATATATATTGTCTCCATCACTTGACTAAAGTCCTCTTCTGCTCTCTTCTTTCCCCCCACCCCTGGTTTTCTCTAGTTAAGTGGCAGGACTTTTCTGGGAACGAGGTACTTGATGGGAGAGAGACTCTATTCCTGCATCTGCATTCTTAGGGTCACTTCAAAACACATTTCTGGTAGAGTCCACATGATGTATGGCATTGAGCACAGGGAATCAGCAACTCCTCACATATACTCTGGCCTGTGCTCTGGCACCTTGGGAAAGCCACTTAACTGCTATGAGCCTCAGTGTTCCCATCTGAAAAATGAGAATAATGGACTACTTCACAAGTATGTTGTGCAAATATTGTATATTGCTTTAAAGATATAAAGTGCTTTAAAAGAACTAAATCATCACTAGGGGAGCAGAAGGAGCTTAGGTATGTCAGAATTCAACATGTTTTATTGTGGTTTCCTGTTGGCTCCATAATTTAGGGCAGCAACTTTAATCCCAAATAAACTCTTATTCTGCCTGGATGCTTTAATCAAAGAAGGGTGTGTTGTCTAGCTATATAAAGTAATAATGCATCTCTGTACTCCTGGAATGTATAAAAGAACCTTCTGTGTTCAGATACTTCAATATTTGGGGCTAACACTAAGCTACCTGATCTGATCATAACAGTCCAATAGTCTATGAAGAAACTTCAGTTTTTATAGGGGACGGAAAGATACATTGACAGTGTTTAATTCTCCATTAAATGCATTGTGCAGTATAAGCTGCTGCTCAAATTATGTATCTGGCAGCAAACTTCAGTGGAACTTGGTGAATTTTCACTGATGGATCTTCTACTTCAAGATAAATTCTTTCATAAATATAAGAATACAAGAGAAGATTACATCTTAACCTTCCACTGAGTTTGATATAGTCATTTGGCTTTTTCCCACTTGGTGACTGCAGAAAAAACAGAGCTATACCATTATGAAAGAGCTTCATAACTAGGAATGTCCAACCAGATAATGAGTTTCTGGAGGTGGTTCCTAGGAGACCCTAGTTATAATTCTGCTGCCTAACTGATAGGGATAATCACCCTCAAATGACCTGCCTCTGAAGCCCCCTCCCCCTGATACTGCCAAATCATCTCTGCCAAAAATGACTCTTATCCCTGTGGCTCATGCTTCAGAAGAGCGCAATTCTTTGTCTTGGGAATACTTCACTGTACAGTCTGTTGCACATCCTGCTTCAGTAGGTATTCTTCAGAAGATGTCATCATCTAAAGGAGTTACTGCGTGAACTCCACTGGTGTGGCAGCTTTTTAGCATTGGAGATTCCAGCTTCAGTTCCTGTTGCTGACTCATAATGACAGTTGTTTCACAAGCCTCGGGTTGTGTTTTAAAATCTTCAAGGAGGGAATTCTCATACCTCCCTGCCAGGTCTCTACCTGCCCAATTCTTATTTCAGATTATACCAGTTGAAGGTTGTGTTGTATTAACATATTGAAAGTAAATTCAGTAACAAAGTATAAGCATTGACAAAAAACTTGTTTCATTTTGGAAAGTACTAATGCTTCCCATCTAGCCATAGTGCATTAAAATGTTGGACTTTTTTTTTCCAACTACTCAGATGAGGCCAAGGTCTTTCATGCATATCAGAACGGATGACCTGTTTGATTTGCCAAAGGGCATGTGATGAACTAGCCTTTACTTTCTCTTGTTTGACTTTTTCCTATTTGACAGAATAGTAACATTCCAAGAGATCTATAGATTATTCAGGCCATTGAGTGATCCATACTAAAAAGAGGCTTCTGTTTTTGCAGACACAAGTTCTGTATCTAATTACCTCATTGCCAGCCATAATTAGAGCTGTATAAAAGCATATGCATCTTCATTTAGTAGCTGTGTGCAAGAAATTAGAATAACAAAATGGAAACCAAGTTGAGCCCCCTATCCAGAATCTGATTCCAAAGGCCAGATCTTCAGCTCCAATTCCATTGATTTCAATGGAACTACATCAGTTTACACCAGCAGAGGATCTAGTTAAAGTTTAAAAAAAAAAAAAAGTTATACTATATGAAGTTAGGCAGCATAAGGAATCTTTTTGCTTCTCTATTTTGGTTAGAGGTAATCTTGTAGCAGCCATGTAACCCAGAAATCCATTTAACATTTGGATATTTTTGTATAGAATTTTATTCTTTGTATCTGCGATTTTGAAGCAACTTCTAAGGGTACGTCTACACTACGGGATTATTCAGATTTTACATAAACCGGTTTTATAAAACAGATTGTATAAAGTCGAGTGCACGCGGCCACACTAAGCACATTAATTCAGCGGTGTGCGTACATGGTCCGAGGCTAGCATCGATTTCCGGAGCATTGCACTGTGGGTAGTTATTCCATAGCTATCCCATAGTTCCCGCAGTCTCCCCTGCCCCTTACAATTCGGGTTGAGAGCTCCCATGGCTGATGGGCAAAAATCATTGTCCGCGGGTGGTTTCTGGGTAAATGTCGCAGTCATTCTGTCCGTCCGGGAAAAGCAAACGCAGACAATCATTTTGCTGCCGTCTTTTTCCCTGGATTGCCACTTGGCAGATTGCCATACGCAGGCAACCATGGAGCCCGTTATCAGCTTTTTGTTTTTTTTTACTGTCACCATGTGTGTACTGAGTGCTGCAGACAAGAGGCGATATGACTCCAGCGGCTAACGCAGCATTGCATTTGCTTTTTTGCAAATTGATAGTCAAGAGAAAGTTATCAGTTTTGTTCTGTACTGATCTGCTGCCCGGCGTAAATTGGGCAATGAGATGACGGTTATCTGTTCCTCTGTACGGTCTGCTGCTATCATTGGGTGCCCCCTGCGAGATAAGCCAGGGGCGCAAAAGCAAAATTCGTGGAAGACTCCCCAGAGTCAATCCCGTGTCCCTTTATGCATATTCTAAAGAATAGTGCAGTCCGCCTACGAATATGGGGCATAGTGTACTAGAGAATATTAGTGTGTCAGTAGAGCCACAGGTGCTGCTGTGTCAGATTGCGCTGCAGAAAATGATGAGCTACATGCCATTCACGGGGTGCCCATGCAACACCCACCCATGCTTCCTTCCTCCGCCCAACCTTCCTGGGTCTACGGTGGCAGTGTCCCCCACCATTTGTGTCATGAAGTTTATAAAGATGGCAGCCAATAAAGGAAACGAGTGAACTTGGTTTAGTGAGATAAATGAGCGCGGGGGGAAGGCAGCCTCGCAGGGCTTTATTGAGCAGTCCCAGGCAAACATTCAAGCCGGGTGCGGGGAAGAGGAGCCCCAGCAACCTGCTTGCTATGACAGCGTCCAGGGAGGACTACGAATCTTTTCTTTACAGCAGGAAAGGGAGGGGGCTGATGGAGCTCAGCCGCCCAGTTGCTATGATGAAGATGTGTTACCGAGCCGTGTCTGTACGCATGCTACTTGTGTGATGAACTCGGAAGTTCATTCCTATTTTTACCCAGGCGCCAGCCAACCCAGCCTCACGCTGAGGCCCAGCCAAGGAGCACGTCACGGCTGAATGGGTGATGACGATATCAGTCATATTAGGTACCGTCGTGCCACCGGGGAGGGGAGAGGAGCGGATACTCTCTCACTGTCTGCAGGCATCGTGTCCTACGCAGCAGCATTCGAGCGTAGACATAGGGTGACATTGAAAAGAAGTCAAGAAAACTATTTCTTTCCCTTTTCTCACACTTGCGGGGGGGAGGGGGGGGAGTATAATTGACCGAGCTATTCCCTGAACCAAGGCCGGACAATTGTGTTTGACGCTACAGGCATTGGGAGCTCAACCAAGAATGCAAAATACATATTTTGGAGACTGGCTGTGGACTGTGGGATAGCTAGAGTCCTCAGTACCCCTCCCTCCCTCCATGCAGCATCCATTTGAAGTCTCGATGGCTTTCCTGTTACAGCTCTTTGTCACGTCAGGCACGGTGTAAGGCCTGGAGATCTGTTTTTTCTTTTCAAACGCTTTGGCATTTCGTGTTCTGTAACCGGACTAATCTGATACAACAGATTTGTCTCCCCATTACAGCGGATCAGGATCCACTATCTCTTGTACGGTCCATGCTGGAACTCTTTTTGGATTTGGGACTGCATTGCCACCCGTGCTGATCAGAGCTCCACGCTGGGCAAACAGGAAATGAAAATCAAAATTTCGCAGGGCTTTTCCTGTTTACCTGGCCACTGCATCCGAGTTCAGATTGCTGTCCAGAGCGGCCACAGTGGTGCACTGTGGGATACCACCCGGAGGCCAATACCATCGATTTGCGGCCACACTAACCCTAATCCGATATGGTAATACCGATTTTAGCACTACTCCTCTCGTTGGGGAGGAGTATAGAAACAGATTTAAAGAGCCCTTTATATAGATATAAAGGGCCTCGTAGTGTGGATGGCTACAGCGTTAAATTGGTTTAATACTGCTAAAATTGGTTTAAACGCATAGTGTAGACCAGGCCTAATATCACTGACTGCTTCCTCCCCCTCTCCCACACACACTTGTTCTAACAGATCTATCAATCCTCAAGTGACTTTTTTCTCCGAAAAGTCTTAGCTAACTGAAAATGTCAGCTATTATATTTGATGGTACTTTTTTTCCTCGTTCTAATGCTTGCTTTTAGAACATAGTTCTGGGAAGGAACTTTTCACAGATCTAGCTATAAAGATAAAGTGCCAGATGCTAAGCTGTTTTAAATCAATGTTTAATTCAGTGGAACTACCCCAACTAACATCAGCTAGGTATCAGGTCCACTATCTTCATATGTTTAATATCGTATGGGAGAAGTCATTTTTCTCCTTGTTGAATGGATATTAATGCATCAAAATTCTGTTCGACACTTGGGGGGGTTTTTGTATATCTTTTGCATCCTTATCATTGAGACCTTGGTGTACAAATAGTGAATACCATGAAATTTAAAAAAAAACTAAAGCGGGAAAGTTACTACTTTAATGGTAGTCGCTTCAGTAAAAACAATGAAGGGAGTAGGCACTTTGCATGTCATTATGAAATGAACATTTGGTGTCCATTACACAACCCACATATTTTCAGTGATAGAACTATGTCACCTCTCAATTGACAGACATTTTAAATATCACAGCAAACATCATAGAAACAAACATACAAAATGGCAAAACTATCAGTCCCTTTTTAACCATATATTGAGGAAAGAGCCATAACACTAAATAGAAGGAATGGTTCCAAAGTTCCTTGCTCCTAGAGAGTTTGGAGACCCATAGATACATGGGCTGAAGACTGATGTTGTCATTTTTACATTATAGTTGAGTTGAGTGCCTTTAGCTTTTGATTAATTGCAACATCTTATTAGGAAAAATTAATGAACTAAAGTATTGTAATAAAAAATCTGCAATGTTTTATGTTAAACTGTAGAAAGAGGCTGCAGTTCTGGATAGCACCGAGAAACAAAAGTAAATCAAAGTTAATGCACTGAAAACTTTCAGGCCCGATTCATCCTTTGTGCAACCCCCTGAAGTCAAATATATCTGTATAGGTAGTGTCCTTTCTGCACTATTATTTAAACTGCAGCGTAACAGTGAATACATTGTTTTAGTGTAATGATAAACTCTAAGGGCTTATGTGAGTGGAAAGAATTCCACTCTTTCATGGCTCCATAGATTCCCCTCTGCAGGGTTTGGACACCTTATATGGGGAGGGGACAAAGAGGATGTAGGTGTGGAGAGAGCAGCCATGTTGTAGCTGATTCTTCTCTACCCCAAATACATACAAAAATAAGTCAGCAATAATTTCTACAGGTTATATATTCAGTCTAATGGAGTTTGTTACCCAATTTATGGTTTAAAATGGGTTTATATTATACAATAGTTTTGAGAATTAAAATTGACAGTTATGGAAGATATTATTTAAAAGTTGAAACATTAAAAGTGCTGATAATAGTGTTACTTGTGTAAGAAGATGGTGGGCAACAAAATAGCTGATGAAATTCAATCATAGAACTGGAGGTAATCTAGTCCAGTCCCCTGCCATGAGGGCAGGACCAAAGACTGTGTAGACCATCCCTGATAGACATTTATCTAACCTACTCTTAAATATCTCCAGAGATGGAGATTCCACAACCTCCCTATGCAGTTTATTCCAGTGTTTAACCACCCTGACAGTGAGGAACTTTTCCTAATGTCCAACCTAAACCTCCCTTGCTTCAGTTTAAGCCCATTGCTGCTTCTATCCTTAAAGGCTAAGATGAACAAGTTTTCTCCCTTCTTCTTATGACACCTTTTAGATACCTGAAAACTATCATGTTCCCTCTCTGTCTTCTCTTTTCCAAACGAAACAAATCCAGTTCTTTCAGCCTTCCTTCATAGGTCATGTTCTCTAGACCTTTCAATCATTCTTGTTGCTCTTCCCTAGACCATCTCCAATTGCTCCACATCTTTCTTGAAATGCAGTGCCCAGAACTGGACGTAGTATTCCAGTTGAGGCCTAACCAGCACAGAGTAGAGCAGAAGAATGACTTCTCATGTCCTGCTCACAACACACCTGTTAATGCATCCCAGAATCATATTTGTTTTTTTGCAACAGCATCACACTGACTTATATTTAGCTTATGGTCCACTATAACCTCTAGATCCCTTTCTGCCTTACTCCTTCCTAGACATCTCTTCCCATTCTGTATGTGTGAAATTGATTGATTGTTTCTTCCTAAGTAGAGCACTTTGCATTTGTCTTTATTAAACTTCATCGTGTTTTCTTCAGACCACTTCTCCAATTTGTCCAGATCATTTTGAATTATGACTCTATCCTCCAAAGCAGTTGCAATCCCTCCCAGTTTGGTATCATCTGCAAATTTAAGCATACTTTCTATGCCAATATCTAACTTGTCGACTGAAGATATTTAACAGCGCCAGTCCCAAAACAGACCCCTGCAGAACCCCATTTGTTATACCTTTCCAGCAGGATTGGGAACCATTAATAACTACTCTCTGAGCACGGTTTTAATGAGCCATTTATGCACCCACCTTCCTTATAGTAGCCTCATCTAAGTTGTATATGCCTAGTTTATTGATAAGGATATCACGCAAGACACATGTCAAATGCCTTACTAAAGTCTAGGTATAGTACATCCACTTCTCCCTTATCCACAAGACTTGTTATCCTATCAAAGAAAGCTATCAGATTGCTTTGAGGTGATCTGTTCTTCACACATCCATAGGCTATTCCCTATCACCTAACCTTAAATCCAGTGTTTGCAGATTCTTAATTACTTGTTCCATTATCTTCCCTGGCACAGAAGTTAAACTAACTGGTCTGTAGCTTCCTGAGTTGTTTTATTCCCTTTTTATAGATGGGCACTATATTGCCCTTTCCCAGTCTTCGGAATCACCCCTATCTCCCGTGATTTTCCAAAGATAACAGCTAGAGTCTCAGATAGCTCCTTGAGTATTCTAGGATGCATTTCATCAGGCCCTGGTGACTTGCAGGCATCTAACTTTTCTAAGAGATTTTAAACTTGTTCTTTTTTATTTTATCTTCTAAACCTACCCCCTTCCATTGCATTCATATGTTAGGCATTCCTCAGACTTCTCAGTGAAGACCGAAACAAAGAATCATTGAGCATCTCTGCCATTTCCAAGTTTCCTGTTACTGTTTCTCCCTCCTCACTTAGCAGTGGGCCTACCCTGTCCTTGGTCTTCCTCTTGCTTCTAATGTATTGATAAAAAGTAATCTTGTTTCCCTTTATTCCTGTAGCTAATTTGAGCTCATTTTGTGCCTTTGCCTAATCTTGCCCCTGCATTCCTCTGTTTGCCTATATTCATCCTTTGTAATTTGTCCTAGCTTCCATTTTTTTGAGACTCCTTTCTATTTTTTAGATCATGCAAGATCTCATGATTAAGCCAAGGTGGTCTTTTGCCACATTTTCTATCTGTCCTACCCAGCAGAATAGCTTGCTTTTGGGCCCTTAATAGTGTCCTTTTGAAATACAGGATGAAGTATTATCTAGACTGGTGGCTCTCAACCTTTCCAGACTACTGTAGCCCTTTCAGGAGTCTGATTTGTCTTGTGTACCCCCAAGTTTCACCTTGCTTACAAAATCAGACATCAAAATACAAAACTATTACAGCACACTGTTAATGATAAATTGCTTACTTTCTCATTTTTACCATGATAAAATAAATCAACTAGAATATAAATATTGTACTTACATTTCAGTGTATAGTATATAGAGCAGTATAAACAAGTCATTGTCTGTATGAAATTTTAGTTTCTACTGACTTCGCTAGTGCTTTTTATGTAGCCTGTTGTAAAACTAGGCAAATATCTAGAGGAGTTGATGTACCCCTTGAAAGACTTCTCTGTACCCCCAGGAGTACACATACCCCTGCTTGAGAACCACTGATCTAGACCATCCCTGACAGGTGCTGCAAAGTAATGTACACAGAAAATGATTGGGTCTAAATTAGCTGTTACCACTCAAGTTGTTGTGGGTAGTTCTCTCTGTGTGCAGCAGCAGTCAAAAAAGCTGACAATCCTAGAAACAGTTAGGAAAGGGATAGATAATAAAACAGAAAATACTGCTATATAAATCCATGGTGCTCCCACACCCTGAACACTGTTCAGTTCTGTTAATCCCATCTCAGAAAAAATTAGAATTAGAAAATGTACAGAAAAGACAGCAGAATGATTAGTGATATGGAACAGCTTCTATATGAAAGATTAAAGACTAGGACTGGTCAGCTTAGAAAAGAGACTTCTAAGGAGGGGATATGACAAAGGTAAATAAAATCAAAATGCTGTGGAGAAAGCTAATAGGGAAGTGTTATTTACCCCTTCACTTAACACAAGAACTAGGGGTCACCTGATGAAATTAATAGGCAGTAGGTTTCAAACAAACAAATAAGTACTACTTCATGCAACAATTAACCCTTGGAACTCATTGCCATGGGCTATTGTGAAGGCCAAATGTATAACTGAGTTCAAAACAGGATTAGATACATTCATGGAGGGTAGCTTTGTGACATTACCCAGTGTGCAATTGGGACTGAACAGCTGTATCCCCTCAATTCTCCAACCTGAAGTGCATTTTACGCTGCTTGTCTGTGAGAGCTACTGCTCTTCTTTGACTCAAACACAGTCTACAGCATATACAATGTATCTGGAAGTAATTTATAAGTGCTATAGCCAGCCACCCTTGATTACAGTGCAGAACAACACCAGCAAATTCCTAGTCCCAGACTTTCCTCCAGAAATGTACCTCTTGTACTGCCAAGCGCTCTCCTGGACAAGCTCACAAAAATTTCATTTTAGTAATAGCAAACGATATGCACAAGTCCTGTTATCCCAAATGAATTTCCCAAAAACTTCAATCCAAACACACTGGTTTAGATAAAACAAGTTTATTAACTATAAAAGAGATTTTTTTAAAGTGATTATGAGCAATGAGGCATAAAAGTTGCAATTGGTTACAAGAAAATAGAAGTAAAACACAGCTAATACTTAACAAGCTAAGCAAATTCAAAGCAAAGGTCTCTCTTACCATGTATTTCAGCAGTCTTACTGTCTGAATCTCCTTCAGTCAGGATCACTCCCTCAGTCCAGTGCTGTTTCCTTTGTTCAAGTGTTGTGGATGCCATGAGTATGGGGGAGAGGGAAATAATTCGGGGCATCTGCTCTGCCTTCTTATCGCTCTTTGTCTTTGCTGAGAATCATTTCCAGCTGAGGTTCAGGAAACAGTCTGATGGGAACACCCAATTGTCCCTTTTTCAAGATGTAGATTTGTTTCAGCCACATCCAAGAATGGCCACTTAACTAGCAAAGAATGGATACAGACAAGGAAACAAATTTGGGGTGGGGGGGAGTAATATTATAATATTACAATAGTATCATTATTTCTTTAATGCTGTGGAATGTGAATTCTTCAACACATAGTCACATTGAGACACATTGTGTGTATGTTTAGGGACTTGCTCGTGTATTACAGGCCTTTCTATTAGATTAGCTGGTCCTTTTTCATACTAACTAGGATTGGAATTTTCAAAAATATCTGTGATTTAGGAGTACAACTCCCATTGATTTTTCAAGGGGACTTACTCTTGTAAATCACTGAGGCTCTTTTAAAAATCCTAGCTGTGTCTGGTATTCCGGTTCAGAGTTCAATAGGAGAAGGAAGAAAAGATTGTTGAAAAAGCAGTCTGTTACCAGCTTCTGCTCCCTTCATCTTAGTTTGTGGGATGAGATGATGACTTTGCTTCCTCTGGTTGTTTTGCACAGACTGGGAGATAGACTTGTGGGGAATCTGCACCACAGGCTGATCTGTTTTGTTTTATGACTAATCTTCTGCACACATACCACATTTTTTTTGTAATCAACACAGTATATTTTATTTCATGTTACCAATGAGAGTCCTGACAAGCTTACACTGCATTTGTCTAAGCAAAATATATTTGTACAGAAGTTGTCACTTCCTTCTTTCCTTTAAGGTGACTAGCCTATTTGAGTCATCCTTAGCTCATTAGCCTCTTGATCTTACTATCCATACTTCAGGCAGTTGTCTTGCAATAGTCATATGCCTGTTGACCTGTTTTGCAGAATGGAATCTAAAATTTCTGTTCTCCTTTTACTCTGGTTGTGCTGTTAGTGTGAGACCACTTCAGTAATTTTAAAATGTGTTTCAAGTCACCATACAGGTGCACAAATGAGCTTTATTTTAAGTGACTGTCAATAGAAGTACCAGAAGTCAAGTATTGGGGTGATCAGAGAAAAGTATATAACTTCCATTGTGTTTTGTTACAGTTGTTCTATATCAGCGCAACCAGAGCAGTCTTGTGCACTTAATGCATCAAAAAATCACCTGGTACTTTAGATGATGATATATCAAGTACCTGAATTAAACGAGCTACTTAGAAAATGAAGGCATTGTGTGTTGATGCAGGATATTTAGCCACACTTCTGCTATTGTATAGCTGACATTGGAAGTGAGGGGTATTCAGTATTTGTGCCGTGGAAAACTTTTGTATTCTAGTACATTCCTTCATTCTGTGAAGATGCTGCATCACTAAATGTGTATGTTTAAAATCAGTAGTTCCAGGGTATGGAGAATATAACAGCAAAGGTTTACTTTCTAATATTCAGTTCTTGTAGTATCACAGAATCATGAAATTAGGGTTGGAAGATCCCTCAGGAGGTCATCTAGTCCAAAACCTGCTCCGAGCAGGACCAACCCCAACTAAATCATCCCAGCCAGGGCTTTGTCAAGCTGGGCCTTAAAAACCTCTTAGGATGGAGATTCCACCCCCCCCCCCAGTGAAATAGTTTTTCCTAATATCCAACTTAGACCTTCCCCACTGCAGCTTAAGACCATTGCTTCTTGTTCTGTCATCTGCCACCACTGAGAACAGCCGAACTCCATCCTCTTTGGAATCCCCCTTCAGGTAGTTGAAAGCTGCTATCAAATCCCCCCTCTCTTCTCTTCTGCAAACTAAATAAGCCCAGTTTCCTCAGCCTCTCCTCGTAAGTCATGTGCTCCAGTCCCCTAATCATTTTTATTGCCCTCCTCTGGACTCTCTCCAATTTGTCCACATCCTTTCTGTAGGGAGGGGCCCAAAACGGGATGCAGTACTCCAGATCTGACCTCACTTCCCTCCATCTGCTGGCAATGCTCCTACCAATGTAGACCAATATGCCGTTAGCCTTCTTGGCAGCAAGGACACAGTGACTCATATCCACCTTATCCACTGTAATCCCCAGATCTTTTTCTGCAGAACTGCTGCTTAGCCAGTTGGTCTCCAGCCTGTAGCAGTGCATGGGATTCTTCCAGCCTATGTAAAACTCTGCACTTGTCCTTGTTGAACCTCCATCAGCAGATGTTTCTTTGGCCAATCCTCCAATTGTCTAGGTCACTCTGGACCTATCCTACCCTCCAGGCATATTTCTACCTCTCCCCCAGCTCCGTAGTGTCATCCGCAAACTTGCTGAGGGTTGAGGGTGCAATCCATCCCATCATCCAGATAATGAAGATGTTGAACAAAACCAGCCCTAGGACCAACCCCTGGGGCACTTCACTTGATACCGGCTGCCAGCTAGACATCAAGCCATTGATCACTTCCCACTGAGTCCGATGATCTAGCCAGCTTTCTAGCCCCTTTCTAGCCAATACATACTTTTTTTAAATTGCTGTCAAGAATACTGTGGGAGACTTATCAAAAGCTTTGGTAAAGTCTAGATATATAGTGTTCACCACTTTCCCCGTATCTACAGAGCCAGTTCTCTCATCATAGAAGGCAATCAGATTAGTCAGGCATGACTTGCCCTTGGTGAATCCATGTTGACTGTTCCTGATCACCTTCCTCTCCTCCAAGTGCTTCAAAATGGGTTCCTTGAGGACCTACTCTATGATTTTTCCAGGAACTGAGGTCAGACTAACCAGTCTGTAGTTCCTTGGATTCTCCGCATCAGGGGAAAGGGAAAATGTTGTTGTAAAAATAAGGTACTTGATTCTTTACAGGTTTAGTGCCTGATCCAAGCCTATTGAACTCAATTTAAAAAAAAAAAGATTTTCATTGAATTCAATGGGCTTTGAATTAGGGCCTTTGTTTAGTCTAGTCACCTGAGACATAAGTGATATTAATATACACACTTAAAAATAACCCAGTTTTTCATAACCTATAGTAATTTGAATGTGATAAATGTTGCTCTCTAATTTTTAGACCATACATATGCTCAAGCAAGCTCTCCTTTGCAAACTGCAATAATGAATATATCCCTCATCCTTCATGCCAAACCTCTGTAATCAGTGTCTGACTGTGCTCTCTGTGTCTGTTATGGTTCTTATCTTTGTATATTCTGTACTTGCCAGCCTAGTGCACGAGGCTTTGAACTAGGTCCAAAGGGGGCAGCTGGAGGCAGGTGACAAAAACTGAAGAAAATCTAAGAGGTAAAAGAGTTCAGGACAGCTGGAAGTTTCTCAAGGAAACAATATTAAAGGTCTTTGCATTGCAATAGAAGGAAATATAGGAAGAATAGTAAGAGGCCAATATGGCTCAATTGTGCACTCTAATGACTTGAAAATTAAAAAAGGAATGCTATAAAAAGTGGAGAAACACAAATTGCTAACGAGGAGTACAGAAGAATAGCACAAGCATATAGGAAAAAAATCAGAAAAGCTAAGGCACAAAATGTCCCTTGCTAGATGTACCTCATAGAAGGCAATAAGTACATTAGGAGCATGAGAAAAATGAAAGAAAGCGTAGGTCTTTTACTTAGCAGGGAAGAAGAGCTATTAACTGATGACATCAAGGAGGCTGAGGGATGTAATGCTATTTTGTTCTGTCTTCACTAAAAAGGTTAATAGTGGCCAGATAATTTTCACAATTAATATTAACAAAAAGGGAAAGATTTGCAACCCAAAATAAGGAAAAAACAGGTTATAGAATATCTAGATAAGATAGATGTATTCAGGTCCAGTACAGCCTGATGTTCATCCTTGGGTTTTTACTTCAGTTAGTTCTTTTAATCTTGAAACCATTAGCAATCATCTTTGAGAATTCCTGGAGGACAAGTGAGGTCCCAGAGGACTGGAGAAGGGCAAATATAGTACCTTTCTTTTAAAAGAGGGAACAAAGAGGACTCAGGGAATTATAGACCAGTCAGGTTAATTTCAGTACCTGGAAAGATACTGGAAAAATTTAAAATAATTTGTAAACATATAGAAAACTATAGGGTTATAAGGAATAGACAGCATAGATTTGTAAAGAGTGAATCTTTTCTTTCCTTCAGGGTGGATGGTGGGAAGCAGTAGTCATGATATATCTTGATTTTTTTGTAAGGCTTTTGCTAGTCTCACATGACATTCTCCTAAGCAAAGTAGGGAATTGTAGTCAAGATGAAATTATGATTAGATGGGTGCACAACTGATGGAAGGACTGTACTCAAAGAATAGTTATCAATGGTTTGCTATCAAACTGGGAGGGTGTATCTAGAGGGGTCCTGCACAGGTCAGTCCTTGGTTTGGTATGAGTCAATATTTTCATTAAAGATTTGGATAATTTAGTGGAAAATATGCTTCTAAATTTGCTGATGACACTAAGCTGGGAGGGGGTTGCAAGCATTTTGCAGGATAAGATTATGATTCAAAACAAACTTGACATTGGAGAACGGGTCTGAAATGAACAAGTTCCATTTCAGTAAAGACAAGTGCAAAGGTACTACACTTATGAAGGAAAAAAAGCAAATACACAGCTATTAAATGGAGAATGACTCAGTAGGTGGTAGTACTGCTAAAAAGGATCTGGGGTTTACAGTGGATCACAAATTGAATGAGTCATCAGTGTGATGAAGTTACAAAAGAGGCTAATGTCATTCTGGGGTGTACTAACAGTAGTGTTGTATATAAGACACAGGAGGTAATTGTTCTGTTCTGTTTGGCACTGGAGTCCTCAAGTGGATTACTG
This sequence comes from Chelonoidis abingdonii, assembly GCF_003597395.2. Taxonomy (NCBI): domain Eukaryota; kingdom Metazoa; phylum Chordata; order Testudines; family Testudinidae; genus Chelonoidis; species Chelonoidis abingdonii. The sequence continues at coordinate 21,483,531 of NC_133775.1, forward strand.
GGTCCAATTCTAAGTGCCACATTTTAGGAAAGATGTGGACATACTGGAGACAGTTAAGAGGAGAGCAACAAAAATGATAAAGCTTAGAAAACCTGACCTATGAGGCAAGGTAAAGAAACTGGGCATGTTCAGTTTTGCAAAAAGGAGACAGGGACCTGATGATAAGTCGTCAAATATGTGAAGAGGTGTTATAAAGAGGACAGTGATCAATTGTTCTCCATGTTCTCCAAGGAAGGAAAAAGAAGTAATGGGCTTAATCTGCAGCAAGAGAGATTTAGATTAGATATTAAGAAATCTTTCTGGCTAAAAGGGTAGATAAACTCAAATAGTTTTCCAAGGAAAGTTGTATAATCTCCATCACTGGAGGTTTTTAAAACAGGTTGGACAAAGGACATCAAGGGTAGTCTAGATTTACTTGCTCCTGCTTCAGTACAGATAGTTGGACTTAATGACTTCTCAGTGTCCTTTTCAGCCCTACATCTCTATGATTCTGTGATATTTAGTAAATTGGCAGTAGTATGATTCACAAAGCCACAAATGCTTTATGATAACAGCAGTAGTTACTACAGCTTGAATACACAATATGGCTGATTATGGAAACATTAACTTCAGGACGTGTTGCACGTTACCATTTCCTAACAGTAAAAATACTTACTTCTGATGGTTTTTCCTTGCTTTTTAAAATAAGTCATGGAAAATTTTGTCTTCCAATTAGTGTTGTTAACATGTGAAAACACATCATTAGAATGTGCAATTTTGACACTTTATCTCAAACCATAATTACATTGGTTATCTTATAATTTGCTATATTAGAAGATGCAAAATATAATAGATATGCTTGATTAAAACCTGGATATCTTATCCAATTTTTAGTATACATTTGTTTAAAATTGCAGTAGCTAGCTACAGAACTGATTATAACTGGTTCTGAGAATTCATTTGCTTGATCTGTGGCATGGGAAGTAGCTTTCTTCCCTTATTGCTGCCTGTGAGGGGTTTTGTTAATAAGTGGGTGTAATGGACTTGGAAGAAAGTCCTACCATTTCTTCTTAGCTGAAAGTAGATGGCCTACTGGACCAACTATCTCAGTTAGTACAGACCTCAGCTAACCCTTCTCTACACTCTGGGGCAAGCACTGGTGCAACTACACCAATTAATGGTCATCAGTTGCTGAATTAGGGCTATTTGTGACTATAGCAAAGCCTAGGCACTGACTCTCTCATGCACCCTACCCACTCTCAGATCCAATTGCTGATACCTTGTATGCAGCACCTAGAGTGTTTGGTTGCATGACAAAGTAATTTTTGGATCATATTAAGGAAACAGAATGAAAACAAATTACAGTGAGGTGAAGGCTGCTTTGTATTTTTTTTCCTCCATTTTTGCATCAGTTTTATTTACTTCCTCCCCCTGGAGGAAGCATAAATGTAAAAGTGTATTAACATTGATTCTTCCACTGTTTCCTGCTGCCCTCACTGTTCTTCCCTCTCCAGGGTACTATCCTCTTGTGTCTTTGGTATGCCTCCAGTTCTAGTGTGAACTAGTAGGAAACGTCACTTTAATGATAAATATTATTATAATGTGCCAGTGCAATTCCATTGCCCCTTTACAAGTGCTTTCCTGTGGCTCATAGTTCAAGAACCACTAATGTGTGGACAGAATTAGATGTCCAAGTTGTTCTCATTTGAAAAAAGCCAAATGTATTTTCTCTGAAATTTAATATTAAAAATGTACTATCCTGTGATTTTTTTGTTGTTGCAGAGTTTAATTTTTAAGCAGTGTTTACAGCCAACCTATCTAGGTTAAGAAAATGCCAGCAATTTTAGTGGCCAGAGGAATAATGGTATAATATAGTATTCTGTAATAAATATGTTTTCAATTTGCATTGAATTTTTAAAAGGGCTTTCTATAGAACAGGGGTAGGCAACCCATGGCATGTGTGCCGAAGGTGGCACTCAAGCTGATTTTCAGTGGCACTCACACTGCCCAGGTCCCGGCCATTGGTCCGGGGGACTCTGCATTTTAATTTCATTTTAAATAAAGCTTCTTAAACATTTAAAAAACTTTATTTATTATGTAAGTAGAGTCAGGATGAGCTGACATCCCTGACATCTGGTGGTGAATTGTAGAGAGTGTGGAAAGAATTTTAAGAATGCATTGGCATCCTCTCCCCCACTTAGCATAACCCCACAGCAGCTTGGGATGGTGATTTTAACAGCTCTGGAATCCCCAATTTTTTTGTTATTGGGGCAGAAGGAAAGAAAAAAAGTTTGTCACCGTGATTGTGTGAATGGGGAGCTGTGGGACTGCTTTGTGACAGAAATGACTCAACCTCAGTTGGGTGGTACTTGCTAAATATGGGACATGGGTTCCAAAACCCTATGAACTGAGAGAGGTTGGGGATTGGTGTGTGTACCTGATGCTATGGGCCCCTTCTGAGGGCCTGGAACACCAATTGCACATCCTCCTCTCCCCACTGTTAAAGAGTAGAGCTAATTTTGATTCCATTAGGAGTCCATCTAGAGACTGCTGAGCTGAATTCATGTTGGACCAATGGTGCACCAGCACCAGGGCTCCCCTACTAAGAGCTGAAATCGCTGAGTGCTGTGTTAACTAGTGGGGGAGTCTGAAGACCTATTGTTAAGTGGCTGGCGGAGCAGTTGCAGTGTGTTGGAGCAGCCCATGGAACAGTGAGCAGAGTGAAGTGGGTTTGCAGGGGTAGCTGGAGGAGCAGCGCAGCTGGTGTGGTGGAGCTGGTCATGGTGAAGATGGCAGCTGAACTTCATGGAGAGGTGGAGCAGTTGGCCCTGGCCCACGTAAGGTTCCCCTTAACACCCTGTGTGGACTTCCCCCCATTTCCACCCAGGCTGGGGGGATAAAACTCTACAGATAAACTCTTGAATTCTGGGGTGGCACTGACCAGAGACTTTTGGGTTGTTGGACTTTGGGGTGATTGGACTTAAGACCCCAAGGGGAAAAGGACATTGCCAAACACACTTGGAGGTGGGGTTTTTTTGTTTATAGTTTGTATTATAACCCTGTTTGTGATGTTTCTCCAATGGAATGCCGCATTGATTCCTTCCTTTATTAAAAAGATTTTGCTACACTCAGACTCCGTGCTTGCGAGAGGGGAAGTATTGCCTCCTAGAGGCGCCCAGGGGGGTGTGGTATGTAAGTGTCCCAGGTCACTGAGTGGGGGCTCGAGCCGGTTATGCATTGTGTTGCTGAAACGGAACCCCTGGATACTGAACCCGGCCCTTGTTGCTGCCAACTCAGAGGGGCAGAAGAGTTACAATTACATACAAGAATAGTTTACTTATATATTATAGACTTATAGAAATAGATCGTCTAAAAACATTAAAATGTATTACTGGCACGCAAAACCTTAAATTAGAGTGAATAAATGAAGACTCAGCACACCACTTCAGAAAGGTTGCCGACTTCTGCTATAGAATGTGCAACAGATCATGCACTATACTTCTTGAAGACCATACAGTGTGTAATGCTATAATATATGTAAATCCTTCTTCCTGAGCTACCTTTAAGGAAGCTCATCTTGAGTACAAAATGTTAATGAATACATAAACAGCATACTACTGTGCATGCTGGACTCAGTGTTAAGGATTTTGTTGCTTTTCACAGCAAGGAGCAAGCCACAGTAACCTCTATAATGATTAGCATAATCATAAATATCTTGTTTAAAATTTCACTTTGAATAAGTTTACTGGGCCTTTTTTTTCCCCTTTGAAGACATTGCCTAAAGTTCTGTCCTATATGGTCATTATAAATTGTTCCTGATCTAAATTTTTTTGAAAATAAATGACAGTCTCGTGTACTAAGAGTAGGGACATTGAGAGTTTAACAACTGAATCAGAAAACGTGCATATGCTATTAGACTGCTCCACATTGTGTTTCTTCTCAGTGCACCTTTCTAACCAAATGGTATTAAAGAATTTGCTGCTGGGGTGCAGATAAAAATGATTCTTCCTAGAATAAAATTCACCTGATCTATGAAGCATTCTAGTTATCATGGCCACCTTGTCCCCTGAATTACACCTACTTGTACCTTTTTGTATTGTGAGCCCCTCTTTTTTTTTTTTATGTTTTTTCCTTTTGTTTTTTGTTGTACCAATTATAGATGCTGAGATACTCTTACAGTACTGTGAGAGTGATGCAAATCTGGATAATTGATTTCAGATGTAGAAACAATTGGGCTGAAAACTGACTTTCTTCACTTCACATATACTGTAAATTAAGTGAGAGAATGTTGAAAGCTCTATTCCAAATAATAAAAGCTAAATCTCATCTTGAGGAGCTGCCTAAGATACCAATCTATAGACCAATGGTCATGTTTTTGTTTCTTCGCCTTGATAACCATACGTGAAGGCTGAAATAGTGTCACAGTTGTGGAGGATTCCCTAGTTCATTATTCTGCTGATGCTCAATTCTTGAATTCCCAAGCAGAAAAGCCTAATGGATACATTTTAATCTTGAATACAATAGTGATACAGGAAAGCATCCTCTGATGGAGTATATACCCCCTGTTGGCAGAGTTCACTAGAGCTGGAGAGTAATTTAGTGCACTCTATTGCACCTGGAGGGCAGGCCAGGCCCAACATAGGTTGAGGCCCAGTTGGGAGGAACTGAGTGACTGATAAAAGAAGGCCTTCAAGGGAGAAGAAGGGAGGTAGGAAGCCCAGGGAGAGGAAGTGAGTAGGCTTTGGAATCCTCTCCTCAGAAGGAAGTTCTGGCAAGAGAATCGGGGTTGGAGGAAGGACAGGAGTGGAGTGAACTCCTCTGGTAAGCCTTGACATAAGGACTGGACATCAGGGAAGCATCCCAGGAAGGACAGACTTCACAAAAGAACCTAAGGAGAGACAGATAAAGGAAAGAGCTCTGGAAGGCCTTGCTCTGTAGAAGAGCAAGAGAAAACTCTGCAGAGCTTGGGGAAGGCATCAAACGCCTTAGGAGAAGTAAGCCCTGGAAGAGGCTGGTGAAAATGGACTAAAGACAGGGTGAGGATGGAACTGGTCCAGGGAGACAGCAAGGAGTCTGAGGGAGCAGACCATTGCTGCTTGCTACAGGATCCCTGGACTGGGACCTGGAGAAGACAGAGAGCCTGGCTTCCCATGCCAGCCACCAAAGAAGGTGGTGTGAAAGCCTATGGATATAAGGGGTATAATGACCATTGAGCCCAGATTTGGGACAAAGACCTGGCAGGAGGTGGATGGAGAAACTGTCAGCATGGGACACCAGAGCAGGAGAGCCTGCTATGCCATGCCCAACATGAGAGGGTCTGCCAGCTGGTAAGGCCATTTTCTACACATCCCTATTGAGGCTAGCTCTTAAGCATGGGCTTAAGTCCAACTGAAGTCATTTGCAGTTAAGCATGGGCATAATGCTGTCCTGAATCAGGGCCTAAATCCAAAGAACATCATTGAGGTCTATGAAGTTGGTATGGGCTTTATACCAGTAAAATTGAGATTAGAATCCACCCACAGTTCTGTGTCTTTGCTTTTTTGTTTACTTTTTTTTAAATAAGGAGGATTCTGAGGCAAACATGAGCAAACTAGGTCCAGGATGGTAAAGATTATATTTGTTATCTTGAGAGAAGAAGAAAAAGTTCAGAAATTAGTATTGTGGTGTTTTTCTTTGATAACTACTCTGTAAAAATGCACATCTGTACAGTTATCTAGATTTTGGTCATACCTCTTTTAAATACCCACAACCATTCCTTCCCCAATTTGCAAAACAGATGAGTAGTGAAGCAGCACTAGTATAACCTAAGAAGCTACTTCTGCTCCATTGTTAATGATAATAGGGCTATGCTAAATCAAGCAATTCTGAGAGCACTGGGTCACAAAAACCAGGAAGATTAATAAAGTAACCAAAATCTTACCTCAATCTTTAGATTTTTATTGCTGCTTTTAAGATATGACTTATAAAACAGGAATATGGTACTCCATTTTATTAGACAAATAAAATGTATAACCTCCTACCCCTCTCATTGTTACATTTAAGAGCTTTGTAAAAGGCACATTGGGGCCAGATCCTCAGCTGGTGTAAATCAGTGTACTCTAGTTAATCTGTGCTGGTTTGCCCCATCTGAGAATATGCCCACACAGTGTGTGATCTGAGATATAAACTTATGCAGTGCACTTCTAATTTTTTGTGTATGAAAGATATCTCTGTTTAGCATCATGTTTTTGTAAAAATAGGAAACAGTGGTCAATCAAAAAGCAATGACAAATCCTAGGTGATTACTGCACGTGTAGGGGCTGATTTGCCTCACACTGCTGCAACTCCATTGACTTCTCTTGACTTACATTGGTGTGAATGGGGAAGAGAATCAGGCCTACTGGGTGATGCTGTAAGGCATAAAGATTAATGTCAAATGATTTTAATCCCTCTTGCAGAGTCTGTTTCTAGTTGTTTACCTCCAAAGCCTTTCAGTACGGAGATTGTTTTCATAAAGGTTATGGAGTCATTGGTACGGTGTTTTTCCTCTTGCCGTGGTTACAGTATGTGAAATATCAACGTTTCCTTCTGTCACTGTTCTAGTCTCTTGTTTGTCCCTGTGATTTATTCTCCATTCACTCAGGAACATGCACTATTGATCCCAAGCTATATATGTTGAGTGAATGTGGTAAGGCACATTAAATATACTTACCGCATAAAGAAGCTTATAGTGACCATACTATTTCATATTCTAGTCACGTTATAGTTAACACAGCTGAGTTAGGTGCATTTTTTACCCAAGCAACCTCCCACTGCTTCACAATAGCATTTTCCCTGAACAAGAATTGGAAGACTAGACCAAGGTTCAATACTTGGATGGGAGTCCTCCAAGTAAGAACAGGGTGTTGTGCTGGCAGTAGGTGTTCCAATCCTCGCTCCTGTGAAATGTCTGTCTCTTTCCTACAGTACCCTAAAGTACTGAACACTAATCCTTGTTCTCTTGCCCACTGTGCAGAGCCTTCATTTTCCTTTAGCTGATACTAGGTAGTTGGGATTCTTGCTCTACTTATCACTCCATAAGTTTAATTAATGTAGGTTGTAAGATGTTAGCAAAAATGTCAGTCACCAAACTGGAGATTCATCTCCTTGTGCTTATATATTGTAATATAATGGGATTCACAAAATCTGGACAGTAGTATAGGGATGATAACATAAGGCTGCATATCGTGTCCGCAGTATGTGCCTCAAACAGGTCCCAGTCCAGGTATCCTGTAGTAAGTAGCTATGGTCTAACTGACTCATTGAAGCAGGATGACTCCCCAACAATGAATGGCACTCCATGCAGGCTCCAGGCTTCTGCCTGCTTGCCTAGGCCTCATTACAGAATTAGAGCCTAAGGACTTGTCTTTGCTATGGGAGTAAGTTGACTTAAGTTATGCTACTTGCTTAGATCAACTTACCCTGGAGTCTTCACTGTGCTGCATTGATGGGAGATGCACTCCGGTCGACTTCTCTTAGTCTTCTCAGAGAGCTGGAGTACCAGAGTCAACCGGAGAAAGCTCTGACATCAATTTAGCAGGTCTTCATTCGACCTGCTAAATCGATCCCTGCTGCATCAATTGCGGCAGCGTTTACTACTGGGGAGATCAAGACCAGCCATACATCTGTAAAAATAGCTCCAACCACCAATCTTTTAACTCTGCTGAACATGTTTTATCTATATTGTCCTCTGTTTCCTCCTTTTATTTAATTTAGTTCATTGATCACTGACATCTACTAACGAGAAGAGCTTAGCTTGTAAGAAATTATGTAGTCAGAGCATGGATGTTTAAACTGACAGTGTACACTTCATGGTAAATTAGATACAGACCAGTTAGCTACAGAATTTTGAATTTGAACCACTTTGAGTTTTGGAGATTAGGAAAGATCTTCAGATTCAATTCCACTGATTCCAGACCTGCCTGTGTTGTGTGAGGTTTTTTTTTGTTTTTTTTTTTTGTTCCATGCTAGATTAAATATTGGAAGGGAGTCTCTCTTCTAATATTAGTTGAGATGCAGCCAGAATTTTGTAAGAATGGCTATTCTCATGAGACTTCAGTCTAAGCTGATGAGTGGCTGATTTGATTCCTGAGGCTTTTGTTATTTGGGGCATAATTCTTGTGAAAACAGTTAAGGAGATTTTGGTGCCATTGGCTCCAACCCAGCCCTGATTCTAGCATTGTGCCTGAAACCCAAACTCTAGAATAAACCTAGGGCCTGATCCACCTTCCACTGATGCTAGTGGAAAGACTCTCATTGACATCAATGGGAATCAGACCTGGTAAATTCAGATTAAACCATGGATTTGTGACTCAGCTGTGAGTTGTGTCATTGGTTTTGTTTGTTTTTTCCAAAATTTTCCTCCATTTCTCCTGGCCCTGCTGCTATGTGAGCAGTAGCACCATATCTCTTCATCCTCCATAGGGGAGTCGAGAAGCGAGTTTCTTCCTCACACCATTAAAGCAGTGCCAGGAGAATAAGCAGCAGGTCTCCTCACTTCCCTTTGAGGGGAGGCAAAAGAGGGGCGCGGTAGGTGTGCAAACCCCTCTTTTAGAGCTCCATTCTACAAGGTGCTGAGCAGTTTGGTCTGCTACAGGGATGCAATGCTCTTGGTGTCCAACTTTAAGCATGTGAGTAGCCCCATTGAATTTAATTCACAAAATTCAGTAAGTGCTCTGCTAGAAGAGGGCAGAGTACTCAGCACCTCTCAGAATGGAGACCAAGTGAGAGCAGAAGGTTTTTTTCACTATCTGATGGCTGCCATGGGGAGGAAGCTATGAGAGTTGGGGGAGAGGGATGGGAGTAAAAACAAAAAATCCTTGGAAGCTACAGAACTAGTGACTTCCATGATAAACAGCTCTGACTATGCTATTGTTGCATTGTGGTAGCACCTAGCAACCCAAATCATGGAATATAGAATAGAATATCAGTGTTGTAAGGGACCTCAAGATGTTATCTAGTCCAACCCCCTGCTCAAAGGGGGACCAATTGCCAGACAGATTTTTGCCTCAGATCCCTAAATGGCCCCCCTCAAGAACTGAACTCGCAACCCTCGGTTTAGCAGGCCAATGCGCAAACCACCGAGCTATTCCCTCCCCCTCATGACCCCACCCATGCTGCATTAAAGGACAGTACTAAAAAAATCTAACCGCAGTTATAACACTACATAAATAGTTTGAGATGAAATGAGAACAAATCTAAACCTTTGCCTTGGACTGAACTGTTATAGTGTAGCTGTGACAATTCCCCAAGTCCATGCCACTACACTGTCCCCTATCATCTCTTTTGTTGGGACTATAAACTTCTTTCTCAAATCTATTTTTTATGGTTGAGAAAAGGAAGGTAAACTATTTTGGTTTAATGTTCATGCGTCACTCTGCTTTGTTCAGACTAGGAGGAGACTAGAAGCAGAAATATCACGAGGAATATCAGTTCTTATGGTATCTTGGATCCAGCCAAAAACAAGTAGTAATAGCAGATTAATTTGTTATTGGGAAATATAATTTGGGAAGAACATCAATGTTGAACCACAGGGGAGTTCTAGCTTTTTGCTATACAGTCATCAATAATCAATTCTTGAAACATTGTTCATGCCATTACAGTTAAAGGTTTGTCAGTTTCTCCATTATAACCACATACATCTCAACCATTTAAAAAATGCTGCTGACTAAATTTAGGAAAACCTTTTATAAAGAAACCTCAGCAGTTTGAGTTCATTGAGTGGAGAAGAACGAGCAATGTAAGACTGCTTGTATTTTATAATAAAGGTTCTTAAACGCTTATTAACTGATATAGATTGTTTAATCTTGCTATTAAATATATAGAATGAGTTATTTCACTTTTAAAAAGAGTTACAGTAATTCATGACTTCATACACCCAAGAAGAGTTAAACTGATTTTGGACAAAGTGAAAAGGTCAGTTTCTTGAAGTAACTTGAGCAGATAGATCTAGAATCTTACTTACCTCAGCTGTGGAGGCCATCCAGAATAACTCCATGAAGTCCTAAGATCAAAATCTAATCCATAAACACAAGTCATCTGTGCCTTTTTCATTTCCATTTACATTCAGTTTGGAATACCAAGCTGTCTTATAATTCATAAGTTTATCTTTTCAGTCTGACTTTAGATCTGGGTGCAAAGAATTCGCAGTATGTTGATACAAGACCTGCCATCACCTTGACCAAAGGATTTTTGCATGGTTTCCATCTCCCTTTATTTTATAATGCTGAAAAGAACCAGAGCCAAAGATTAGTACTGTTATGCTGCAGGTCAACTGTATTTATTTCTACTAGCCTAACAGGAAAAATACTGGCAGGGTGGAACAAACCAGGCCTTTGTATGCTGATCGAGAATCATTAGTCAGTTTGTTTTTAATCAAACCTTTTTTCCATTTTCCATCAAAACTTTTTTTTTCCTCCATGTCCCTACGTCTCCTTTCTGTTTATCTTCACCTCACAGTATTTGAATGTATTACAGAAATAGGTTTTTCCCATCCATCCAATTAGGTCATATGGTCCATCCCTATACTCTGTCTAGTCTAGTTTAGTTTTAAAGGTCCCATGTATAAGGCTTCTATCATTTTACTTGTGATTCTTTTCTAAAGACTAATAGATCTGATTGTCAGGAAGACACTGTAGAGATTATCATCACCATTATCCTTTACACAATTAATTCCCTTGGAAAACTCTTTCCAGGTATTAAGATATTTATAATTATACACTTGATGTCACTGTAGCCAATCGTATTGTACTGTTTATCTTCTGTAAATGGATTTCATTAGACGTTTCATAATCGTAAGGACTACTGCACTATTCATCTTTGTGAAGTAATGGGAATATTAACATACAGAGCTAAATCCTGCTTGGATGACAGTGGTCAGTGTGACTCTGGATGTATAAGGTCAACAGCATGTGGCCCTTAAAAGTTCTACTTAAAGCTTTGCTATATTTGTTTTCTTTTGCTTATTTCTCAGTTACTTTTGGAAGGCTTGTTTACACTATTGCCTTTAATGTACTGAACATATTTTCTCTGCCTCTATTACCTCTGATTTTTGCTTGAAGGTAGCTCTCTTATCCTCCACTTAAACATGTTGGAAATGATAACATACTAGGAACATTATTAGTTTCTACTCTACCTTTTTAATGTTTTTGTTTTAATATAAATGTAGTAGTGAGTGCCAGACAGACTGCTTTGGAAACTGGAGTACTTTGTTCACAGAATAGGTATAGCCTAGGTAGAGATATGGTAGGCTTCCACATTCTGACCTAGCAATGCCCTGTGTCTCAATCTAGAAAACATCTACATGGGTGAGACTCCTTAAGATCTTTGCGTTTCTTCTAACTCTGCTAACAGGAGTGCCCACTAACAACAACTGTGGTGGTATTTTTTTGTAATGTGGATACTTTTCTACTAGAAATTGTATTGAGACCTCCTTTCTCATATGTCCCTAAGGGGCATCAGACCCAATGACTAGGGCCCTACAAATTCACGACCGTGAAAAATACATCACGTACCGTGAAATCTGGTCTCCCTTTCATGAAAACTGTATATTACAGGGTAAAAACACACACAAGACCAGATTTCATAAAGGAGACCAGTATTTCTCAAACTGAGAGTCCTGACCCAAAAGGGGATTGTGGAGGGTCACAGGGTTATTTTAGGGGGGTTGCAGGATTGCCACCCTTCTGCACTGCTTTCAGAGTTGGGAGGACAGAGGACAGAGGCTATTGGCTGGCACCCAGCTCTGAAGGCAGTGCCCTGCCAGCAGCAGTGCAGAAGTAAGGGTGGCAATACCATGCCATGCCATCCTTACTTCTGTGCTGCTGCTGGCGGTGGTTCTGCCTGCAGAGCTGGGATCCTGGCCAGCAGCTGCCACTCTCCAGCTGCCCATCTCTGAAGGCACTGCTGTGCCCAGAAGCATCGAAGAAGTAAGGGTAGCAGTACCGCAACCCTTCCTACAATAAACTTGTGATCCTGCCCCCCAACAACTCCTTTTTGGGTCAGGACCCCTACCATTACAACACCCTGAAATTTCAGATTTAAATAGCTGAAATAATGAAATTTATTATTTTTAAAATCCCATGACAGTGAAATTGACCATGAATTTGGTAGGGTCCTACCAATGACCTAGAAGTGAACATCTACGTAGTCCATTATAGGCCTCTGAGACATCCAATTCCCTTAATCGTAACATGTTAATGAAAAAAATCACTGTTCAGAGATGTATTAAGCAGAGACTGAGAGAAATGTGATCTGACAAACAAAATAGATTAATACAAGAGCTTTAAAGGGAAGAAAACTCAAACCACTGTAGCATGGCTATTTATATATATTAAGAACATCATTCTTAATGGTTATTGCTGCTTTGCATATTTCTAGTGTTCAATCTTCGGACAAAATACTTTAACATCAGCACTATTCATTCTTCAAATAGTTTTTCAAGAACTATTAGTTCAAGTATATGAAGAACATATACATGTTCTTTAAACGTGTATAGGCCCTGATTCAGCACAGTCACACCAGTTGTAGGTTGAGTATCAGAGGGGTAGCCGTGTTAGTCTGAATCTGTAAAAGCAGCAGAGAATCCTGTGGCACCTTATAGACTAACAGACGTTTTGGATCGTGAGCTTTCGTGGGTGAATACCCACTTCGTCAGATGAATGTAGTGGAAATTTCCAGGGGCAGGTATATATATCCTAGCAAGCAAGCAGAGATAACGAGGTTAGTTCATATAGGGAGCCGAGCCGTTCTAGCAGTGAGGTGTGAAAAACCAAGGGAGGAGAAACTGGTTCTGTAGTTGGCAAGCATTCACAGTTTGTTCAACCCCTGGCTGATGGTGCAAATTTGCAGATAACTGAAGCTCAGCAGTTTCTCTATGAAGTCTGGTCGGAGTTTTTTGCTGCAGGAGGCCTTAAGGTCGCTATAGTGTGGCCAGGGAGGTTGAAGTGCTCTCCTACAGTTTTTGTATATTGCCATTCTAATACCTGATTGTGTCCATTATCCCTTTCCGTAAGACTGTCCGAGTGTTGGCCGATGACATAGCAGAGGGGCATTGGCTGGCAGTATGATGCGTATATTCATTGGTGGACGTGCAGGGAATGATTGTTGGCTGATCTGGTTAGGCCTGTGATGGTGTCGCCGTTGTAGGTATTGGGCGAGTTGGCATCGGGGTGTTGCATGGATTGGTCCTGAGCTAGAGCTACTATGGCGCGGTGTGCAGTTGCTGGTGAGAATACGGTTTCAGTTGCGGCTTGTCTGTGGGCAGGATGGCCTGCCACCAAAGGCCTGTGAAGTGTGGGATCATTGTCCAGGTGGGTTGTAGATCCCTGAGATGCGTGGGGGGTTTAGCCTAGGCTGTATGTGATGCCAGTGAGTACTGTTGGTTTTTTCTTGGTTTGTCTGCAAGTAGGAGGCTTCTGGTACACATCTGGCTCTGTTTGATTCCGTTTCCTTTATTTCCTCATGTGGGTATTGTAGTTTGCGAATGCTTGGTGGAGATTTTGTAGGTGTTGGTCTCTGTCTGAGGATTAGAGCAATGTGGTGTACCCAGTGCTGGCTGTAGAAAATGGATCGTGTGATGGGCCCGTGGAAGCTGGAAGGCATGAAGGTAAGATAGCGGTCGGTGGTAATTTTCGAGTATAGGGGTGTTAATGTGACCATCACTTTTTGCACCGTGTTCTAGAAAGTGGACCTCGTGCGATTGGTCAGGCTGAGGTTGATGGTGGGGTGGAAGCGTTTGAAATTGTGGTGGAATTTTTCCAGAGTCATTTCGCTATGGGTCCAGATGATAGAATGTCATCAATGTAGGTAGGAGAGAAGGGGCGTGCAGTGGACGAGAGCTGAGGAAGCAGTTCCAGTCAGCCATAAAATATTGGCGTATTGTGGGGCCATGCGGGGTCCCATAGCACGTGCCCCCTGATCTGGAAGATATATATTGTCATCAAATTTGAAATAGTTGTGTGTGAGTAAAAGCAACAGAGTCAGCGCCAGTTGTGCTGTGGCATCATCAGGGATACTGTTCCTGACAGCTTGTATTCCATCTGTGTGTGGGATGTTTGTGTAGAGAGCCTCTACATCTATGGTGGCTAGGATGGTGTTTTCTAGGAGGTGACCAATGCATTGTAGTTTCCTCAGGAAATCAGTGGTGTCACGGAGATAGCTGATAGTTGTAGGTTGGTGTCACTCCATTAGAAACTGGTGTAATCAGAGTTGAATGAGTTATGTACGTATTTAGCTTTCCAATAAAAAACACTAAAAAGTTGCATGGCTTTAAAACTTTCACAGCCCAAATACCCCAAAGAAGAGTACTCAAATTGACAAATTTGTGTATTTTACATATGCATGCTGGTGAAAAATACATTTGAACACACTTTTCAAAGACAGGCTATAATTCCATCTCATAATTTTATTATGCTATATTTCGAGAGTGATCCTAATTCTTTTTTTCTGTTAAAGCAAATTTGTTGGGTTTGAATCTACTGTTTATCTGGTGTAAATCAGGAGTGACTCCATAGTGGAATTGCAACCAATGTGAAATCATAAGACCAAGAAGAATCAGACTTTTGTATCCACTTGCTAATCTAACAATGATTCAGGATTGAGCATGTTTCTTTGTTGATATTCAACCTTTCAACTGTTATACACAGGCAAAAGTACTAATGATTTAACAAAAGCACAATTTTTTTAATGTTCTTTGTACTCAGTGGGATACAATATCTCAAGTTAACCATATGCTATTTCATTAATTACTGTCAAAGAATGTGGTTTTATTGCAAATGTATCCTCTTCACTCTTTGACATAATGTAATGCAACAGCTGATTGTGACACAGCAAAGTTTTAGAAATACACTTGGCTACAGTAACTGCGCTTTTTTTTTTTTTCTTCTTGGTGCCAGGGCCAGCAATACAGTAGGCAATGTAAAGTATCACTGTCACTTAACTTAAGTAACATAACAGGAACTGCCTAGAGATGTGCTGGAAACCTGAAAACTTAACATCTGAACTTATATAAGTCATATTTTATTATGCTGAATGAATGATCTTTCAGGACTCTTGATACTGTATTTAATATCAGACACATTCAGAAACTGGCTAGCTTGGAACTAAGTGTGTAATCTAGGTGGATACCCCATGAGTATACATTTCCCCACCCTTCCATTTTTAACTGTGAAATTCTAAATTCAAGCAAATACCAGACTCATTTTGTCCATCCCTAGTGCGATCTACTGAATCCTATTTTGCCTATATATTCTACAAAGCAGACCCAACAATGAAACCAGACTCTTTTTTTATTACTCTTGCTGTCAATGGGTTTCTTCTCTGCACTGTTTTTTTATTAAAAGCTATAACTTTCATAGCCTCCCTGTGCTGCAGAGCTCCATAAAGGCATACATTTCTAAAACAGAGTCAGAGTTGTAGCCCTAGGAAAACCATGGCTGGAGTCTGAATAAAAATAAAGGAATTTATTGTAAACATTTAAAAATTAACCATTTTGCTGTATGGCTCCTCAGGGAACCATTCTGCCATGGCAGCCCCATGTGAACTTGTTTCCTCCCTCCTTCCATAGGCCTTTTTGACCCTTGTTTCTGCCATTGTGATTTTGAAAAAGATGTTTCACCAGTTTCTGGCGAGAACATAAAGCTGCACAGCCATGGTCTTCTGCAGTTCTCCGCCACCTCCCCAAGAGCAGGCATCTACCCTGTGGAAGTCTTAAATTCTGCAGATCTCAGGGCACAGGTTCAGAGAATGTAGCTGGAGGAGGTCCAGTGATTCCACATAGCCATATAGAAGATCACGTATAACAGGAAAAAAAAGGCAAAGGCTTGTTTCCTTCTCTAGTGGACAATGTTGCTGAAAAGAAATCTTATGTACAGTTAGTCATGTCTTTAGCTGTGCATTGTTGGTAATTCTAGTGGGATCCCAGGGCATGCGCAGAATCAAGCCTGGCTCTTCCCTACAGACAGAATGGATGGCTGCCTACGGAAGCATATTTCAGGTAGCAGACTGTTCAGTAATTGTTTTTGTATTGGTGACTATGGTCTGATGGAGGCAGGCACACATTGGTTTGCCTATCCAAGCATAACCTCATGAGCAATACAAAACAGATTCTATGAGGCCTTATCTCGGCTAGTTAACAGCTCATTATTGTTGACATGGGAAATCACCTTTTGAGACACTCCCTCCCCCTGTCTAGCTGTTTCCTCGGACCAAACTCTCTTTTTCCACAGAATGTGGTTGGCACAAGGCCACTGTAGGCCAGATTTTGGCTCCTATCATGCAGGTGTGTGAGGAGAGACCATAGGGAGCTCTTTATTGTTATTGTGTGCGCTGGTGCAGGAGGTCTCCATAATTCCACTGCTTGATTGCTGGGAACACCAGCAATGGGAGGGGGTTAACTCCACTGGAGGTGCTAATCACTCCAAAAGAGGATCTGTGGATACTCTGCACCTAATGAAAATGTCTGCTCCCCTGTGTACTGCACCCATCATCTCTGGTAGCAATCTGCCTGTGACTCTCTTCCAAAGGCAGAATGGCTCCAGGAACTGCTGCTGGTGTAATGTGACTCCCACAGTGGAGCAGTGATTTGAAAAGCCTTTCTGTAGTCAATCCTGAAAACTTGTCTATGCTACAACCATAGGTGTAGCTTGACTTCTATATTTGGGAGGGCTAGCTTCAATCAGGCCAACAGGGCCATGGGGAAGGGCAAATTCCTCACCTGCCTGGGGCTTGCAGTTTGGGGGCAGAGATGACCCATACCTGCTGATACGCACAATTCAGATGTTGCAAGGGTCACTTGATCACCCCACCCCAAGTATTGCCCCTGGGTGCAGGAACTTTCCATCCCCTCCCTGGACCAAGGCAGTCAATCCTGATGGGAGGGGGCTGAGACCACAGGAACAGGGAGCATGTGTAGGGGTGGAAGAGAATAATTCAGTTTCTCCCCAGAACTCCCATGGTGTTGCAGACACTTCGGGGGATGGGCCTTGGCAATGGCCCTAACTCAGGCTGAACAGAAGAAACATGCACCCAGCCTGGGGCTGCTGCTGTCCCTGAATGGTGGAGTGCCACCGCCTCCCCAGCTGGGCTCTCGGAGGCACCCGCTGTGGAGCATGCACACTCACCCAGCAGGAGAAGCAGCTTCTGCTCTTTACCCTGCCCAACTGCTGGGGAGAGGGGCCGAGCAAGTCAAAAACAAGCTGGAGTTGGAGGGGGGGTATCATAAACAGATAGCTAAGGGTTAATGTTTCTTTTACCTGTAAAGGGTTAACAAAGGGAACCCAAACACCTGACCAGAGGACCAATCAGGAAACCGGATTTTTCAGAGCTCAGGGAGGGAAGTTTTTCGGTGTGGGTTCTTTGTTCTGTCTGTGTCTCTGCTCTGTGCTCTCTCGGCTCTGAGAGTAATCTTTCTATCTCCAGGTTTCTAATCTTCTGTTTCCAAGTGTAAGTACAAAGGTAGAAGACAATAGGTTTTTATATTGTTTTTGTATTTACATGTGTGTTAGTTGCTGGAATGTTTAAAATTGTATTTCTTTTTGGATAAGGCTGTTTATTCATTTCTCTTTAAAGCAATTGACACCAATATACGTGTCATCTTGATACAGAGAATATTCTTATGTCTTTTTCTTCTTTTTATATAAAGTATTTCTTTTTAAGACCTGGTTGGATTTTTTCTAGTTGGAACTCACCAAGGGAAATGTGGGGGAGTGAAGAAAACAGGGGGGAAGGGACCTCATGGTTTTGGGTTCAAGCTTGCATTTGCAGGGACTCTGAGTGAGGGTAAAGAAAACTTGATCTCTCTGGTTTTGTTTCAAGGAATTGAAGTCGGGAAAATTGGGAGAGGTAAAGAGCCGGAAGGGAGTGGTTATTCCCTTTGTTGTAGACTAGGGCATCTGAGTCTTGGGGTCCCCCAGGGAAGGTTTTGGGGAGACCCGAGTGAGGCAGGCACTGTAATTCCTGTCTGGTGGCAGCGCTATCAGATCCAAGTTGGTAATTAAGCTTGGAGGTTCATGCAGGCACCCACTTTTTGGACGCTAAGGTTCAGAATTAGGACTTATGCTTATGATAGGGGGTGCAACTTAAGAAGGACAGAGCCCCCTTCCCTCAATAGACTGAGCAGAGAAAATTTTGCAAGAGCAGCTTGGCTCTTGTATTGGGGGGTTGGGCATGTGACACTGTCCCCATCCCAGAGTTCTGCATCACCTCTGTCTGGGGATGCAACGTCTTCCCACTCACCTACCCCCAACTACACCCATCGCTACAACCAAGCCTTTTTCAATCCCAGTTGAGTGACCTCCGGGTGACATTGATTGTTAACAGGTCACTTTCCCAGAGAGGCATTTTATGGCTCAGACCTGTGAGAAGCTTACAAAATTAAGGGGCAGAGGCAACTGATATAAACAAAATGGTGGGAGGGAGAGGCAGGAACTATTAAATGCCAGATGCAATTTGTGCATTGGAGAAGGTTTTGAAGTATTTCAAAACAAATGTTATGCTGGATTGGGGTGGCAAAAAGGACTCTAGTTTGTAGTAGAGTAACTGCTCTGCCAGAGGTGGCCCTAGACTAGCCTCCAGCAACTGGCACCCTAGGTGAACCGTGCAATCGGCACCCCCACACCCTAGATCTAGGCTGAGGTTTTTGGTAAAAAGGGGAACATTTTGCCCCTTTTTTCCTTTTAATGTTTAAGTGTTTTTTTTAAAAAACACAGGCTTAATTATTCAGTTTGTCTGTCCGTCTGTCTGTCCAGTGTTTCTGAGATCAGATAAAATGGAAACAATTTTAAGAATAAATTTGTACATGACAGCTGGATGATATTTCAGTCCGATTTCAAATAAAAATTCATTAAAAATGTTAATTATTTTTATTACAAATCCAAAATCATCCATTACGCTATCCTGCTTTAACTGCCGTTACCATCAGATCCAATATAGAACGAAATGAGAAAACTCTTCAATGACCTTTTAACCTGTATTTACAAAACACTCAGAATAAAAAACAGTGCTCTTAAAATATGACTTTTCTTTCTTTAAGTTTTGAAAATTCAGTCACTAGTTCTTTTAGATCCAGTTTTCCAGCTATTTCATGCTCTACTGACGTTGAGGCAAGTCCAAGTCTCTCTTGCACCATTGTTGAACGCAGATATGCTTTTATCAGTTTTAACTTTGAGAAGTCAAGGTCGTCCCCCCCCCCCAGCTACAGAAACTGGCAAAGTTAAAAGAATGTGTAGAGCTATAAAAATGTTTGAAAAACTGTCTGAGAATTTATTTTTACAAACAAACTTCAGTACTTCTTCAGGAGTGGAATGCTCCTTAAGTCAACTTGAAAAAGCCTGAAGCTCACTACACATCTGTAGCATCAATGTCTTCTGAATTTCCATGAGTCAATGCTGACTCCAGTTTTATACACAATTCTCTTATCTGTTTTGCTGTTTTTCTCTTGCAAGCTGTGGATATCATATAGAAAGCCAAATACTAACTCTAGTTGCTGCATCTGTTGAAACCTGTCGGCAACTGAGTGAATAGCAATATCAAGGACTGCGAAGTAGAAATTCACTTTGTTTTGGGTTCTGAATGGGTGTGTCTCATCCTTCAGATGAAAACTGCTGTTTCTTTTGCTGAATGCGAACTGGCGCTGGTTCAAATTCTGTCAGAAAGTCTATTTCTTCAGCAAGCTCGAGAGAATCTACCAGTGTTCTTTTGAATCCTTTGTCACTTCTGAATTCCTCCAGAATATTTTTACTTTGCTGCAGTTTTTGAATAGCAGAATGTATGTTCAAGTTCTTTTCCTGAAGCTGCTTACTATTGAGGATAATCTCAGAAAGGATATTATATCACACAATGAGTGATGTCACAAATTTGAACTTTAAAAGGCCATTTGCAAGAGCTTCTGCATCTGAATGTGCTGTAATGCCAGATCCATTAAAGGTAGTATCATCAGAAATTTCAATTAGGGCATCATGAATGTTTCCAAGTTCATAGAGACGAGGCTTCAAAGCATCAATGCGACTCTCCCATCTTGTCTGACGAAGTGGTTTCACAGTTAGAGAATTCACATGGTGAGTCACAATCTCCCAACGGTGTGTTGAGCCTGAGAAAAACACACAAACATGTTGCACCATGTCAAAGACACTGCTTGCCTCCAAACAGCATCTAGCAGCATCACTGACAACCAAATTCAGAGAATGCGCACTGCAAGGAATGAAAAAGGCCCTAGGATTGATTTCCGTCATTCTCCTTTACACACCATTGGCTTTACCCTTCTTATTACTCCCATTATCTTAGCCTTGGCCACGTACGTTTTCAATAGATAATGACATTGTTTTAAGCTCTTGTAGAATAGTTTGTCATAAATGCTCCAGTTGTCTTTTAGTGGTACGAAACCCAAAAATGTTCCTTTATGAGCACTTCAACATCTTCATCTGCAGACTTTTCCATATCCACAAAACAAATGATGGTCATTTGTTCAACATGACTTGCATCTGGTGTGCAGTCCTGTATTATTGAAAAGTATTTTGCAGAATGGGCAGTGTCTACAATTTCCTTTTTAATGGCATTTGCTAGGATTTGAATCAGTTTATGAAACACGTTCACTACTTAGGAAAAACATGTAGAATGATCAATTATTTTACGTAGATGGTCCTTCATGATTGGATCAAATAAAGCTAGGTATTCAACAAATTTTTAAGTTTCCATTACCCGACATGTATAACTTTTTCATTTCTTCCACGACCATGAAATGGTAAATTTTGCCCACTGAGATCTCTCACTAAAGCAATCAGATGCCAATATTATTTTCCTTGATCACACGTAAATTTTCTTCATTGATAGTTTTTCCTTTTTTCAATTGTAATTCAAGTTTTCTAATTTTGAAAACATTCCAAATGTTCTGTACTTCTTTCATGTGAGAAGAAAACTGAAGATATGTTTTTCCAGTCCTTCGAACTATTTTCAGTAAGTGATGAATCCAATTGCTGGATTTCTAAACAACTTGCAGCAAAAGCAAAACAGTCCTTTGACACTGAATATTGCAACCAGTTTTGATGAATTTCTTCCCCATTAATGAATTTCCTTTCGTAATGCTGATCAGTGAATTTTCTTTTATTTCTATCCTTAGGGAAGAGAAATTCATGAACTTGTTCGGGTCCATGTTCCATGGGAATTTGCTGCACACTGTCATCACATCTGGGCCATGAAACTGGGTCCCCATACTGTAACTTATTTGTAACTTCCTCATCCTTTCTTCCTTCTACTTCATTTACTTCAATTTATGCATGTGTCTCTGAAGGTGAATAAATTTTCTCCACTTCCACATCAGTCTGATGCTTGAGCTGCCTTCATCTAAAGTACATTTCCATCATCTTGAGTTTCCAAACTGCTTTTTTGTGGACGTGAGCTACCCTCATCTCAAAGTAATATACCTTCATCTTGATGTTCCAAACTGCTTCCATGCGGATGTGAGCTAACCTCCTCTCCAAGTAAAATTCCTTCATCTGGATGCTGTGAACTGCTTCCATCTTTATTGAGATTAAAGAGAAGATATTTCAGGAAGGATCCCTGCTGTTTTTGCTTGGTCCTTTTTCCTTCTCAGCCTTTCATTTACGATACTCAGCTCCTGAGGGTTTTTTTTTTCCTTTCTGCCATGGGGCATTTGAATATTATGTATTGTGCTCCTGACTGCAAACATATAGCCTTAAGGATGGCGGACACACCCATCACATGGTTAGCGATTTAAACCACATTGCAGACATCCCAATATGTCTCTTCACTGCTTAAAGGTTCAATGATTAGTAACATACACTCATTTATCTATTAAAACAGTTAGTTACAGCATTTACACGGAAACAAAATTACCTTTTTTGATGTTATAACCCGACACTGGTTATTTGGAAAGTAATCCCCTTCCTCATGGTTACCCACTTGGAGTGTGATGTCATCACTTCCATAGTCTATTAAGTGTTAACGCTGTTACTTTTCTTTTATGGACCTTACTACATGTGAACCAGTTATAACAAAGAAAAGTTCATAATTCTTCTTCGAGTGATTGCTCATATCCATTCCAGTTAGGTGTGTGCGCGCCGCGTGCATGTCACAGCCATCACATGGTGGCAATTTAAACCACATTGCAGCCATCCCAACACATCTTTTCACTGCTTAAAAGTTCAGTGATTAGTAACATCTACACTCACTTACCTATTAAAACAGTTAGTTACAGCATTTACACAGAAACAAATGACCTTTTTTGACATTATAACCCAACACTGGTTGTTTGGAAAGTAATCCCCTCCTCACGATTACCTGCTAGGAGTGTGACATCATCGCTTTCATAGTCTGTTAAGTGTTAACACTGTTACTTTTCTTTTATGGACCTTATTTATTACATGTGAACCAGTTACAAAGGTGAGTAACCGTCTTTTATACAGCCCGATAATAACACTAGAGTTTAATAACTCTTAAAAATATTCACATTTTGGATTTATAATGCTGAAAGACATTCTTTATTCTTTGGCACCAAGAATCACAATTTTCTACAGTATTTGCTTGATTCTTAACCATCTGCCTGCAATGTGTGTTAAAATGACCGTTTGACATGTATCAACTCGTGATATCTCCACTCTACGTGAATTTCCAGTTATGTGACCTTCATGTATATTCGAGTTAGGTGGCATTAGCATTGCAGCTTTTGCCGCTGGTGGATGTTTCATTGTGGCTGAGTTATTGCTTATCAAAATTGCTGAGTGGGTCATCTTGACCCTACATTCCAACTTGAAAACAAATTTTGCTAAAATATTTTTGCAGTAAATAAGATTTGACATATTAATAAATTCTCAGAAATGTAGAGAAATGAATTATAATTCATATTCCCTCCATACACGCATGGGAATTGAAATAATGACATCTTCATATTTTTTTTCATTTTATTTGATTTTTTTCCTCAAATTTGGCACCCCATTTAACTTGGCACCCTAGGTGACTGCCTAGTTTGCCTATATGGATGGGCCGCCTCTGTGCTCTGTTAAAACACCAATAAATGCTTCACATCAAAACCCACAGGACATCAAATGCTCTGCCAGACATATATAAAGTCCATTAGAACCATTAAAATAGCCAGCATCACCATTCTTAACTTTCCATAGCTTTGCTTTTCTATCTCCTCTTAAGTAACTACAAACACTAGGCTTTTGTCCTGTTCTTGTATGTATTAATCAGATGTCCCACAGGCTGATGGGTAATGTCCTCTTCCTAGCCATACACAGAGGCAGGATATTCATATTCTTTCCCCTGGATCACCTGGAACATTTGATACTATCAGCCAGAACATCCTACTGACTCTCTTCACAGATAGAATGGGGGCTGATGTGAAAACTCTGAAATGACTCTGATCTTTCCTTGAAGCACTGATTTCAAAAGTGTTGACAGGCAACTCCTCTACATCTAGATTGCTCACCTGGAGGGTTCCATCTTTTTAAAGTTCTATATGAAACCATTGCGGGGGGTAGTATGAGACACCATGGTTTCTAATGCCAGTAGTATGAAGACAACATACTGCTCTATATCTTCTTTACCTCTAGCACAAGTGGCATCAACTCCCAGATGCTATACTATGTTGACAAGACAACCCGCTGTCTGAAACTGAACTCAGGCAGTAGAGATAATGGTAGTGGTGGGAAGAAGAATATTGTTTGAAGACCTAACATCTCACCCTCTCCTGAAGGGATCTGGCTCCAGATTGTCAAATGGCTCCTCATTGCTGTGGAATACTCAGATTACAACAGCTGCAAAAAACCCAAACCAAAGCCATCACCTTTGTGTGACTTGCCAAGAGACCATGCATTTTATCAAGCATGGATTATGGGCAGTGTGATCCACACTTTGTAACCTCCAGGCTGGACTATTTCAACTCACTCTAGGTATGAATGCTTCACCTTTAAATGAGCTCTGTTAGTCTTCAGCAATACCAACCACTGATAGGGTATGTTTCCCCCTAATGTAACATCTGCTTGATGCATGAGCTTACCAAAGAATAGTCCTTCAGAGTCGAAGTCTTAGCTTGAAGACTATAACTATCTGTGGCCTGGTCTACACTACGCGCTTAAACCGATTTTAGCAGTGTTAAACTGATTCAACGCTGTACCCGTCCACACTACGAAGCCCTTTATATTGATATAAAGGGCTCTTTAAATTGGTTTCTGTACTCCTCCCCAACGAGAGGAGTAGCGCTAAAATCGGTATTACCATATCGGATTAGGTTAGTTGTGGCCGCAAATCGATGGTATTGGCCTCCAGGCGGTAATCCCACAGTGCACCATTGTGACACTCTAGACAGCAATCGAACTCGATGCACTGGCCAGGTAACAGGAAAAGCCCACGAACTTTTGAATTTGCATTTCCTGTTTGCCGCAGCGTGGAGCTCTGATCAGCACGGGTGGCAAATGCATCCAAATCCAAAAAGAGTCCAGCGTGGACCGTACGGGAGTACTGGATTGATCGCTGTATGGGATACAAATCTGTTTCTATCAGAGCTTGTTACAGAAGACGAAATGCCAAAGCATTGAAAAAAATCTCCAGGCTATGATAACAGTCCACAGCACAGTGCTACAATGACAAGCGTAAGGAAAGCCAAAGAATCAAATGGACGCTCAGGGAGGGAGGAGGGGGTGCTGAGGACTCCAGCTATCCCCGGTGGCAGACGGTACAATATGATGCTATCCGTCCGTCATTAACAGCCCATGAGTGCCTGGCTGGCCTCAGGTGAGGCTGCCGGGGGCGCTGGGTAAAAATAGGAATGATTCCCGTCATTCCCAGTAGATGGTACGGAATGGCTGGTAACCGTCCTCATCATAGAACTGGGGGCTGAGCTCCATTAGCCCCCTCTTTCACGTGTAAAGAAAAGTCTGTACTGCCTGGACTATCATAGCAGCGGAGCTGGATCCTCTCCCCCGCACCGCTTAATGTCTGCCTGGACTATCATAGCAGCTGGAGGCTGCCTCCCCCCATTTTTCTCAGTAACAAGTTAGTGTTTCTATTCCTGCATTCTTTATTACTTCATCACCCAAATGGGGGGGACACTGCCACGGTAGCCCAGGAGTTGGGGGGGAGGGAAGCAACAGGTGGGTTGCTGCAGGACACCCCCTAGAATGCCATGCAGCTCATCAGTCTGCGGGATCTGACACGGAGCGGCTGTGCTGTCTGGTTCTCTGATACACTGTTTCTCGTACACTTGGCCCTTATTCTAGGCAGAACTGACTCTATTTTTAGATACGATAGAGGGAATGACCTGTCTTTGCACCCCGCGACCTCAGCGAGGAGCACCCATGACAGCAGCAGACGGTACAGAACGACTGATAACCGTCTTGCTGTCATGGAAGGCAAATGAATGCTGCTGTGTAGCACTGCAGTAATTGCCTCTGTCAGCGGCATCCAGTACACATACGGTGACAGTAAAAAAAAAAAAAAGCTGAACGGGCTCCATGGTTGCCGTGCTATGGAATCTGCTAGGGCAATCCAGGGGAAAGGGTGCGAATGATTGTCTGCCATTGCTTTCCCGGAGGAAGGAATGACTGACGACATTTACCCAGAACACCTGCAACAATGATTTTTTGCCCCATCAGGCACTGGGATCTAACCCAGAATTCCAAGGGGCGGGGAGACTGCGGGAACTATGGGATAGCTACCCAGTGCAACGCTCCAGAAATCGATGCTAGCCTCGGACGACTGGACGCAGACAGCGCGAATTAATATGCTTAGTGTGGCCGCGTGCACTCAACTTTATACAATCTATTTTACAAAACCGGTTTATGTAAAATCGGAATAATCCCATAGTGTACACGTACCCTGTGAAACTGGTCCATGATTCCTCAGAGGAGAAACTTTCACTGCATAACAACCAATGTTCTTCAGGACTTGTGAGAGCAGGAGATAGATTTTCTATGCAGTAAGGTCAAGGTTTTGGAGCATAAGCCTAGAGGTGACTAAAACAGCCACCGATCTCCGTGCCTTCAGAAAAGAGTGGAAAGTAGAGGGAGAGAAGGAAACTTCTTTTGAAATGTAGTCTCTACTTCCCTCAAGAAAGTAGGGAGGAAAATGTGACAATTGGTCTACTGGAAGATGCTCAGATCCTACAGCAGTGAGTGCCATTATAGGATCTTAGAAAAATCAGTGGGAGAGAACAGGGTTAGGATCTGCATCTAGCAGCCCAGTTCTTCCAGCTCCTGAACTGACAAAGAAAAGATTTGCTCAGCCCTTGTCATTAGTCCAGCTCCCTGAGGTGTGAGGCTCCAATCCTAAATTCTAGGGGTTTCCTGCACATGGAAACTCCCTCTGTTGGGGAAGGTGCTCTCTTGGTTGGCCCTGAATATAATAGGCAGGTCTTTACCGTAGCCAGCTCAGTCTTCCAGCTGAGTCCTGTCTTTAAAAGGTGTGGGGAAGGGCACAGGTGAGAAGAACATAGGGAAGGTCCTGCCTGACCAGAGCACAACTCCATCTCCTCCAGTCTCTTGTTTTGGGCAGCAGCCAGTAATAAAAGCCTCAGCTGTTGCAAGAAACACTGCAGTGGACAGTTACAGAAGAAACTTGCCTTTAGGCTAAAGTTTCTTCATCATGCTATCTGTTAGAGGTTATCCTGATGCAGGAGGGTTTATAATCTTTCTCGGGGGACTGGAGGGAGGGATGCACCAGCAAAGGTGTGAGGTTTGAAGGGAGGGGGCGAGCAATGTGGCAGGCAGCAGGGTGAGCAGGAGCACACTGGGGGAAGGAGGGATACAGCGGAGATGTGGGGGGTGAGAGGAAGTAGTAGCAGTAGTAAAGGGGGGTTGAGGATAGGACCCCTGAGCGATGCAGGGTGAGAGGAAGCAACCGTTGTACGCAGGTGAGGAGGCGCTAGTGGGCGAGAAGCAGTGAGGTGTGTGGGTGGGGGGAACGATTGGGGGGAAGCAGTATATGGGAAGAGAATGGGAGGAGACAGCAGCGTCCTGTGGGAGGACGCAAGAGGGCTGGGGGGCGGGCAGGGACTGGGGTGCAGGAGCCTGCCCGGGCTGGGGAGAGCGGGCCTGGGAGGGGAGGGGGTCGCGTGCAAACCCTCTTCTCTCAGCGCAGCCTCGGGCTAAACGCGCGCGAGGAGGCGGGCGCAGCCTGCCAGTTAGAGCAACGGCAGCCGCTCGAGCTCTGACGCGGATCTTGTGGGGGCGAGAGGGGCTGGCGGCAACAGCTGCTGAGCACTGGGGCTTCTCCCGTTAACTCAGCCCTGGCAGGAGGCTGCTGCCGCCCGTGCACCTCCTGCGCTGGAGAGCTGGCTCTGGGCACTGCTCCCTCAAGCCAGCGCCTGCTGCTTTGCCCACCCCTCCTGGGCTGTGCCGGGCGCGGGGTTCCGCAGCCCGCCTGCCACGGGAAGAGCGCTGCCGTACACGGTGGTTTCCTATCGAGGTGGTTTTGCTGCTCCCTGTGAACCGCCCGCCAACGTCTGTCGCTGTCCAGCGCGGTGACTCCCGGCAGCGTTACGAGAAGGGGTGGGGGAGGGGGAGAGCAGGTTGGCGAGCTTGGCGGGAGTAGCCACATGCATTTCCTCGTCTGCAATGACTGCACCTGTGAGTGAATGAAGCTGCTGCACTGAGGAGGGCAGAGAAAGACACGCAGCGGCTCCAGGGGTCCTGATCATCTCGCGGGTCTCGGCCTTCCCCCGCCTTAACCGCCCAAACCTGCTCCATGCGGGAGCCGAAGAGGATCTCCCCGCATGCCCTTGTGGAGGCCCACTTCTGCACCCCCCACTGACAGGTACTGTGGGGCGGGGGCAGCCTGGCCCCTCCGTGTGCGTGTGTCTCCTCTCGCCTTCTCTTCCCAGGGATTTATTGGATGAAGATTTTTATGCTTTTTTTTTTTTTTTGGTTGGTTGGTTGCTGGTCGGTCTGTGGGGTGGGAAAGGAGAGAGACTTCAGCTGACACGGTTCCTGTGCTCCAGAGCTTCCCTCGCGTTACTCTCTGCCTCGTGGGGAAATATCCAGCTGTTCATCTGAAGGGTATTTACATCATGGTTTAGCGAGGGATCTCCCACGAAAAAACTCCCCCTCCCTTTTTCTCTAGTTCTCCCCCCCCCCCTCCCAACAACGGACCCAAAACCTTAGGAATAACCATTCCAGCTGCTTATCTCCGGGCAGCGGAGACTGATGGACAGTTACTCCACTCTGCAATGTGAGTATGTGCCTGCTGCTCCCCTTGTGGACCCGTGTGTGGGGGTGTACCAGCGACATGCAAGCAGCAGCGCACAACGCTCCAGTCTCCTGCGTGGGCAGCGGTGAACCTGGAGGGAGCAACTCCTTGTGGCTTCGCTGCCTGCTGGATGTGCTGCTGCCGGTTGCGGGATGGTGGGATGGAAGGGAAGCGGTGTCCTTCGGTGTGATGGTACCTACCAGATTAAATCGCGTTAGGAAAGCAGCTACTGCAAAGAAGGATGGCTGTGAATACCGCTGCTAGTGTGCACCCCCAATAACGCTTTACCTCTCCGCCAAAAAAACCTCATGTGCAGAGAATAGGGAGAGGGTGGAAGGGACGATCGTGCTCCCGAGCGGGCTTTCCCGTTTTGGGCTCAGCATGGAAAGGAAATGCTGGGCAATCTCTTGCGGTGGTGGTTGCGGCCTGGGGGGGTCAATCGGTAATGGAAGCTCTTCCCTGGCTGCAGTCACCACTGACACTTGTGGAGAGGGAAATTTGCTGCTGCTCTCCATGCCTCTTTTCTTAAGATCCTGCTTGATCGTGACTGTGGGGGAAACAGGCAGATTCATTAAGCACATTCTTGTTTGGAGAAGGAAAGGGAGTGTGTGTGTGTGTATATCTATATATAGATATAGATATATGTGTGTGTGTGTGTATTTTCCCCCCCAAGGCATAAAAGGTCCATTTTCAGTGATTCCAAACTGCCTTTGTGTTCCATGGGCAGAAGCTGATGAGCTCTCTGTTCTGAAATTCCACTGCTGCTTTCTTCTGTTTCCACCCCTAGACAGAGGAAAGGGCATTTATTTTAGTACTACACGAGAAGAATAGGGTGGGAGAAAGGGAAAGGCAAAAATGATGGTACAGTAAGGTAGGTATTTTTTAATAAGGAAATTGCCTTACAGTGGTGATCACATATGTGATCTCAGGAACCTCAAGGAGTCTGAAGTGCTATTTCAAAGACAGCCCTTTTTTGTAGTTGCTGTGTTTTGAAAATGTTTTTTATTTTTAATATAAAAATTGTTTACCACGTTGCTTCATTACGACCAAGTCAAAATATTGGAAAGCTTTATCACCCAACTTGCATCTCACCTCATCCCACCAATTAAATTATTTTCTGATTCTAGAGCAACATGATCCTTGATTCAGGCATGTCTTCTTTAGGAACATCAGTAAAGAGATTGATTATATATAATCCAACTTAACTTCTTGATTCCTTCCTAATCATCATTCCAGCGTTATGCCGACAGTGTGCTTGGGGTTGTTCAAGATTTAGATAAAGATATTGGGGGGGAGGGGCGGAGTGTTAACTTACATCAGTGTAACTTCACTGTCAGTTACACTGGGGAATGCCTTTGGCTCAGTGAATACTGTATCATCAGGGAAAAATTTGGACCATGAGTTACTCTTAACATACACCTATGTAAATAAGATCAGAATAAATCCCTGAGGGGCTTGTAAGATCTCTGTAGGCCATAACAATTGGCTCAGTATTTCCAGTGTTCTTACTAAGGAATGGTTGGTAAAGGGCTATCAAAGCCAACTTTCTGGACACAGTGAAATGCTTTACTGGGTATATTAAAACGAAAGTAAAACACTTGATACCTCAGTCAGGGAAGACCTTGGGAGTTATTTTGTTTCTGACCAAGCCTATGAATGGACAATGTATATATCCTTTTCTCCCCCAGGGTGCATTTAAAAAGGGTAAGTTTATAGTGTAAAATGTATTTTTGCAGAGATGGTGTATTTTCATTGTCACCACCTCTTGACCCTCTGAAAAAAGATATTAAGCTTAGCAATCCTTCTGGAAAGGTCTGTGCCCTTTCCAATCTTCATATCTTAACTTCTGCTGAACCTCTAATGATTAGAAACAAATACTGATACAGTCATTTTGAAATACTAATATTGCCATCTTTCCAGAAAGATGGGCTTAATTTATTCTCTGTATGCCTTGACTTCCCTCACCTCTATTCTAAAGCACGGTACTTTTAAACAGTAACCAATTTGGGGAAGCTTGGAGTGTTAGGCATATAAGTTCACTGAAACACTTGGTTTCTTACAGCTCCAGGAGGTTGAGAATAAGTATGCACCAGGTCCTAGTTCTATTAAAATCAGTAGCAAAACTCCACTGATTTCAGTGGGAGCAGGATGGGGCCCTACATGCTGGTTCAGTGGGCCTGGATCTTCTCCCTCTAATACTGGCATAGCACCATTTGCTTAAATGGGAGGTGTGGCATTCCTGTTTTACCCTGGGGCAAATGAAAGCAGAATCAGGCTTTTGTTGTATTTTAAGGAGTAGTCCGGTTGAGTTAGGTTTTTTTTCTGTGAGGCAGGGCTAGTGAAAGGTTATAACAACAGTGAATGTATTATTAAAAGTTCCCTGAGGTTGGGGAGGTAGGTGGTAGTTTTATTTTGGGAATTTTAACATGCGTGTTCCCATGGCAAAATGCTTAATTCTCTTATTCCATAACTTTCAGCTAAAAAGCTTTATTCCTATTTTTATTTATCCCAGTTTTATTCCTATTTTTAATCTGAACTGTTCTGGATAGTTTTAATGTGCAGAAGACTGTAATTTGAACTATATAAATTGCATTTTAACACTAACATTAAATGATCAGACAAGGAAAGTAACTTGCAAAGGCTAACTATGTGAGTGTTTGTTTTATGCATCTATTCATCTGGAATTCAACAAGACGTATACTTACCATGGCAACTTCTACATCAAATGTTACTGAACATATTCTGTTTCAGAAATAGCAGCACCTTCTTAAAGAAATACAAACACTAACCTATCAAATTAATTTCAGTACATATATCAATAAATAAGGGAATAAAGTATGTTGAAAAACTGATCTATTTTCACAAATTTTAAGTTTAATTTTCTTATAGATAAATTTTGGTTTCACACTTTTTTATTTTCTTTTGATGAAAAGGAAAGGGAAAAGTAGAGTAATTTTTAGGGCTGTCACACGATTAAAATTAATCACATGATTAATCACACTTTTAAACAATAATAGAATACCATTTATTTAAATATTTTTGAATGTTTTCTGCAATTTCAGATATACTGATTTCAGTTACAACACGGCATACAAAGTGTACAGTGCTCACTTTATATTTATTTTTGATTACAAGTATTTGCACTGTAAAAAAACAAAAGAAATAGTATTTTTCAATTCACCTAATACAAGTACTGTAGCACAATCTCTTTCTCATGAAAGTGCAACTTACAAATGTAGAATTATGCACACAAAAACTGGGTTCAAAAATAAAACAATGTAAAAGTTTAGAGCCTGCACCTCCACTCAGTCCTACTTCTTGTTCAGCCAATCACTCAGTCAAACAAGTTTATTTACATTTGCAGGAGATAATACTGCCCGTTTCTTCTTTACAATGTCACCTGAAAGTGAGAACAGGCATTCTCATGGCACTGTTGTAGCCGGCATTGCATATTTACATGCCAGATGCGCTAAAGATTCATATGTCTCTTCATGTTTCAGCCACCATTCCAGAGACATGCGTCCGTGCTGATGACAGGTTCTGCTTGATAATAATCCAAAGCAGTGTGGACTGACGCATGTTCATTTTCTTCATCTGAGTCAGATGCCACCAACAGAAGGTTGATTTTCTTTTTTGGTGGTTCGTGTTCTGTAGTTTCAACATCAGAGTGTTGCTCTCTACACCTCGTCCCTCTCAGATTTTGGAAGGCACTTCAGATTCTTAAACCTTGGGTCGAGTGCTGTGTCTAGCCTTAGAAATCTCACATTGTTACCGTCTTTGAGTTTTGTGAAGTCTGCACTGAAAGTGTTCTTAAATGAATAACATGTGGTGGGTCATCTGAGACAGCTATAACATGAAATATATGGCTGAATGCGGGTAAAACAGAGCAGGGGACATACAATTCTCCCCAAAGAGTTCAGTCACAAATTTAATTAATGTATTATTTCTTTAACAAATGTCATCATCATGGAAGCATACCCTCTGGAATGGTGGCTGAAGCATTAAGGGGCATACAAATGTTTAGCATATCTGACACATAAATATCTTGCAATGCCAACTACAGAAGTGCCATGCAAACGTGTGTTCTCGCTTTCTGATGGCATTGTAAATAAGAAGAGGGCAGCATTATCTCCTTTAAATGTAAACAAACACATTTGTCTTAGTGATTGGCTGAACAAAAGGTAGGACTGAATGGACTTGTAGGCTCTGAAGTTTTACATTGTTTTGTTTTTGAGTGCAGTTATATCTACATTTGTAAGCTGCACTTTCAGGACAGAGATTGCACTACAGTACTTGCATGAGGTGAATTAAAAAATACTATTTATTTTGTTTTTACAGTGCAAATATTTTGTAATAAATAATATGCACTTTGATTTCAATTACAACACAGAATACGATATATATGAGAATGTAGAAAACATTCAAAATATTTAATAAATTTCAATTGGTATTCTATTGTTTAACAGTGTGATTAAAACTACGATTAATTGCAATTAATTTTTTTGTTAATCGCGTGAGTTAACTGTAATTAATTTACAGCCCTAGTAATTTTCTTTCATGTGATTCCAACAAAAGGAAGCTACTTTGTTTTCAAACATATCCTGTATTTTAAGATCTGAATGAATTTAAGTTGATGACCATGTAATCTTGATATGCACAAAGAGGGTTCATTTTCAAATTGTAATAATTACAGGAAATTTCCTTTTAGATCCATTTGAGTTTTCACCCTTCACCAGCACGTGGCATATAATACTTTGGGTTTTTGTTTTTATTTTATTTTTAAACCATGCAAACATCCACTCTCAGGTGTGTGTAACATCTTGGATGGTTTGTGTATGTTCTGCTCTGATGCAACCTACCGTACATGGCACAGCAGTGTAAACTTCACTGAGCAGGACTCCATCCCACACAGAAGATGTGCATCTTCATATCTGGTAATAGTACTACAATGATGCCATTCTCTGTGGCAGAATTTGGCCTTCACTACAGAAGGTAGTGTGAAAGCTATTACAAAGTTACTTACCAGTAATTTCTTCTGAGATTACCACAGTCTTCCATTGTGCTTAGAAAAAGGATAGCTTTTTCTAAAAAAAAAAAAAAAAGAATAAAGGAGACCCGCTGCCCACCTTCTCCAAACGGGCGCACAGAGATATGCCAGTAGCAGGGCTAAGGTGGCTCCATGCCCACTCTGCCTCCCTACCTCCGTGCCACTTCAGTCCTGGAAGCGGCCTGCATATCCCTGTGGCCCCTGGTGTGTGTGTGGGTACGTCTACACTGCACGATTATTTCGAATTAGCTTAAACCGATATTACAAAACAGATCTAATAAAATCGGTTTAGCGCGTCCACAGTGGGATCCCGAAATCGATTGTTTGCGTCCATGGTCCAAAGCTCACCTGGCTCATGAGAGCTGGACCCCAGAGTAAATATTTTCTATTCACTCCGTTCATATGGCTGGCACAAACAGGACAACACAAGAGTGCTTTCACTTAAAGCTAAACTTTACTAGTCTCAAGCACTTACACATGTCGCAACAGTTAGTAAAACACCCCCAACCCTTGATAATTACCAAAGCTGAGTGTGGCTTTGAGTGACACAGCGGCAGGCTGCCGGTGGCCAAATCTTCTGTCTGCTGGTAAGGACTGCAAGATGTATCCAGAGGGAGAGTCCAAAAGAGTCCCCAGAGTCCCAAACGAGTCCCAACTATCTCAAACTTTTTCCCCTTATTTATACATTAGTAATAGAATGAACATGTCCCTTAAAGAAAACCTTGTTAAGTAAAGCAGTTTCAATGATCAAGCAAGAGGTTCCTTCTGATTATTGATTAACCAGGTGTGGGTTTTTTCCAGAGTCTGCAGCCTTGAGACCCAATAGACATTCCTGAGGGTACATCCTGCTCTTTTAAAATGCATGTATCAGCAACTCCAATACAATTCTTATCAGGAAGGATGCGGGGTCAAGCTGCCCTTTCTGAAGTGTACACACCGGTCGTAGGCCAAGACCCGCTGCTTCCTCCAGTGAATTTCAGCTTCTAAAATTGAGCTTTTATTTTAACAGTCTGTACAAACTTGTGTTTGAACTTAAAACACAGGGTAGACCAATTTTACACAGGTGTAACTCCATGAACTGTAGTAGAGTTACTCCTGATTTGCACTGGGCATGAGATCAAGAGTCAGGCCAAAGAGTTTAAAGGCTTCAGATAGCCACCAAAACTCACTTCTTTCTAGAATCCAAAAGGCCAGTTCCAGTCACACCAGCGTTCGGTAACTGCATCTCCCTTCAGCACTGGATTACCATGTGTCACCATGCTTTTAAGGCAGTGGAACTTCACAGAACTAGTTCCAGATGTGTGCTCCTGATTCAGCAAAGCATGTAATGGCCTGTGCCGAACTAGAAGCACATGAGCAGTGATCCAATGAGGCTGCCCCCTGTGCTTAAAGTTAGGCACATGCTTAAGTACCTTGTTGTATCAGACCCATTAGGATAAAATTTGAACAGTTAAACTTCTGCCCAGGGAAAAAAAGAGCATTAAACTTGAACCAATGTAGCGCTATTTGTAATAGGATAATAAGTCTTGTGGATAAGGGAGAAGCGGTGGATGTGGTATACCTAGACTTTAGTGAGGCATTTGAGTATGGTCTTGCATGTTATTCTTATCAATAAACTAGGCAAATACAACTTAGATGGGGCTACTATAAGGTGGGTGCATAACTGGCTGATAACCATACTCAGAGAGTGGTTATTAATGGCTCCCAATCCTGCTGGAAAGGTATAACAAGTGGGGTTCCGCAGAGGTTCTGCTTTGGGACCAGCTCTGTTCAATATCTTCATCAACGACTTAGATATTGGCATAGAAAGTACACTTATTAAGTTTGCAGATGATACCAAACTGGGCGGGATTGTAACTGCTTTGGAGGACAGGGTCATAATTCAAAATGATCTGGACAAATTGAGAAATGATCTGAGGTAAACAGGATGAAGTTTAATGAAGACAAATGCAAAAGTGCTCCACTTAGAAGGAACAATCAGTTTCACACATACAGATGGGAAAGAGACTGTCTAGGAAGGAGTACGGCAGAACGGGATCTAGGGTTATAGTGGACCACATGGGCTAAATATAAGTCAACAGTGTGATGCTGTTGCAAAAAAAGCAAAGTGATTCTGGATGCATTAACAGGTGTGTTGTGAGCAAGACACAAGAAGTCATTCTTCCGCTCTACTCTGCGCTGGTTAGGTCTCAACTGGAGTATTGTGTCCAGTTCTGGGCACTGCATTTCAAGAAAGATGTGGAGAAATTGGAGAGGGTCCAGAGAAGAGCAACAAGAATGATTAAAGGTCTTGAGAACATGACCTACGAAGGAAGGCTGAAAGAATTGGGTTTATTTAGTCTGGAAAAGAGAAGACTGAGAGGGGACATGATAGCAGTTTTCAGGTATCTAAAAGGGTGTCATCAGGAGGAGGGAGAAAACTTGTTCACCTTAGCCTCTAATGATAGAACAAGAAGCAATGGGCTTAAACTGCAGCAAGGGAGATTTAGGTTGGACATTAGGAAAAAGTTCCTAACTGTCAGGGTAGTTAAACACTGGAATAAATTGCCTAGGGAGGTTGTGGAATCTCCACAATAACGTCGATTTCCGTCCACATGAACCCTAATCCGAGTTATCACTATCGAATTTAGCGCTACTCCTCTTGTTTGGGAGGAGTTCCGAAATCGATTTAAGGAGCCGTTTAACTCGATATTAATGACGACGTCATGTGAACGGATACAGCGTTAAATCGGTATATCGGCCATTAAACCGATTTAAAGTCGCAGTGTAGACCTGGCCTGTGTGTGTCTGTCTGTCTGTCTCCGTATGCTTCCCTGCTCCAAGTGCCGACTCCGCAGCTCCCATTGGCCAGGAACTGTGGCCAATGGGATCTGCAGGGGCGGCACCTGCGGGTAGTGGTGCACGGAGACTCCCCCGGTTGTCTTTCCCCCCCCATCCCCACCTAGGAGCCGCTGCCGGAGGGGTGTGTATGCAAGTCACTTTGGGAGCCATGCTGCCTGAGGTAAGCACCGCCCCCCTACCTCCCAATTCCTTGCCCCAGCCCAGAGCCTGCACTCCCTACTGCACTGCAACCCCCTGCCCCAATCAAGGTACCTTACTTTATTTTCATTTACTTCACAGGGGGGGTCCTGAAAATGAGGCTGGGCCCCACTAACTCTAAATCTGCCACTGCTCCAGTGCTGTTTTTCCCTTCAAGTTTTCACTGCTGCAGCTGTATAATTTGGGGTTTTTTTTTAAAGTGTATTTTAAATACAAATTCACAAACTTGGAAATTGAAAGGCAAGTCTGACATAAGACATTCTGCCCAGTTACATTGATGTAAATTCTGAGTAATTCCGTTAACTCTGTAGCTATTACTCTGGATTTACAGCT
This sequence comes from Chelonoidis abingdonii, assembly GCF_003597395.2. Classification (NCBI taxonomy): domain Eukaryota; kingdom Metazoa; phylum Chordata; order Testudines; family Testudinidae; genus Chelonoidis; species Chelonoidis abingdonii. The sequence goes on from NC_133775.1 coordinate 21,520,144, forward strand.
GTGTAACTGAGCAGCATGTGGCCTCCTGACTTCAGCTCATGGAGTTGAGGCACAAGTCAAAGCAGAGGATAAGTCCTTTGAAAAATCATAGAGCAGGTCTTCAAGGGACCCATTTTGAAGTACTTGGAGGAGAGTAAGGTGATCAGGAATAGTCAGCATGGATTCACCAAGGGCAAGTCATGCCTGACCAACCTGATTGCCTTTTAAGATGATAAAACTGTCTCTGTGGATATGGGGAAGGCAGTGAGTGTGAGATATCTTGACTTTAGAATGCCTTTGATACGATATCCCACAGTATTCTTGTCAACAAGTTAAAAAATATGGATTGGATGAATGGACTATAAGGTAGATAGAAAGCTGGCTAGATTGTTGGGCTCAACGGATAATGATCATTGGCTCGATGTCTAGGTGGCAGCCTGTATCAAGTGGAGTTCCCCAAGGGACAGTCCTCGGGCTGGTTTTATTCAACATCTTCATTAATGCTCTGGATGATGGGATGGATTGCACCCTCAGCAAGTTCGTGGATGATACGAAGCTGGGCGGGGAGAAGTAGATACGCTGGAGGGTAGGAATAGGATCCAGAGTGACCTAGACAAATTGGAGGATTGGGCCAAAAGAAATCGGATGAGGTAGAACATAGACAAGTATAGAGTCCTGCACTTAGGACGGAAGAATCTCTTGCACGACTACAGGCTGGGAACCAACTGGATAAGCAGCAGTTCTGCAGAAAAGAACCTGGGGATTACAGTGGATGAGAAGCTGGATATGAGTCACCAGTGTGCCCTTGTTGCCAAGAAGGCTAACATCATATTGGCCTACATTCGTAGGAGCATTGCAAGCAGATCGAGGGAAGTGATCATTCTCCTCTATTCACCATGGTGAGGCCACATCTGGAGTATTGTGTCCAGTTTTGGGCCCCCTACTGCAGAAGGGATGTAGACAAATTGGACAGAGTCCAGCAGAGTGCAACAAAAATGATCAGGGGGCTGGGGCACATGACTTATGAGGAGAGGCTGAAGGACCTGGGCTTACTTAGTCTGCAGAAGAGAAGAGTGAGGGGGGATTTGATAGCAGCCTTCAACTATCTGAAAGGGGGTTTCAAAGAGAATGGAACTAGGCTGTTCTTAGCAGTGGCAGATGACAGAAAAAGGAGCAATGGTCTCAAGTTGCAGTGGAGGAGGTCTAGGTTGGATATTAGAAAACACTATTTCACTAGGAGGATGGTGAAGCACTGGAATGGGTTACCTAGGGAGGTGATGGAATCTCCATCCTTAAAGATTTTAAAGGCCCAGCTTGACAAAGTCCTGGCTGGGATGGTGTAGTTGGTGTTGGTCCTGCTTTGAGCAAGGGTTGGACTAGATGACCTCCTGAGGTCTCTTCCAACCCTAATCTGCTATGATTCTATGATTTAATTTAGAACTTCAGTCTACTTTAGTCTGTCTATTTTATATTTACAGCCTGATCTGTTAAAATTTTACTTCAATACCTCTTTTTGTTTTTGTTTCTCTGCTACTATAATTAATTTTATTAGAATTTTAGTGAATTCAAATGGCATATTTGATATCTGTAAGAAATGTGGCATGCCACAGAATATTATGGAAGAATATTATAAAAAGTAATATATTAAAGAACCCAAGCATTAGTATATTAGTTTAATTAAAATGTAATGTGTGATAAATTACAGACTGGCCACTGTGGTACTAATTTATTATTGCATTATGATAGCATCTAGAGGCTCAAGTGATGAGTATGTTACTGTTTTTTTCAAGGTACCAAATGGAACTCCTAGTAAGAGAGAGAAGCTGCTTGAAGAGTTAATATTCTAAATAGGTGAAACAGACAAAGCAGGGAGAGAGGACATATTATCCCCTTTTTTCAAATGAGGAACTGAAGCACAGTTCAAAGGTTTCATGTGAAGCCCATTGAAGTTGTTGAGATTCTCTCTGTTGACTTCAGTGGACTTTGGCTCAGGCCCTTAAGTGACTTCCTTGATCTCATGTAGGAAACTTTTGACAGAGCAGGAACTGAACCCTCTAATACTCTCTATTTCTCTTACCTCACCTTATTCTCAGATTTTAAAAAAAAAAATTCAGTCAAGCTTCAAGTACTATACATTCTAGATCTTGCCCGACCCCATCTTTCCTGTTTTTATTTTCTGTGTTTGTCTACTTCAGGCAGGGACTGTTTTCATTTGTGTAAAACATCTTGCAAACATTAATTGACCTCCTTAATAATTAAACAACAATAAAAGGGCAGTTTGACAGGTATAGAACTATGATAGAAGGGAGACATAGGTGCCTACCTAATTATAAAGTATCAGAGGGGTAGCCGTGTTAGTCTGGATCTGTAAAAGGCAACAAAGAGTCCTGTGGCACCTTATAGACTAACAGACATATTAGAGCACAAGCTTTCGTGGGTGAATACCCACTTCGTCAGATGCATGTGGTGGAAATTTCCAGGGACAGGTATAAATATGTAGGCAAGAATCAGTGTAGAGATATCAAGGAATGGCAATATACAAAAACCTATGGGAGAACACTTCAACCTCCCTAGACACACAATAGCAGATGTAAAGGTAGCCATCCTGCAGCAAAAAAACTTCAGGACCAGACTCCGAAGAGAAACTGCTGAACTTCAGTTCATTTGCAAATTTGACACCATCAGCTCATGATTAAACAAAGACTGTGAATGGCTAGCCAACTACAAAAGCAGTTTCTCCTCCCTTGGTGTTTACACCTCAACTGCTAGAAGAGGGCCTCATCCTCCCTGATTGAACTATCCTCGTTATCTCCAGACTGATTCTTGCCTACATATTTATACCTGCCCCTGGAAATTTCCACCACATGTGTCTGACGAAGTGGGTATTCACCCACGAAAGCTTGTGCTCTAATATGTCTGTTAGTCTATAAGGTGCCACAGGACTCTTTGTCACCTAGTTATAAAGATAGTCTTGGAGACTGGAATAGTTGAAAGTACTGATTGCTTAGGTAATGAAGAAGGAGAAAGTTGCCTTTTTACTGCATTGTGAGCCATTTCCATATTATAGTTATGATAGTTTCTGCTGATGTTATGTGGTAGGTGACAGAATTTTGTTTGTCTTTGTATTTAATTTTGACTCTGTGCTTGATAATTTGTATTGTTCATATGACGTGCATTTCCACTTTTTTGGTCATAATCAAACTAATTTTCATTACAATAAAAATTATTAAATTTGAAAGGAAGCTGAGTACTAAATTGGTGGTTTTCAACAGTGTTCTAATCTATGAGTTTTTTTTGCTTAATGAATGGTTTTTATTCATGCCAGCACTTCAGCCTAATGTTCTAGGGCTTGTGGGTGTTAGGGAACAGAACATATTTCTATGTCTGTGAATATGATCCCACACATTTTTTTAAAATGGGAAATTTTTTCAAATCCTTATATGGCAAGAGATTTTTTTTTCATACCCATGAATGTTCTCTACTGCAGCTATTTTGCAGTTTAATCTTCCAGATGAGCTGTGTGCTATATGTTTGTTATGAATCAGATGTGAAATGTTCTTCATTTTTTTTCTGCGGAAAATAGCTTACAATATGACCTACTAAGTCATACATATTGTACAGGCTACTATCATTGGGAGAAATGATGCTCAGATACCAATAGGTCATCATCATCATGTTCCCATTATGCCTCTGGTGTTTAGGGCAGTGACGAAGCTCCTCCACTCCTGTCTGTTTCTGGCAAGTCTTTCAATGGTTCCCCAGCTGTGCTCCAGGTTTTACAGCTCAGCTTCCACAGCTCTTCACCATGTTGTTTTTGGGCGGCCTGTTTTTCGTTTGCTTTCAGCTGTCCATCTTATTGCTGCTCTGGTAATGGAATCAGTTTCTGTCCAAAGCACATGGCCAGTCCATCTCCAGCACCTCCTGACAATGACGATGCTCATATCCTCTTGGCTGCTCTGTGTCAATAGATCTTGGTTTGAGGTTGTTCTGGGACAAAAGTTACAGAGGATTTTTCTGAGGCAGGTTGTATGGAATGAAGACAGTTTGGACATGTCATACTTTCTCATTCCCCATCATTCTGTACTATAAAGTAATGTTGAAAGTTCACAGCTCTTGTTTGTCCCTGATGAGAGTGTGTGTTGGTGTCTGGTGTTTACCACTGATAGGCAGTGTCATTTTGTAGACTGTTCCTTGTTCACCAGGAGCAGCTGCATCCTCTCCTTGTGTTGCCAAATTATCAATATAATGTTGTTTGTCCACTCTTACAAGGTATTTGACCTCCTGGTGTGCCTTGCTATACTTCTTATGGTATTTGTCCTTTAGCTTCTGGGATTTTGTCTCTAAAACGTTTTTCTTCAGGGATCATCTGGTTTCTGTGGTGTTCCATATGTTGGGTGTAATCCACTCCTCCATCCTCTTCTGCCTGTAGCCTCGATAGGTTTCACTGCTCTGTTTATAAATTGCTGTTACTTTGCCCCACTTCTTATTAATCTCCTCATCTGCATTCCCCTCCTCTTCATCAAGGTCTGCAAGTGCCTGAAACCTGTTCTTCAACTGCAGAGTGAAGGCTTTCTGTATTTCAGGGGACTTTTGTTTGTCAATGTCATAAAGTCTATGTCTCTTGTTTGGTGGACCCACGTTTCTCAGTTTTAGCTTAATGGAGGCTGTCACAAGGTAGTGGTCGCTGCCAGCATCTGCACCTCTTCTCACTTTCACATCTCTCAGTGAGCGTCACCATTTGCTTTTGATAATCATGTGGTTGATCTGGTTCTTTATCTCTGCCATTTGGAGAACACCATGTCGGCTTGTGGTGAAATAAGGTTCCACTGATGACTTGGTCATTCATATTACAGAAATCAACAAGCCTCTCTCCACGCCACACCAATGTCTTCCCATTGCTCTGTTGTTGTTTGTATTGTCCTTACGGACCTTGGCATTCAAGTCTTCCATGATGATTGTTAGATTGTGGCATGGTACTCTCTCTAACTCTGCCTGTAGTGCAAGGTAGAATTTGTCCTTTACTACTTCATCACTGTCATTTGTCGGAGCATAGCACTGAATCAGGTGATATTATTGTATTTCGCTTTCAGTTTGGCTCTCATTAGTCTGCTGCTGATGGACTTCCATTCAAGCAGGGAATGTTCCACTCCCTCCTCAAAAGGATGGCAGCACCCTCATGGTGTTGTCCATCATCCCGTCCAGAATACAGCAAAGTTTCTCTTGAGTCTGTTGTTAATCTTCCTGATTCTGTCCATCTGCTCTCACTGACACCCAGTATGTGTAAGTTGTAACATCTCATCTCTACTGTGACCTGAGCTAGCTTCCCTGTTTCATGTATTGTCCGTACGTTCCAAAAAACAAGTTTGTTTTTTCTTGGTGTTGATCACTTCAGTCTTCATGCCAGTGGCTTCCTTTTGGCTTTCACCACTGGCAGTCATACAGGTCATTGACTCCTGAAGGCCATCACACACACTAATGATCAACTGCTCCGTCACTGTTTCTGTAACATATTTTGTTTTTTATGGGACAGGGTTGTTAGCCCTGTGCCTAATCCTCAACCTGGAGGACCAGGGTGTTTGTTTTGTCTGGCCCCTCCCCCACAGACCAATCCAGCAGTGTTGAACCTACCAGGTGCAAAAAGCCCCCACAGACACAAATTCTGGAGATCGTTAGAGCACTCAAGCATCCCACCACGACAAGGCACGGACACACCAGAGGACAGATACCAATAGGTGTAGCCATCTAAATTGAAGTCAGTAAGGGAGCCCTCGGCCTATTGTGGCCTTGAATTGTGACTCTTATCAATTTTTTTCTCTCTAGGTTGGAGTTAGGTACCGTTCCTGGAGTACAGCCTCTTTGACATTTCAAATGTGTGGTCTCTTGACCATACATCCAACTGAGTATTGTAGGACAAGCTAAGATTTTTTTATATCTTGATAAAGTGACATATTGCATGACATGTTGTCTTGTGTAATACCAGAAGCTTCGTTTTCATGTCACACAGTATGTCTGGTGAAGTAAATGACTGATATTTGAGAGAGACAAGGTGGGTGAGGGCATATCTTTTATTGGACCAGCTAGTGTTTTTTGTGGTGATATGTAGTCAGCACTGACTAAGGAAAGACGTAATTGACTACAAGAATATGAAGAGTATAGCACTGAGGATCAAGCATTCTTTAGAGTCATCTATGGGGAAATAATCAAGAGTAAAGAGTTGAGACTAAGGGCTTGGCTACACTCGAAACTCCAAAGCACGGTTCCGGGAGGGCTCCCGTGGCAGCGCTTTGAAGTGCGAGTGTGGTTGTGGCGCCCGTGCTGGGAGAGAGGTCTCCCAGTGCTGCAGGTACTCCACCTCCCCATGGGGATTAGCACTGTTTACACTGGCGGTTTGCAGCGCTGTAACTTGCTGCGCTCAGGGGTGTGTTTTTTCACACCCCTGAGTGAGAAAGTTGCAGTGCTGTAAAGCGCCAGTGTAGCCAAGGCCCAAGAACAGAAAAAATTAGGTTGTGTATTATGAAAAGGATCCTGATGTTGAGATGTGAAATTGCCTTCTAAAACTATGTCTGAGTCTCCATTTTTGAGACGTTATAACTAGAATATGGACAAAACACCAGAACTGCAGTGGATGCACTATATGATCTGACACTGCAGTGATTTTATGTCTTATTTCTATGATTATGATAACCTCTGTCATGTCATATGAAAACATGTTTAAATTACTGTAAAGACAGCATATGGTCTTGACCTCCAATCCTGCGGGTGAATTCCAGTGACTAAAACAGATTTCAACCTTAAAAACACTTCCATCTTGTATACAGGAGGAATTTTAAGGGCCAGCACTCTGTTGCTTTCCAAATGTGTAGACGATACCTGGTCTAGTCTGTGATACTTGCAAGTGAGGCCTGGATGATGTAACTGAAAACTGATGGAAGTTCACTATAGGGTCAGAGCTCTGGAGTGGGAGACTGCACTGTTGGAGCATGATGAGGAGGCCAGTGCTCTCCATAGCATGCTTCCCTGGGAATTAGATGTGTATCTGTGTGAAAGTTAATGATGCCTTTCAACTTCTGTTACACATCTGCACCTTTCAGAGAAGGAAAGTTTGCACAGATGTAATTGGAAATGTTAATACTGAGATCTGCTGTGGGACTGGAAGATGCAGCTAGTGAGGCTGAAAAGTACTTAGGAGGGAAAACCAACAAAGTTGAATCTGGATCCACTGGATTTACTTGATTTGAAAGCCACAGCCTGTGTCTCCCTAGTTGTCCCCAAACCTTGTTCTTCCGTCCTTGCCTCCTCCATCCCTCTTTCCTGCCCCAACATATAGGAAAACATTTTGATCCCTCAGGTTCATCTCATGGAATTTCTTGGACCTCTGTGAGCCTAAAATATTCATGATGTAGAATTGTCCTGATCATTCTGGGATCATCACAGAATCCAGTCTGATTTACATGAGGAACACAGTTACAGAACTATAAAAATGTTCTGAACGCAGTTACAGAACTATAAAAATGTAGGGCTGCTTGCTTACATTTTGTATCATAGGTGGAGAAATTAATGTTTATTAGGACTCTCACTTCCTGCAGCTTCCACTATTCTTTTCTCTCTAGCTGATTTTGTAACTTAATTCTGGCCTCCTATGTGTTACTACTCCTCCAGTTGGGGTATCATCAGCAAATCTGCTCAAAGCAGAATATATATTACTGAACCAATTTCTTCTTGGTTATGAAAGACATGAAGCAATTTCAGAGAGTAAACAGTGATTTCTTGTTTAGAGTGTAGAGATCAGAAATTTCACTGAAATCACCAATGGAAGCCTAGAATGGGCTATAGGTATCAGGAAGCCTCACTTTATTGGTAGGTGCTTCAGCCTTCTGCCCAAAGCAGCTCCATGGGCCACTGGGGGGGTGCTCTGCAGAACACCAATACCTTGTGTAGCACAGTAGGAGAACCATTCAGCTAGTGTGTAATTATTTAGGATACAATCCTGGACATGGGGTAGAGACCAGCTGAAAGGGTGCTCCTCTGTTGGAGTCAGAGTCCTTATTCCCAACCTGTTTTGGGGCCTATTGAGCTGGTCCAGGTTTACTTTGAAAGTCACAGAGTGGGTGAAAGACATTCAAAATGGTCTGTTCCTTCTCTAAGATGCCATTTTGAGCCAGTGGATCTTGTGCCCACAACTCCTTCTGTTGTGAGATTTACTGGGGAGATGTGGAGTACTCTAGCATGATCTACCTATTTTGGGGTCAAATGCTTAGTGATGAGCAGCTGCAACCCTTCCCTGACTTCAACAGGATGTGCAGCTACTCATCCGCTACTCAGTGTCTCCCAGATTTTGGACCATCCATTCATATCATCTGTGTAGCAGAAATACAGTATTTCTGCTGTTTGAAAGGTCTTCCTGCCCCATGCTGGGTTTTATAAGTACAGAGATGCACATTTTGAGCCTGCTTCTACTCCTATTGACATTAATGGCAGTTTTTGGTCAGTGATGACAGTTTGAAGATCAGACACTTCAAAAAAAACCCCACTACCCAACATATATGGTTTCTAATGCTCCTTCTCCCTGATTTTAAATAAACATTTCTTTTTCAAAAAAGTTTATATTAACCTTTTGTTAAAGGGACAAGGAAAGAAAGCAGGCCACTCATGATAATGAGTTATTCATAACTGCATTAGGATAGTACTTGGCAGTGGAGAGTGTGGAGAGGGTATAAGTGCCAGGATAGAGAGGGTTTGCTTTTGGTTAGATCTTGCCAAAGTTGCTAAACACATTTTGCTTAGATGAACTATTAAAAAAAATTGCAGTAAACCCCTTAATAATTAAAAAAATACCCCAAACCCTAGTCAAATCCAATAGTGTGATAGGGAGACAAACACAACAACTGGAAGATCTATCAGGAGTAAGATATAAGGGTGTTGGGTTTGCCAGATCTGGTTGCTGGTATACAACAATGGTGGTTCCTTTATACTCTTTTGATACATAAGGCCCAGAGGGCTGGAGAAGCCTCCACATTCCCTTTAAGAGGGAGAGCCAGGAGTCTGGAAGGGAATGGGGAGCTCATCTGGAATTAACTCAATGTCCATTGGGAAACTCTTGAAACAGCCCCCTCCCTCCCCACCCCCAATTTTGGGCTGTCTGTTCATTCTTTTTGTTGCCTCCAGGTTTTCATATGCAGATAGGAATAGCTCATTCTCTCTCCCTCCCCCAAGTTGGATTACTTTTCATTTTTATACTTGTAACAATTATTTTGCAGTAAGATTTTTTTTTTGGTGAGAAATCAGACTGTGGAGCAATAGTGCAGTTTTTCTGCACTCCCTGTCATGCCAGCCTTGACTATTGTGAGTACAGGTGCTTGAAAATCAGTTTTTCCAATAAAATATGTGTGATTTAAAAATAAGATTATAGGCATGCAATTTTAAGAAATCAGTCAGATCAGTGACTTTCCCCTGCACGTCCCTCAGAGTTTTGCCAAAAGAGATTTTACTTGGCTTTATATATTTTGATATCCCTTCTCTAAATGGAACTAGTTTCTTCCCTATATTTTCCCTCCTAGGCCATTGATCTAATTCTTCTATTAGGCAGAAGTTACTCAAAAAAGTGAAAAGGAAGTTTCACAGAGATCAAGAAATAATTTTGCATTCATTTTACCCAGCCTTTTGGTCACAGTTAGAAAGAAAGGGGATCTTAATTCTTCTGTTGCCAGGAGGGCACTGAACATTTAGTTAATGTTGGCAGAATTTGGCAAGATGGCAGGCTATTTGTTTTATGTAATTGTGGCAGCTTCAAAATAGGTATAGGTCAAAGCTACAGACTTTGGATCCCAACTTTTCCTGTTTTGAGAGTGTTAAATTCTGGTATGGAAGGGGAGTTGATTTAAGTTCATTTCTATTTCTAGAGGGACAGTTGCAGTGTACACTTCCAGGAGGAAATAGGGCACTTTGGACAGAGCAAGAGCAACTGTAGGAATCATCAAGCATGACGCTTGTGCTAGCATAGGACTGCAAGATGGAGGTCCATCAGTATGTTCTCAAGAGCCAGATCTGCGGGCATAGAAGTCTGGTTTTTAGCAAACTCCTTTTTTAGGAGACCCACACTTAATTCCATAGTTTGATACTTAACTCTCATTTCCGGTAGATAAGAGAGAGAGAGAAAGTGTGTGTGTGTGTGTTTGGCTATACTTCCAGAATGGTTTTGAGAAATGCTACATAAAAGGGTTTTTTGTTCCAACTGGTTTTCTGCTAATTTCATTGCCTCAATCCACTAACTTTGGTAGTATCAGTTTAATGACTTTTTTACATCAGAGTGACTAAATTAAAAAAACTCAAAGCAATTAATGTTAAAAAAATGCATTCTAGTTAAGAATTTTTCTTCGTAATAAATACTTACACTGCAATATAACATCTGTTTTTAGGAAACTTTTTAATGCACAAAAAGGATAAATCATAGCTTAACCAAAGAACAGATAAATCTGAACAATTAAATTACCCACAAAACTGCCTTTTGTTTTTTTAAATCCTTCATCCTTTTCTTACCATCCTTATGTGGTTTGTCCTCTTTTATATGACTTGATCCCATTTCTTTTGAGGCCAGACTTCTTCTAGGTACTGGAGAATCCACATTAGTATTCAGTGTAACAGTCTGTGTAGTCATCCTCAATTGTAACACAAAACGAACATACACACACACCCCTAATTGAATTCACATTAATAGAGATTGCACAATTAAAATCTTGTATAGCAGACCTTAATTTCCAGCAGCAAGCAAGATGATCAGTATTAGAGTTAAACATCTTTTTTAAAATGTTCAGCATACTGTGATCTAGGAACTCACTTTTTCCCCGGTGGGTTGTCAGTTCCATCTGAAGGATAAGGATGCTGTGCCGTAGACTAGTGTTCTGAAAGTGATTTAAATTGTACATTGTGCATGCAGGTTGTTTTTTCATATCAGCCTATCTAGTAAAATTTTAGGGTGCTCATGTAAGTTTGACACATGATGTTGGTAAGTGTTTACATGAAGTGTGAAAGCCAATGAATATATTGGAGAAATCATAGAACAGATTGTCTTGTGCAGACTGTCAACTTAGAAGGTCCCTCCCAGTCCTATGTCCTGTGTTCCCATAATCTTTATTGGGAAAACAATTAAGCATTCTTCTTTTGAGTAGCGGTTCTATAGATGCTCCACTATAGGTCCCTGCGCTGGTGATCAGAGAAGTTTGGTAGCAGTGTCCGTTTAGCCCGCACATACACTATTCCCCCAGCATTGTGCAGGTGAAACCCCTCAGTTCTTTATCAGCCACCCCTTGCTAGAGACAGCTGTTAGAAGTCCATTCATTGGATTGTTAGCTCTATTAGAATTCAAATAGCTAGTTAGTCTTTTCTAAGTCTTAGAGTTCCTCTAGTTCTTTTTCTTTCCCAAAACAATGACAAAAAAGAAAAAACATTTCCCCCGTGTCTGAGGATTGCCGCAGCATGGGATATGCCCAGTTCATTGGGGTTTAATAGGTGCCTCTCATGCAAAGAAGCCATCCCAGTAGTGGATGGATGTTCTCGCTGCACCTGTTGCTTTGGGGAAAGCCACATTTCCCAAAGATGTGGTCTCTGCCATCAACTGAAGTCTGGATCTTGGAAGGACTGAGAATTGAGACTAAAACTCTTCCTCATGGAAGCAGTACTCTAACTGTCCTCTAACTGCACCAAAAGTCACCCAGGCAGTGTGCATCTTTCCCACAGCCCTTGACATCTAAGGACTGTGAGTCAAAGAAAACAACCATGGACCCCTCGTGTAAGGCTTAAAAAAAAGAGAGCTGTGAGTCCCCAGGATGAGCCCCGGACTAGCCAAAAAAGATCTTCGGCACATTCGGTATTGTCGGCACCAATGGCACTGAAGCCATCCAGACGTGGTATCCATAGCTTACGAGAATCCAGTGTGGCATGTACCATTTATACACCTAAAGACCTGACAGGCACAGGCACTGAAGCAACGGTACCCACAGGGAAAGACAAGGACAGGGACTGGACTACCTCTGGAAAGACATTGCTGGTATGGACATTAGCATTGGTGCAGTCAACAGCATACTATTCAGCAGGCTGCCCGAGGGGATGGGGAAGGAGGGGGCAAGTGGGGCAATTTGCCCTGGGCCCCACAGGGGTCCTCACGAGAATATAGTATTCTATAGTATTGCAACTTTTTTTATGTAAGGAGCCCCCAAAATTGCTTTTCCCCAGGCCCCCTGAATCTTCTGGGTGGCCCTGCCATCCAGCCTCAGAGCACCTGGTATGGCCAAGATCACTGGTCCCCTTGGTGCCATCAGCCAGCACCAATGACTGCCATCGGTACAGAATAATGACGGAACCACAAGAGTTCAAAAACTCAAAGAACCTCGAGGCATCTGAAATACCAGAGTTTATATCAAACATGGGAATCTTCACCAGTACCGTGTCACGCACCTCCATTTTCTAGTGGAAAATCTAGGAGGAAATCTCTGACTGATTTGGTCACAGAGACCCCATTGGGACTGTCACCTGACACGCTGAAACTACTTCTGAGCCTGTTTTCTCTGCCAGCTTGGGACTCCAGGACCCTGTCTTGTTGAGCCAGACATGCTATTGCACTGCAGCACAGACCCAGGTCTGGTGCATGCCTCCAAAGCTGCAGGCTTTAACTGAAAACCACTCAGTAAGTTACCTATCTCCAGCACCCAGACACCCAGCTCCCAGTGGGATCCAAACCTCAAATAAATCTGTTTTACTCTGTATAAAGCTTATACAGGGTAAACTCATAAATTGTTCACCCTCTATAACACTGATAGAGAGAGATGCACAGCTGCTTGCTCCCCCAGGTATTAATCACTCTAGGTTTAATAATAAACAAAAGTGATTTTAGTAAGTATAAAAAGTAGGCTTTAAGTGGTTTCAAGAAATAACAGACGGAACAAAGTAAGTTACCAAGGAAAATAAAACAAAACACGCAAGTCTAAGCCTAATATATTTAAGAAACTGAATGCAAGTAAATCTCATAGTCAGAGATTTTTCAATAAGCTTCTTTCACAGACTAGACTCCTTTTTAATCTGGGTTGAATCCTTTCCCCTGGTACAGTCCTTGTTAGTTCCAGCTCAGGTGGTATCTAGGAGATTTCTCATGACTGCAGCCTCCTTTGATCTGTTCCACCCCCTTTTATAGTTTTGGCACAAGGCAGGAATCCTTTATCTCTCTTTGGGTTCCCACCCTTCCTTCTAAATGGAAAAGCACCAGGTTTAAGATGGATTCCAGTACCAGGAGACATGATCACATGTCACTGTAAGACCTCATTCTCCATTCTTTCAGGGTTGGCCTGCATGTACCCAGGAAGGTTTGTGAGTAAACACAGCCATTTACAGCCAATTCCAAACCACCATTAATGGCCCACACTTTGCATAATTACAATAGGACCTTAGAGTTATATTTCATGTTCCTAGTTTCAGATACAAGAATGATACATTCATACAAATAGGATGACCACACTTAGTAGATTATAAGCTTTGTAATGATACCTTACAAGTGACCTTTTGTATAAAACGTATTCCAGTTACATCATATCCGCATTCCAAGCATATTTTCATAAAGCATATGGAGTGCAACATCACAAAATCATCTCCTATTATTCTTCCTGTACTCCTTATAGTCCCTGTTACCAGCCTGGGCCCCCTCAGCCATACCCATCATCTGTTCCTCAACTACTATGGTATGGTCAACCATAGGCCTAACCACTGGGACTCTTCGCCACCCCAGTGGCCCTACTGGGATGCCTGGGTGACATATAGACTCCACGCCTTCCGAACATCCAGCATGGCCCACCGTGAGCCTTTGAGGCACTCTCCCTCAGCCACCGTATCCAGAGTCTCTGATCCTCTCAAAGAGATCATGGAGGAACAAGAGGTTGGATTTGAGGAGGAGGTCATACCACAGACCAACATCTGTTCCTCCTCTCCAGATGAAGCAGTGATGATCACTCCACCATGTCTCACAGACAACTTCAGGCTGTTTCAGGATCTGGCTAAACAGGTGGCAGATGCATTGCAGAGACCTCTAGAGGAGGCAAAAGACACTCACCATAAACTCCTGGACATCTTATACGCCTCTTTTCCCTCCAGAGTAGCCCTCCTAATCAACGAGGCCCTTCTGGATCCAGCCCAGCTTGTATGGCAAACTTCAGCATCTGTCACACTTATCTGTAAATGGGATGATAAGAAATATGATGTCCTGGCGTAGGATACAGATTTTCTCTTTTTCCCATCACCTCCGTAATTTGATTGTTCTAGATGCAGTGAACTCCCGAGGTTGTCAACACCAGGCGAAGTCCATCTTGTGACAGAGATTGAAAGTGCCTTGACCTTTTTGAAAAAAAAGCCTATTCATCTGCCACACTGCAGTTCAGCATTGTAAATTATCAGGCCCTGACCGCAAAATACAGTTACATCAGTTACTCCAAGCTCAAAGCATTTATTGATCAGTTCCTGGAGTCACATTGTCAACCGTTTTGTTGCATTGTTACTGAAGGACAACTAGTGACCAAGACAGCACTCCAGTCAGCACTTGTTGCAGCCGTCCCGGCAATCTGATCCATCTACACCGCTGTCATTATGTGGCAAGAATCATGGTTGCACCTCTCTGGCTTCCCTAAGAAAATGCAAACAATAGTAGAGAACCTCCCTTTCAAGTTCACTAAATTGTTTGCCGAGAAGACTGATGCATCCCTCCATATTCCGGGGCTACTTTTCAGTCATTAGGGATTTATACACCCGGACAGAAAAAGAAAATTTAGTCCTCAACCTCAACATAAATCCCACACAGCATACTTTCCAACTCAGCACTCCTCTGAGCCAAAACGGAAAAAAATCCAGGTTTTCAAAGCATAATCCATCAGGCCCTCAGTCTTCCTCTTCACAACCACCCACCTCAAACCATCAGTTTTGACAGCTTGGCAGAGCCGGCCTTAGAGAAAATGGCACCCTGGGCAAACTTGCATTTTGGTTCCCGGGGAAGTGTGGTGTGGTGTGCCTCTCCCTTCACCCCTAACCCATGCGCTGCACCCCCTTCATCCCTAGCCCCTGCACCTCCCTCCTGCTCCCCTAATTCCTGCACTGTGCCTCCTTCAATCCAGCCCTGCACACCCCTCCTGCACACCCCTCCTGCACCGCTAACCTCTGCGTCCCCCTCCTGCACCCAAGTGGAGAAACTGACCTGGATACATGGATGGAGCAGCTGGCATTGCTGCTCCCTCCCTCTCTGGACTGCTGCTGCTCCACGCCGCGTACCCCTAGGAAGCTGTTGGGGGCGGGGGGAGCGAGAAGAAATGTCAGGGTTTCCTGCATCCAGATCACTTTCCCTGCCTGGGCTACGTAAGGAGAGGGCAGGACAGTAACGGCTTCAGATGTCTCACAGCCCAGGTGGGGAAATTGGCCAGGATGCAGGGAGCACTGGTATTGTGTGTGTTGTGGGGAACTATGTATCATAGAGGGGGAGTGTGGGTGTGTACTAAATACCTTGTGGGTGTTACAACAGGAGCAATCATTTGAAATACAGGCACAAAGTTAATATTCATAACTTCAGATACAAAAATGATACATGCATACAAATGGCAATCATATTTAGCAAATCATAACCTTTCTATAGACACCTTACTTGACATAGTAAGGTAGCTTCATCAAGACTATATTTCCAGGTATATCCTCCAAGACCAAGGTGACAGGTTCTCAGCAGCGTGAGCTATTAGTTTAAGAGAGGGAAACCTACAAGCCTTCCTGGAAACTTGGTGGATTCTAGTTTCACTGACATTACTATTATGTCTGTAATACCACTGTAATGCCATTGAATTCAATTGCATTATTTGTGATTTACAGTAGTAGGACTCAGTTCAGAATCAGGCCCTAACGTGTCGTGCTGCTGTAGCCTTGATATTGCAAGACATAGTGTGGTATGTAGCAGTGTGTGCAAGGTGGATACGCTTAGTACGTATGACAGTGGTCTGCATGAGCCCAAGATAATCAGTAGCTATAGTTTTCTGCACTGAGCGATAGTATGTTTTAATCTCTCTTGACACCCATTGCCATATAAGTCTAGGGAATAAAATGGGGATGTGTTTGCTCCATTACAGCTATGCAAGGCACATTGTTGCTTGTGTTGGATAATAATATGAAGTCTCCTTGTAAAACTACACTGGCTCTTTAAGAGAACTGTTCACAGAGATGCTACAACTGCAACTAACCTTCAAGCCATGGGCATATAGTTTAATTTCCTGGTGTGTCCTCCAAACTCTTTCCTTATGATTTATGCAGGGTGCTACAAGCATTATTAAAAACTTCTATGTGAGTGTCTGTATGGTAAAATTTTTGGGGCAGCACCTTACAGTAACTATCTATACAAATGATAATTTTGTTGCAGATGGCCAGTAGCACCACTGCCTTTTAAGGTTGTCCAACTCTTCTCAACATAAGACTGTTTTCAGATGGTTATATCTTTGCCACACTGTAACTGTTTTGTCTGAAATTTTTAATGCTGGGTAACTATCCATTTTTTATTTTATTATTATTTTTATTTATTTTTCAGCCAAAACAAGAGTTTGGTCATTTCTGTGAATGAGACTAGTGAAAAACATGATTTGCCCATGTTTAAAAAAAAATCTAGTAAACCTTTCTTTGAGAAGCTCTAGCACCCCTATGCTTTGGAGCCGGGATTTGGAATTTGGTAGGGGTGGTTGTTGTGTCAGAGATGTACCTTTTGCATTCCTGGTGAAAATCTGTCTAAATTTGACAAAGTTGTGAGCCTTTAAAATTGAGGTTTGCACATATTCAGTAGACACTTGAGATTTCAGCAGATAAATTCCTCGTAGATTCTGTCTGCATTGGCCTAGGGATAAAAACAAGAGGACTTCCCTGGCATTTTGCAATTGTCCTGCACCTATGCTGGGTTTAGGTCTAGGCACTTACAAATGGGAAGCCTGTCTCCCCTATGCTCTCAACGAAACCTTGCTGGACGTAGGCATCATAGAGGAGGAAGCTGCCTAATTAGAATACAGAGGGGACAAGAGCCATATCTCTGCGAAAGGGGACTACAGAAACGGAGACGAGGCTGACAGTGGGAGAGGGAAATTTGGACTGGGAGTTGCGGGGCAGGGGGACTGGAAGTGACTGGGAAGAAACACTGGGATGTGGGAGAAATGGACACTGAGATTGGACAAGGAGCTTGGGGAGGGATACTGGACAGGGTGCCAAAGGGGACAAAGGACGTGGGTGGGGGGTGGCTGGACCAGGATGGGCAGCGGGGTGGGAGTGGGAGGAGAGTAGATGAGGTGTCAGGAGAGGACTGGCAGTGCAAGGAGACTGAAACAGTACAGGTAACCTTTCTTTTGGCATTTCCTAACTTTTGAGTGCTTGGTTTTGCAACTTTAATGTTCTTTTAACAAAGTTCTTTGTAATAATATAGAATGGGATTTTATGAAATCTATATGGATTTCCTATCTGCATTTCTTTTAAAAAATATGCATTTTCACTACTGCAATTATGGTTCAGTATTCCATTGTCTGTAGCTTAATTATCCAGAATATTTTGGGTTATTTTTAATTAGAGTGTTTAACAATACATTTGATACTTTATTGACTGAACTGCAGGGTATTAAATTGTCAATTGCAGACTAATGTGCAAACCAGATTTGGTATTAGAGCTTTTAATGATTCCCACCCAACCTTCTGTTGTGTTTTCATTTTAACCCACACTCTTTTTCCCAAGAAAGGAATGATGAGATATCTGAAAGCATTTTATTATCTTAACTTCTAAGGCACGTGTTTCATTACATAGTGACTTTCACCAGGAGCATAGGCAGACTGTTGCTCTTAGAAAGAGTTAATGGATTGGTCTCTTCTGAACATAGCCTGGGAATATTTTTATACATTTGTAGATGGCAGTTCAGCCTTCAGATGGGTTTGGCTAGCAGCACTAAAGTCTGCAATGCCCTTGCTTTGCTTTTCAGTTTTCTTGGCTGAACCCAATAATTGTAAGCTGGAGGTGACTTGAAGATGACCCTAACTTCTACAAACTGGGAGTCTCATATTCCACAGATTAGCCTTACATCAGAAATTAAGATAACTTTTGTAAATAGTTAATCTGAACTCTTGATCTCCTGTGGCAGAAATGTCCATTTTAAAACTTCTTGTACGTACACAGCATTTGATAATGAACAAATAAATCACATTTCAAGATGATGGCACAAAAACGCTCAATACAAAGATGGAGATATTGGTGACCCTTGGAAAGGTCAACGTTTAAATGTGGATTTCTATTTCCTTGTGTACTTAGTACATTATAATGAGGGTACATGAAATTTCAAGAATCCATCTCAATAGAAACATAAAATTGTCAATAAGTCATCCCATTACAAGTGTCAATAATCTATTAGGAACCTGGACATTTGATGGTAGAATCAACCATAATGAGATGAATACTTTCTACTGTTTCTAGTTATGAACTGGAATTTGTTTGTATCCTATTAAAAAATATTTTACATCAGTTTATGATGCATTATGTGGGACTCACTTCAACAATAAATTGACACTAAAGTAGTAGAACATCCATATTGTTCTGATCTTTTATTGCTGCTCAGAGTAGACCTGATTTATCTGTGGGGAGATGTTGGTGACCACAAACATGAAGCCCCATGCTAAGAGGCTCCAAAGCTGTCTTTAGGAGGAGGCTATACACAAGAGGCCAAATTTTCCTCTGTTACACTCCATCCGTTTCACTGAAGTCAGTGGAGGGCCTCAGTGTAACTAAGAGCAGAATTAAACCAAGAATATATTAATCAGAAATCAAAGCAGTGGAGGATTGGGTTTTGGTCTCCAGAAAGGCCTGATACATTAGAACTTTTAAAAGTAATTTCTGGAGACTGAAAGCAAAGTGGACACTGATACAATCCTATTTTCTATAGTACAGTCTAAAACAGGGCTTCTCAAAGCTGGTCCGCTGCTTATTCAGGGAAAGCCCCAGGCGGTCCAGGCCGGTTTGTTTACCTGCCATGTCCGCAAGGTTTGGCTGATTGTGGCTCCCACTGGCTGTGGTTCGCTGCTCCAGGCCAATGGGGGCTGTGGGAAGGGCAGCTGGCACATCCCTGGATTCGCGCTACTTCCCGCAGCCCCCATTGGCATGGGATGGCGAACCGTGGCCAGTGGGAGCCACGATAGGCTGAACCTGCAGACGGGGCAGATAAACAAACTGGCCCGGACCGCCAGGGGCTTTCCCTGAACAAGCGGCAGCCTGACTTTGAGAAGCACTGGTCTAAAACACTTAGCAACAATCTATTACTGTGAGGGAAGAACCATTTTAAGGATCCTGTTGGCCTCCTATTGAAGCAGGGAGCTTTACCACTGACTCCAGTGGAAGCATGGTTAAGCCCTAACATTAGTGTGAAATGAGTCCATAATCACTGCTATTAAGAGTTTTTTTTATATTGTCTTTACTATGCATTTTGTGGAGTGACATAATTTCTCTTTCAAGCTTTAAATGATAACTTCTTATTCTTCTTCAAGAGATGTCCCTGTGGGTGCTCCACTCCAGGTGTCGGTGCGCCCCTGCACTTTTGATCGGAGATTTCTGCAGCAGTACTCGTTCCGGCCATGCATGCACAGAGCCTGCCCCTTCCCCCTGCTCTGAGTATACCTCTTATTGAGCATGCGCGGCCGGTTCCCTCAGTTCCTTCTCTACTGTCCCCGGCTTGAGACGGAGCTCAGCAGACTCGTTAAAGAATTTCTTTTCTCATCTTAAAATAACTCGTAGTTAGCTAGTTTCTTGTTGGTTAGTGTTACCTTTTTTCTACTGTTTAAAAAAAATATTTTTTTTCTCTCAGCTGCAGCTGCTTCAGACATGCCTGGTTCCACAGGCTGTAAGCGCTGCTCCTCCTGTAAGGACCTTTTTAAAAGGATTGCCAGCGAGCTTAGAATCAACTTAGAGGAAGTCCCGGACCAACAACATGAGTTAACGGACATCCTGCAACCCTCTTCTTTGTCCAGTGTGGCATTACCAATCAATGCAGCCCTTCTGGAACCTGCTAAGTCCATCTGGCAGGCTCCAGTCACAAGCCAGCCTACCTGCAAACAAGCGAACCGTAAATACTTTATTCCCTCTAAGGGCTCTGAATTCCTTTTCTCACATCCTGCGCCAAACTCACTGGTAGTGGACACAGCCAACCAAAGGAACAAACAACAATATTTCCGCTCCACCCCAGCCAACAAGGAAAGCAAACACTTGGATCTCCTTCGTCGCAAAGTGTATGCCTCTTCAACTTTACAATTTCGAATTCCCAATTATACTGCAGTTCTTGCAAAGTATGACCACAGAAACTATAACAAATTCATGGACTTTATTGAACTTCATGGCTGAGACAACCGTGGTTCCCTTTCCTCACCAGAATGTCAATTCGACCACCAATCTCACTGCCTCTCATCTCGAACCTTTTATCACAGCAACACTGCCTGCTTCTTCACTCCAATCTCTCCCTGCTTCATCTCAAAGCCTGGTACCTGCATGGTTCTCTCAAAGCAAACTAGATTGTTCCGACCAAGTTCAAAGAGTGCTCCTACACAGCAGAACACAATCCACCCGTACCACCTATCTCCGAAAGCGGAAGCGATTCACAGAATGGTGTTCCAACTAAACAACTGTCTCCTACATCCACACCCCTTCCCCGCATACTCGACTACCTACTGGACATCAAGCAAGCCGGCCTTTCCTTCAGCTCCATTAGAGTCCATTTAGCTGCCATCACAACCTTTCATGGTACAGTTGACAATACCTTGGTCTTCGCTCATCCCATCACCAAGTGTTTCCTTAAGGGACTCCAAACCCTATACCCAGACATTAAGCCCCCTACCCCTCTGTGGGATCTTCACCTAGTATGTCCTGTCTAACTCATCAACCCTTTGAGCCCTTAGCCACCTGCTCCCTATTACACTTCTCAATGAAAACAGCTTTTTTGATGGTGATTACCTCCACCAGACAGACAGGAGAGATAGCAGCCCTTATGGCAGATCCACCATATATGCTCTTCTTCAAGGATGAGGTTACCCTAAGGCTACACCCCAAATTCCTTCCAAAAGTTTACACCTCATTCCACATTAATGAGCCAAAACATCTACCAACTTTCTTTCCGAAACCACATGCAAACTCTTACAAAGCCACAAAGCACATGCTGGATGTGTGCAGGGCCTTGTCCTTCTATTTGAACAGGACCAAACCCTTCAGAAACTCTTCTAGAATTTTTGTCTCCATCGCAGAGCACTCCAAAGGCATGCTTATCTCTACTCAGAGACTTTTAAACTGGATCTCCGATTCCATACGACTCTGCTATTGGATAAAAAATGTTACAACTCCAGCATCCATCAGAACCCATTCCACTAGATCTGTATCTACCTCTGTAGCCTTCTTACATAAAGTGCCATTGACTGACATCTGTAAAGCAGCCTCTTGGTCCTCCGAACACACATTTGTTAAACACTATGCCCTTACTCAGGGCCCTCTCTCTGACACACGATTAGATAGAGCATTATCTACTGCATTCCTACCACATCCGAAGTCCCTACCTCCTTGAAATATACTGCTTCTAAGTCACCTGGAGTGGAGCACCCACAGGCACATCTCTCTCTCGAAGAGGAGGTTACTCACCTTGTGCAGTAACTGACGTTCTTCGAGATAAGTGTCCCTGTGGGTGCTCCACTACCCACCCTCCTCCCCTCTACTTTGGAGTTGGGGTAGCCTCCGTTGTAGAGAAGGAACTGAGGGAACTGGCCGCGCATGCTCAATAAGAGGTATACTCAGAGTGGAGGCCAGGCTCTGAGCATGCGTGGCCGCTACGAGTACTGCTGCAGAAATCTCCTATCAAAGGCGCACTGACGCCTGGAATGGAGCACCCACAGGGACACTTCTTGCTTACATAACATTGTAATTATGAGGAGGTTGAATATATCCAATTTTCTGACTAAATTGTAGCATCCTATTTAAATGTCTTTTTAACATCATAAAAAAGCTTATTTTGTAAAAGTTTATTTCAAATTAAACTGTCATCTCAGTGAAAATGTATTGTTTAATTAAGAAAGCTATTAAAAAAGGATAACTAAGACAACAAAGTTCAAAAAGTAACTAAGTTCACCAGTAGGCATTCCCTTTCCTCTTGAAACGATGTGAATGCATTCTCATCTAATGACATTTAGCCAATTGAGGCAGACATTTAACACTGTTAGTCTTAAAAATTCAAAATTTCACCGAGAGTGGCCAACAGTTAGTAGAGTTAAAATGGAGACTGGTAATAACCACTGACAAAAATTGAACTGGGGATGTTAAAAATGTGAACACTTTAGTACTAATCGTAGGGGAAAAAGAGCTTAATAGCAAGCTATATTACAATATTGCTCTTGAGATGGGCTAACTGTTCAGATATTAAAATTATTCCATAAGAAGAGGAAAATCTGTACATTAACACCAGTTAAGGTTTTTCTTCATTTCCCTTATTCTGACTTCTTCATTTTCTTTATCTTTCTAAATTGCCTTGGATCAAATTCTGCTCTGACTTGCATTCATATGACTCCATTAAGTCTGTCTGTCTAAGGGCAGAGGTTGGTTCCATATCTGCATCCACAGCAGCTGAGGTGGGCCTAGGTGCATAGGGTGCTGCAGAAAGACTATGTCCAGATGTCTTGATAATAAGTGTAATCTACTAGTTCCTGCTTTGTGTGTGAACACAGAACATGCATTGGCCATTCTCCTTGCATCTTATTCAAGCAGCATATAGTCATAGTTCTTCAATATTGGCATCTACTTCATTTTATTCTTTATTCCATGACACAGGGCCTGACTCACTGTTCTCCTGTATACTGTGCTGTCAGTGATAGCTGTGTAAAATTAAGGCAAAGTGTGCCGTGGGTTTGCTCTAAGTTGTGCTTCAGAACTAGACCCGCTTAAAGCTGTATTCAAACCTGATGCCTATGCTGGGCACAGAAATCTGCCCCAACAGATCGGGGAAGGTGAATGGTCTGGCAGCAAAAGGGGACAAGCTGCAGCAGTGAGGGAGATGAAGGACACCACGTATCTCCTCTCCTTTCCTCATAGAGTGTCTGGCACCCAGTGGCCATCTGTAGGGGAGGTGCTGATTCTCCAGCTTCAGGGATTTAACCTGGAGCATGGACCATGTGAAAAGGTTGATCTTGAACATATTGGTCATTGACATCAATTTGAGCAGGACTGAGGCTGAGTTGGTCTGATTCTGACCTCTAACTAAGATGTTTCTAGCACTATATTAATGTCAATGGAGTTACCCCTGATTCTCACCAATGTGAGATCAGAATCAGGTTCTAAGTATCAGGACTACCATTATTTTTGTATCTTTATTTTTAAAGTACAAAAGATGTAGCCAATTGACTTTATGTTGTTCTTGGGAGTCATTTTGAATCACTGTCTTGTGTACAAAGGTAAATGAATTCCATGTTAGTGTCAGTGTGTTTAAAAACCAGATGCAAATGGAAAAAATGTGGATGAGGGATACCCTGTGTTTTCCATGGTGTTTTCTCAAAAGTTTACTTACATACAGCAAGCATCAACAGATAAAGTAACATTTAAATATTTTATTTAAATAAAACAACTTTAAAATTAAATAATTGAACATGTAGTAAATATGACCCTTTAAAGAAAGGCGTTGAAAGAAATATTCAGTATATTGAAATCTCAATATTGGTTTGGTTTTGTGTTTTATTACCCAGGGCAGCACGGTGATTAGTATTTCGTGTTTCTGTGATGTTTCCTGTATCTTTGTGATCTCATAAACAAGATCAGTGTAAGTTGGTTTATTTGTAATTGCTTTAGGATTCCTATAACAGTGATAATTTTGATGAAGTGTCACAGATAGGGGGCCAAATTCAGTCCTGGCTTGCGCTACATGCAGCCTCATTAAAGGTAATGAAATTGCACACTGTACAGTAAACTCTCTGAAATTATTTCTACAGACTCTGGTTGTATTGCATGAATATATTATTGGAAGGGTGGATGCTAATATTGTATTGACCCTGGTGACTTCACTGCTAGAAGCACAGTGGGCCCTGTTCTCTTCACAATTATGCCTTTTTCTATTAGCATAAATCCATTTATTTAATTGGCGTTACTGCTGATTTGCAGTAATGTAGTTAGAATCATGATGAAGTCAAGTACATGCAGATACAGTGTTAACAAAAGAGAGGATTGTGGTATAATAGGCTTCATAGCAATACTTGTGATTGTCAGTAATTTATGTAAAGTATTTAGATAGATTACTTAAATTCACAAGTTACCACTGCTACTTATAATGCAGTGGACTGGATTCTGATTTCCATTACAAGGTGGGAATAGCTCCATGGAAGGCTAGGCGTAAAACCAGTATGGGATCAGAACTGGGTTCACTGATTTCTAAGTTCAGTAGGTAAGATAAAAATTCTGCTACTATCAAAGCCCATGGTAAAACTCCCAGGGTCAGACCCAAAAGCTCAAATTCTACTCTTAGATATGCACATTGCTGTTGGGGATCTGAGGACAGAGTGTAACCTAATAGTTTTACCAAAGAACTCAATAACCATGTATTTAGCTGTCCACCTTTAACATGCTAGTGTATAGATCTTTTAGCCCTTCTCCTACCCGGGGAGGCTCTAGGCACCAGCAAAGCAAGCACCTGCTTGGGGCAGTCCATTTGCAGGGGCGGCAGGGATCCAGCATGGGAGCTGAGAACAACAGGGGCTCTGGGAGTTGTAGTTCCTTGGTTAGCTCCTTGCCTATAGAGCCAGCCCTGGAGCAGGGAAAGAACTACATTTCCCAGCATTCCCTTGGCCACTATCAACTGGAAAGGAAAGAGGGGGACCTCATATGGCAGCGTGCTGTGAGTGGAGAGTTGTACCATATTTTAACATTCAAAAAACAGGACCCTCCACGGGGAGCGTAGCATCACCCTGGCACCATCCACTCCCTCCGACTGCCCCCCCCAGAAACCTCAACCCATCCAACACCCCCGCTCCCTGTCCCCTGATCACTCCCTCCTGGGACCCCCGCCTCTAACTGCCCCCCAGGACTCCACCCCCTATCTAAGCACTGCTGTTCTTTGTCCCCTGATTGCTCCCTCCCGGGACCCCTCCCCGTAACTGCCCCTTGGGACCCCACCCCCTATCTAAGCCTCCCTTCTGCTTGTCCCCAACTGCCCCCTCCTGAGACTTCCCCCCAGTACTCCACTCCCTACCTGTCCCCTGACAAACCCCTGAGACTCCCATGCCTATCCAACCACTGCCTGTTCCCTGACTACTCCCGAACCCCTGACCCATCTAACCCTAATCTTCTTCCTGCCCCTGACTGCCCCCCTGAACCTCTGCCCCATCCAACCCCCCGTACTCCCTGTCCCTTGACTGCCCCCCCGGAACCCCCTACCTTTTCTCCAATCCCTCAGCCCCCTTACCGTGCCACTCAGACTAGCATGCCTGGCTCAGCGCAGCGCCAGACACGCTGCTGCATAAATGCTGCCGTGCTCCCCCGCGGAGCCCACAGCACACACCCCCACCCCCCGCTCCCAGCACCTGCCTTCCAGATTTGAACACCTCAAAATTCAGGAGTGCTCAAGCTCAGTTTGGGCAGCTGTTACTTCATTTCTCCCAAATCAAATATACTGATCCACTGTAACTTCCTGTAGAAAAAATAGGATAAAATTGAGCAAGAAATGCTTATTAGGACTGGAATTGCTATTTTCAACAGCCATTGCCTTTTGTTTGTTTAAGAGGAAGACAGTGATAT
>NC_133775.1:21547319-21575359 GCF_003597395.2 Chelonoidis abingdonii
GGGGTGGTCAGGGGATGAGGAGCAGAAGGTGGTTGGATAGGGGGTGGGAGTCCCAGGGGGGCGGGGGTGTGGATAGGGTCAGAGCAATCGGGACAGGGAGCAGGGGAGTTGGAGACAGGGCGGTCAGGGGACAAGGAGCCTGGGGGGTTGGATGGTTTGGGGGTTCTGAGGGTGGCAGTCAGGCGGTCGGAAGTGGGAAGGGGTGGATAGGGGGCGGGGGCCAGGCTGTTTGGGGAGGCACAGCTTTCCCTACCCTGCCCTCCATACAGTTCTGCAACACCAATGTGGCCCTCAGGCCAAAAAGTTTGCCCACCCCCACCTTAGGACCTTATACAGCCACTCATTGCTATAATATCTGAGTATCTTCCATGTAAAATCCAATAGCAGTAGTGAAGTCTTTCTGCTTCGGTAGGGTTTTTGGTTGTTTTTGGTACATGTTTATTAGATAGAAGGGAATGTTGGTGTTGAGCATCATTCTTATGGTGGAAAGGATTCCTTACAGCATTGCCTAATAAGGGTCAGATTCTGTATTTGCCTGATCTCCTCTGGATGTTGGTTCTATAACAGAATGCCTTGTCCCCAAGCTCTCACTGGCATTGACCTAGGTTTTGATCTGCATTGTCCCAGAGTAGCAAAGCTGTCACAGTGGTTCATAAATCAGTATTTCTTTGATATAACTGGGGCTTGATCTATGAATTGCTTGGAAAATTAAGATCCAGGCTTAGCTGACTGGGAGCCCATGGAGGGACATGAGCATGGGTGTGGTAGGGTCATGGAAGCCTGAGCCATGAAGAAGACTGGCAGCTTGACTGGCAGTTTACAAATACTGGGCTCACAAGAAATAAAAAAAACTTTATGACTTTCCTATAGCATTTTACATAGGCCTTTAATCAGTCGTCTTTCCAAATTCCTTTATCTACTGAAAGATTGTCAGTCAGTTCTGCTTTTTCTCCTCTCCTTGCCAGGTATGCTTTTAAAGAAATCTCTCTGCTCCAATATTATAAAGGCTGATAGTGAGATTTTATAATGACAGTACTTCTTCCTTTATACGCACAACTATTCATATATTAGTACTGCATATTACCCTTCTTTGTACTGCAGCATGGTTGTAGCTGTGGCAGTTGATTGGCAAATTGTAAAAGAAATTGCATTATAATCCCTTGTTTTTATACACTCCTAACTTCTGAAATATTCACTTCTGGGGATGAAATTTTCCATTTTCTGCCTGATGGTAAATTTGTTTTTCAGTAAAATCTCTTCAGCCACTTTTCTTATTGTGGGGAGGAACATCATGCCAGATTTTTATTAAAAGAGTTGCAGCAAAAGCAGTTTATGAAGTTTATGGGCAAGAACCTCTGTTGGTATAAATAACCAGGACTTTGGAGCTCTGCTCCAGCGCCAGGAAAAAACCTGCAGCTCCACGGCTCTTGAGCTGCTCCGCACTCCAGCTCTGGGCTCCTCTCCAAAGCCCTGAATTAGCTCTTTTAATGACAGTGAAGTTGAACTGAGTCACAGTTTGAAGATCTGGCCCTATAACTTGAAACCTGGAGTGCACCAATGCTTTTGTGTGTTGGAAGGAAAAAAAGTAAAATCAACTTGTAAGCAATTTAAAAAAAAATAACTTCAGACCCAACTCAGTGGGCAACTGCTGAAACTTTTAGCACCATCTAATGAAGCTTTCCCTAATCTATCCCTAAGGTTTGTGTAGTAGTGCAACCAACACTGTGTTGCCTGAGGGAGGTTTTTAGACTTTTATAATAGTGCATATTCTTCTTGCCTGACCTGGGGACTAAAAAGAAAAGAGTCTATTTTGGCTGACAGAATTTGCATGAGGGAGGGAGATCTCAGCGATCAAAACCCTGAGACAGGTGACAGGTGAAACTTGTGTGTGTTTAAGTAATCTTGGCTCCTACAATTTTAGAGTACATTCTCCAGGAGTTTGCACATTCTAGGGATTCATTTAAAATAGATTGTATGGGCCTAATCATCCTCCATCTGTGGGAGGGGAACTCAGGGATAAAATCTCAGCAGTCCATTTTGATATCCTTATTCCTGCTGAATATCCCTAACTCTATGGAACTTCCTGGAAAATAAGGGACTACTCAATCCCAGTTCTGTCTTTGAAGCAGTGTGTCAAAGCAATTGCTATTTCTTCCTGTGAGTGAGAGATATGCATCCACAGTATGAGAAAGATGAATGCTTGTGGCTTGGTGACTGACAATATGTCACCTTATTTAATTTTTCATTTATGCTAAATGTGGCCCAAATTCTTCACTGATTATTTGAATAAGCCTTGTCCTCCAGATCTAATAATAGCCCAGACACTATGGTTCATGCTGCTCTAATTTGCAGCTTCATTTCATCTGGGATAGTGCCTAGCTGGCTCCCAGAGAAGTTGAGATT
Organism: Chelonoidis abingdonii; assembly: GCF_003597395.2. Lineage (NCBI taxonomy): Eukaryota > Metazoa > Chordata > Testudines > Testudinidae > Chelonoidis > Chelonoidis abingdonii. Next base: position 21,549,723 of record NC_133775.1, read on the forward strand.
TATGAGTGAGATCATAAATAACTTATGAAGATGATTAAATGAAGGAGGTAACGTGTGAGCCAATATAGTGGGGATCATGATGGTCAATAAGGATTTGCTAATGCCCCTTTTTTATCAAATATGTGAGAGATTATTTTAGTGGTTTCAGAGGGATTTTACTTATTAGGGACAGAAGGCACTCCATAATACCCAGGAACAAGCATGGTCTGTCAACAGGTTAGGAGCTATGTTCGCAAGCTGCCAGTACTCAGGAGCTCAGAGTGTGCATATTTGTTTTAAACCAGCATAATTTTTTTCAAAAAGTGCATTCTTAGAAAACCTGGGTTATGGATGAATGCTTTTTCTTTTCAAATACTTGGTTCTACATGATAAGTGAAGCTTTATGCTTTGATAGGGCAGTGACTCTCAACCTGTCCAGACTACTGTACTCCTTTAAGGAGTCTGATTTGTCTTGCATACCCCCAAGTTTCACCTCACGTAAAAACTACTTGCCTACAAAATTGGACTAAAAATACAGAAATGTCAGAGTACTCTATTAGTGAAAAATTGCTTACTTTCTCATTTTTACCATATAATTATAAAATAAATCAATTGGAATGTAAATATTGTGTTTACATTTCAGCATATAGAGCAGTATAAACAAATAGTATCAAATTTTAGTTTGTACTGACTTTGTCAGTGCTTTTTATGTAGCCTGTTGTAAAACTAGGCATATTTCTAGATGGGTTGATGTACCCCTTGAAAGGCCTCAGTGTGTCCCCAGGGTTACACATATCGCTAATTGAGAACCAGATGGGAGATGGTAGAGCAGGGTCAGTTTTATAATTGGGTCTGGACCAACACCCCAGCTTCACTCATTGTCACGCATAGCATACAGAATTGACTTTCCTCTAACTTTACATCCAATCCCTATGTCTTTGTAATGGGCAGACCCAAAATCCTGGATCGGAGCACTCCCAATCCAGTTCTGATGTAAATTTTGCAGTTGAGGCCTGTCATGGTATAAAACCCAACTCTGAACCTTAGAGTCCAAAAGATGGGGTACCAGCATGAATCCCCCTAAGCTTAATTACCAGCTTAGAGCCTGTAGTGCTGCCACCAACCAGGACTTGGAGTGCCTGGTATACTCTGGTCCCCCCAAAACCTTCTCTGGGGACCCTCAAGACCCAAACCCCTTGAGTCTCACAACAAAGGGAAATAAACCATTCCCCTCCCTCCTTTCTTCCTCCTAGATCCTCCCCTCCCTGGGTACACTAGGAGATCACTGTGATTCAAACCCTTGAATCTTAAAAACAGAGAGAATTCCTCTCCCCCCCTCCTCTTCCCTCACCAGAGCAATACAGATCAAGCTCTGTGAATCTAAACAAAGCAGGAAATTCACCTTTCCCCCCTTCCTCTCTCGTCCCTTCTCCAACCAGTTCTCTGGTGAGTACAGACTCAGTTCCTTGAGCTTAACAAGGGAAAAAGCAACTCCAGGTTCTTTAAAAAGAAAAGCTTTTTAATAAAAAGAAATAAAAGTAAAAATTATATCCTGTAAATCAAGATGGGAAATATGAAGGGTCCTTTCAGCTTATAGACAGCTAGAGAGATCCTCCCCCCCAGCATACATACAAATAAAAATCTTCCAGCAAAATACAACATTAAAACCTCCAGCCCAAATACAAAATAAATCTACCAGCCAGAATACCATTTGCAAATAAAGAAAACAATCAAAAGACAAAATCAGACCTTTCTCCTGTACTTTACTAAAAATTAGAACAAGAAGAGATTTTTTCAAGAAAAGATTGAGAATCTGCTAACATGTCGTCCCTCTCAAAACCCAGAGAGAACAAAGCAAGAACCCAGAAACCACAAACAAAAGCTTCCTCCACCAAGATTTTAAAGTACTTGTCTCTCTGAATTGTCTTCTGGTCAGGTGTTCCAGGTACTGTTTGTTAACCACTTACAGGTAAAAAGAACATTACCTAATCTATCTGTTTTATGCAACGCCCTCACAAATCGCGATGACAGTGGGGAACCTCACTGCGGTGAGTCGTCCTAGAAACTTTAAGAATAAACAGATTAATACATTAACACATGCACCTTACATATACACAAACTACAAGAACTTTCTACATCAAGCAAAAGGACAATTTTACCAGTGGGATTCTGGGAAACCTTTCACAAGAGGTGCACAACTACTTGTTAGAAGCTTCCTTGAAAGGTGTGAATTTCAAATCAAATCTTGAAAGCTAACTGCCATTGAAAAGTGTTTTGTTGTTCCCCTTGGCAGTATAAGCCATTTAGCCGGCAGCCATGGTCGTTTGAGCCGGTGGAACGCCGTCCCAAACATAGGGCGTACTTTCCAGGGGTATAACAATGGCATAAATAGCATTCTTTTCACTGACTGACCATGGCTTCCCTCTCAACATTTTTTGCTGAGAAACACGACAGGATGGAAGTTGTGATCCGGTCCTTCCGCATGAGAATTGCCCTGACACCATGCTTAGATCATCGGTTGGTACTAGGAATGACTTTCAAAGTCCGGGGCCCTTAACACAGGGTCAGACATGAGCATCGCCTTAAGGCTGGGTAAAGGCCTTCTGGACACTCATTAGTCACTTAACTCATTGGCGGGTCTTTTTGGTCAGGTCGGTCAGTGGGGCAGCGATTTGGCTTTAGTGTGGTACAAATTGCCTGTAGTACCCGGCAAGCCTAAGAAGGATTGGACTTTTTTTTTATGACTGGGACAGGCCACTTTTGGATAGATCCACTTTGGCTTGTAGGGGGTTTAATGTTCCTTCGACCACTCGGTGTCCCAGGTAAGTCACTTCTGTTTGACTATTGACATTTGGGCCTTAACAGTTAGTTCCTGCTGCCTGATGCGCCAAGAATTGTTCAGTGTTCTAGGGTGTTCAGGCCCATGGAATCTGAAAGAAGACCACATCAATCGAGAAGCAACTGCATATGTCTCCCAATCCTCTCAGTAGACCATCTACCAAGCCTTGGGAAGGTGTGGTGCATTTTCGCAGCCCGAAAGAAGCATATTAAATTCATAAACCTGCATGGGTGATTGAATGCTGACCTTGTCTTTGGCAGGTTCATTCATAGGGACTTGCCAAGTACCCCCTTGTTTAAGTCTATTGTAGAGATGAACCTGGGCACTCCAACTTCTCCAATAGCTCATCGGTGCGTGGCATTGGATAGTTGTCTGGACGAGTTACCGCATTTAGCTTATGGTAGTCCACGCAAAAGCATATTTCCCCATCTGGTTTGGGTACCAGAACCACTGGAGATGCCCAGTTGAGGCCTATCTATATCTAATTTTTGGGAACTGGGGAATGCAACTCCTCAGTGTCCTATGATGGGTATAGAAATAAGTCAACTGTGTATAACCTGAAAAGGTTCTTGATTCGCTCCTGTTTTGGATGGATTCCAGCTGAATGGCTCCCAAATTAATCAAAATGTCAAGTCCTCTCAAAACACTCAGGCACAGGACAAGGTGGAACTCACCCTTTCAGTTCTCCTGCCCCAGTGACCAGATAGACTCTTGTATTTCTTCTACTTAGGAATCTTTGATATCTTTTGTCAGGAGGAGCCCACAACCACAGATAGCCAGCTGGAAGCCATTAACTGTTGCTGCCTACTTTGCCTCTTACTTTCAGCCCTGTAGAAACCGCTTGTAGCCTGATTCAAGGATTGTTCCTGCCTTCAGGCCTGATCTTGCTTCTTTGAGTTTGTAGTAAAATTCACACTGACTTCAGTTAGAGTATGAGGTCTCACTTTCCTCTTGTTTCCAGGGTTTTGATATCAACAAATCATTAGAACCCTGCAATTCCACGTAGGGCCGGCGCTTGCATTTAGGTGGCTTAGGCAATCGCCTAGGGCGCCAGCATTATTAGGGGGTGGCATTTTGCCGGAGGGGGTGGCAGGTGGCTCCAGTGGAGCTGCTGCAGTGGTGCCTGTGGAGGGTCTGCTGCTCCGCGGCTCCGGTGGAGCTGCCTCAGTCGTGCCTGCGGATGGCTGCTCGCGCGGCTGCGGTGGACCTCCCGCAGGCATGACTGCGGCAGTTCCACCGGAGCCGCGGGAGCAGCCGACCGTCTGCAGGCAGGACTGCGGAGGTGGGGGACCAGTGTGCGGGGCAGTGAAATGGCCATGCACCCAGGGTGCTCAAACCCCTAGCACCGGTCCTAATTCCACAGGTATCCACATCCACAGATTATTTTTGCGGATTGCAGATTTTATGCAGATACAAATTTTATTTCCGCGCAAGGTTGTATGAATCATACAGCAACTTTTCTGTAATGTGCCCCCAACTCTCCCAGCCAGAAAATGTATGTATCTCTTTTGTATGTGGCTTGTCATAACTTTCCTAGTTGGTCACAAGGAGTCAATTGGCATATGAATCCATATGGCAGGTTCTTTTGCTTCGATTGAGAAACAATGTGGATACTGCAAAATCTGATGAGCAATTTGTCTTCTCTCAGCCTTTTGTTGTTCAGCAGCATATGATCAAATCTGTAATGAGGCTGCTTTGGGGGATTGCATTATTTCTATTAAGTAATCTAAAATTAGTTACTGGGGAAAGGTAGATCAATAAATTATTCTTGTCCTCAAGATCATTTGGCTAACTATTTTTCCAGTCTGGGTTTCCTCGGGATCCAAATAGTTGAAAATCCTATGTGTTCCACAAAGAATACCAATTGTTGCTATAGCTATAACGTTTTCCCATAGTTAGTCATTAGCATGCCTGTCGGGAGAGTGATAAAAGAGCAGCTTTCTGTTTTGTCTGCATGTGCGCCACTGCCTTCTCCTCCACAGGAAAACTTGCTTGTGTCTGCATCACTTTCCCCATATTAGCCAGTAGGATTTCTTCTTTAAGATAAAGACCACTGCTTTGGGGCCAACGATCCTGAGTTTTATACCCATTGTAGTAGTTGTGGCGTTCTTTGCATTAAACCAAGAGCTATGTGTGTAACATTTAAATTATTTTATGTATTCATTACATAATAATACTGAGAATCTGCAGTTCACTCTCTGTCCAAGGCCCTACCCTCCAATATGGAGCGTAACTGCTTTGACCTCTCTAGGCCGCCAACCTTACACAACAGCACAAACCTCAGTAGTGTCTATATGGGTGTGGCAATGAATTTTTTTCTCTGTTAAGTTTACTGGTGTGTGGCGTCTATACACTCACACTCTGCCTATATATTTACTCTCCATTGTATGTAATAACCCTTGAAGCTTAAAGATTAATTTATCTGTAACAATTTTGTCCTTTTCCATTTGGGCAAACATTAATTTTATTATCAACATCAGTGTTTCCATCACTAAAATCTGTGAAAAGAGTGTTGTAATGTGTGTTCCTTCTGCTAGCTGGCTGGATCTCTGCCACTATGTGAGCAAAAATACATTGTAGTGTTATACCAATAAAAACTAGCAGGATCTTAAAGGGGACAAGACATTTGTCACATTTATTGTAAATACCATAATAAAATAAAAGATAACAGCAAACAATGTTGTTTGGTTACTTATTCCTATGATTATATATATATATATATATATCCATTCACACAATCATTCATACAAGTTCTGTGTAGATATTATAGTTACCAGCCTAAAGTTGCTTGTGACAGAATACTGGCCAGGTACTCTGTACACAAGAGTGGAGCCGAGTCCGGGTCAGGTGCACCTGATGCTCCTGGAGGCTGGCAGCAGAACCATAGACTCAAAGTCCTCAGTCTTCAGAGTCCAGCTTTATAGGGATTTTTCCCTATGTTAGTTCATGGGAGTTGCTTCATTCTGCTGTTGTTAAATTAATCAGCAGGTGGCTGGCTCCATGTTGGCAGCAGAATGTTACCCAAAGTCTCTTATCTCACCCTTCTTTTTTACAGGCTTTTAGTTTGGATTCAAAGTCTATAGGTCTTGCTGTGTCACGCTGCCTTTGGGTTTGGATTGATCACCCGTCAATTGCAGGCGTGACTTTCAGCCTTGAACCTGGCTTTGATCTTCCTTCTGTTGTTCTTTTGTCCTTTTCTTTTTAGGGTGGATGCTTTTTACTTTGTTTCACTGTTGTCTAGGTCTTCAGCCGTTGGTAGTTGAACTTCACCTCATCAGGACAGGCTGGGGCTGGAGGTTGATTTTATCATCCATACATGCCTCATTCACACATCTAAACTAACTAATAAGATTACAGCAGGGTTTGCAAAAATGAAGGTTGGAGGAAGCTTTTACAAAATGGAGTGAGCGTTTTAAAATGGGGTTTGAATTACAATATGGCAAACAGTGAACAGAAGTTACAATGCAGGCAAGTGTAGTGAATGGTGAACAGAAGTTACATTAATAAAGTGAATAATTAAAAACAATTTCATTTATCAGTTCTACAGTAGCTTCTGCATAAACAGTGATAATTTAAAAACAACTTGAATTTAGAATATTATGACATTTAGGCGGAAAAAAGTAACCAACCACAGTAGAACATGGCAATGTTAAAGTATAAGCAGGGTAAAGTTCAAGCCTCAACTACTTGCCACAATGTACTTGAAAGCTGTTTCTTATTGCCAGAAGCTTCCTAACCCCAGCCGTTAGAAAATGATGCACATTTTAAAATACTGACTTTTTATTGTTGTTCGTGGTAAGTAATCCTGATGTGAAATATTTTAACCTACCTAAGGATTGCCTTGTAAATACAGTGCAAAGACCAAGGCCAGATACAATCTCAGCCCTTTCAGCCCTGCCTATCACTCCCACCAGTGTGAAAAACAGTCCAGAGGGGTAAAGAAGAAGCAGGGCGATGACTTGTCTCCTTTTTCCATCCCCCTTATAAAGGCTAACAAGCCATGCAGGTGGAAATAGCCTGCATCATCCAAGGGCATTGTTCAGTGAGGATGCTCCTCTTGCAGGGCAGGGCCATTGTATTAATTGCACAGTCTGTCCCTTAGCTGTTTTTCAGCTCTTTCCATGATTCAAAAGGACAAATGCTTCCAGTGGTCCCAAAGAACTAAAGGCAGGTTGCAGGGTTACTTAGACACAGCTAGATGTGATGTTTAGGTTACGTAAAATGTGTCCAGAGCCACTTGGATGGGCACTTTTTTATTATGTATAATGTCTATCCTGCAAACCAGTGTTTCAACTAGGCAGTGTAGGTGCTTCTCTCATTCTCCAAATCCTCACTGGGAATAAAGAAGTTAAGGAAAATGTAGTACAGTAACTCCTCACTTAAAGTCGTCCCAGTTAACTTTGTTTCATTGTTACGATGCTGATCAATTAGGGAATACGCTCATTTAAAGTTGTGTAATGTTCCCGTCTAATGTCGTTTGGCAGTTGCCTGCTTTGTCTACTGCTTGCAGGGAGAGCAGCCTCTTGCAGCTAACTGGTGGGGGCTTGGAACCAGGGTGGACCGGCAGCCCCCTATCAGCTCCCCAGCCCCCTATCAGCTCCCTGCCTGCAGTTCAGCTGTGTCCCTCCCCCCACTGCCATGTGCTGCTCCTGCCAGGTGCCCCAGAGGGAGTGAACCTAACAGGTAATGATCAAATAATCTCTCTCCTGCCATCCATCTACACCCTCTGACAAACAGAGGCTAGGGACACCATTCCTTACCCATCCTGGCTAATAGCCACTAATGGACTTAACCTGCATGAATTTATCTAGTTCTGTTTTTAACTGTTGTAGTCCTAGCCTTCCAACCTGCTCAGGCAAGGGTTCCACAGGTTGACTGTGCGCTGTGTGAGAGGAATTCTTTATTTGTTTAATTCGCTGCCCATTATTTTAATTTGATGCCCCTGTTTTGTCTTATGAGGACAAGTAAATAATTTTTCTTATTCACTTTCTCACACCCATCATGATTTTATACCTCTATAATATCCCCCTTAGTTTCCTCTTTTCAAGCTGAAAAGTCCTAGCCTCTTTAATCTCTCCTCATATGGGCCTTTTCCAAACCTAATCATTTTAGTTGCCCTTCTCTGAACCTTCTAATGCCAGTAATATCTTTTTGAGATGAGGAGACTATATCTGTAGTGCCAGTATTCAAGATGTGGGCCATACATGGATTTATATAAGGGCAATAAGTTCTCCATTCTATTCTCTATCCTTTTTTATGATTTTGAACACCACGATGACCCCAAGGTCTCTTTCATTATTAGTTGTAGCAAAATGAACCCCATCATATTTTTGATAGTTTGGGGTTATTTTTTCCATGTGCATTACTTTACATTTATCACATTAATTATTCACTTGCCATTTTGTTGGCTGATCACTTAGTTTTATGAGATCTTTTTGAAGTTCTTTACAGTTGCTTGGTCTTAACTATCTTCAGCCATTTAGTATCATCTGCAAACTTGCCACTTCACTGTTACCCCTTTCTCCAGATCATTTATGAATAAGATTGGTCCCAGTCCTGATGCTTGGGGACACCACTAGTTACCTCTCTCCATTTCTGAAAATTTACCATTTATTCCTACCCTTCATTCCCTGTCTTCTAACAGTTCTCAGTCTATGAAGGATCTTCCCGCTTATCCATGACAACTTAATTTATGTAAAGCTTGGTAGAGGCCTTGTAAAGGATTTCTGGAAATCTAAGTACACTATGTCCACTGGATCCCCCTTGTCCACATGTTTGTTGACCCCTTCAAAGAACTCTAATAGATTAGTAAGACATGATTCCCCTTTACAGAAACCATGTTGACTTTTGCTCCACAATTTATATTCTTTTTACTATTGTTTCAACTAATTTGCGCAATACTGACATTAGACTTACCAGGCTGTAATTGCCGAGATCACCTCTAGAGTCCTTTTTAAATATTGGCATTACATTTGCTATCTTCCAGTCACTGGGTACAGAAGCCAATTTAAAGGACAGGTTACAAACCATAGTTAATAATTCCGCAATTTCATATTTGAGTTCTTTCTGAACTCTTGGGTAAATGCCATCTGGTCCAGGTGACTAGTTACTGTTAAGTCTATCAATTAATTCCAAAACCTCCTCTAATGACACTTCAATCTGTGACCATTCCTCAGATTTGTCACTCACAAAGGATGATTTAGGTTTGGAAATCTCCCCAACATCCTCAGCCATGAAGACTGAGGTTACACTGTTGTAATGCCACGGATTTAAGTAGAATTGTTCCAGATTTACACCAACATCACTGAGATCAGAATCTAGCCCGTATATTTTACTTTTGTATTTAAATAAGGCGTACCTTTCACTAGGTGATTCTTATATAAAAAAGCTTTTATCTTACCTAATGTTAACTTGCATATGGAAAATAAAGCAAAACCTTTTGAATAGACATGGACACATATGTTTTATAATCTTTATTATGATTTATTATAGAGCCATTGGACTAAATTCAGTCTGGCTTCAGTGGGTGCAGCTGGCGATGCAGTCAAGTGGAGTTGTGTGCTCTCTCGGTATGGCAGGGCAAAATTTGATCTATTAAAAGTACTTGTGTTTATTGCTGCTTTTTGTGTTGTCTTAAAATGTGTTTAGGAAGGGATGACAGATTGGGATGAATGGAAACCAGGTCCAATGTGTATGTGAAGACCTCCAATTTGGCCAACCTGTTGGACCACAGCAAAAAGTATGAGTCTCTACACTTTAGTTAAACAGTCCAGGTCTTGTAGCTGGAGTGTGTAAAAGACCCATATCTTCTATGTGTTGGGCAGAGTTGGATGCATATTATACAGTGAGTAGTGGGTTACATGTATGTAGGGCTCTGTTTTTGAAAAGTGTCTATTATGTGGCAAAGGCAAATGTGTGGAACCAGCTAATTTGGTGAATTGTGTCCAAGATGCGTCCCAAATTATCACCTCTTCTTCTATTCAATGTGCCAGTTTGCTATGATTGCCGTTTTAAAAAAACTCAAAACCCCTGAAAATCTGAGTACTCTTAAATGAGAGAAATGTGGTGAGGCTGATGTCCCGTTTATATTATGCCAGTATCCACCTGGCATAAGTGACAGGCGAGCTGACCTTGAGTTTGTTGTAAATTGAACATATGCTGCATGTTGTGGGTACTTGATGCTTGACTAATAATCTGACTAGCCCTTTTAAACAGATAATGTTGTAAATATGGGATTTATCCTGAGGGTACTTGTATGTCTTCCGGGATCTACCATGAACTGATGACCATTGTAGTCTCTGCTGCAGGATTCCTGTCATCCCTGCCTGGGCAGTTTTTCATAGGGAATGTTGGAGGGATTACATACAGTGGGCATATTTCACTGCAGCTCTAAATGGGACAAATATGCAACTTCTAATTAACGTTCTCTGCTGATTGAAGCACGTACAGTGGATCACTTGGGGCCAGACATCACCATGGCCTGCTGGCTAGAGGGGAACATGCACGTGGTGATTGGGTCTGCATATTCACTGGTCCTCTTTATAGTACTCCTGTGTAGACCCTTCTCCCACTGATTACACTAGGAAGAAGGGGAGGTAAGAGACTTTCCATGGTTTCTTGCCCTAGACTGTGGGCAGGATCTAGCTCACAGTACAATTGCCTCGCCCTAAGTAATGCAGAGATGTCATCCTTTCTCCATTTACTGGTTTTAAAAATACTGAGCCAAATCCTAATGTCCTTACTCAGTTCATTATTTTTTTTTTTTACTCAGGCAAAATTCTCACCCAAGTTGAAACTGAGCTTCAAATGTAGCCCAGTAGTCCCAATTTAAAGAAAAAAAATTGAATAAGCATGTACAGCACATTCATGATGGATTTAATTACCATTTTTTAATGTCTGGTATTGGGATATTTTAATTTAAGCTTGGAATAAATGATCTAGAGTAGGATACATAACAGCTGAATTTTGATAAAGACTTTTAATAGACCATAAGTAGTAGTTATTACGAAGCATTTAGCTGATTTTAAAAAATAACTTAGGCATTTCAGCTACAGCATTTACCTCTGAAACCCTCCGTTAATTTTGGTGATTTTGCAACCATGTTTCCTTTTTTTTTTTAAACAAAAAAACCCAAAAAACTCTTTCCTCATTTGTTTTGTAAAAAATAAAAGGGGACAGACTAATTGAATACACTGTGGAAACAGTGAAGCTAACTATACACAAAGTGTTGTCAAATACACATAGTAAAGTGGGAAAACGCTTCTTTAATTTCTTTCTTATACTAATCAAACATGTCAGTTCTAAACATAATAGATGAAAAACTTCTGTAAAATTTGTTTTTTAGTCAGTGATTTTTTTTAAAGAACTTTTTTTAAAGAATCAAAACTTTTTGTCTGATGCTGTGGAACAATACTACATGCAGCTAAGGAGAAGCACAATTGTCACTCCCAGGAAAGACATCTGGACGAAAAGCATGTTAAAGGGGAAGCTCTTCTCTAGAGAAATGACACAGATAATCAGCCTGGGAATGGTATTTAAGTTTGAAGGTTCATTCACTTTCTTCTCAATTTAAGTGACTGTGTCTTATCTATCGTATTGTCACGTTTAATGAAAAGCCTATAGCCTGTTTAGCACATTTGAGGTTTTTATTGCTTATAAACCAGCATTCAATTTGTTTTGGTGGATTGGGCAGCCTTATTTTGTTTGCAGAATTTTGAGTATTTCTTTCTCATTTTTGCATTTGAGATTTAATCTTCCAGAGTTTTATTCAGCAGAAATTAGGGCTTCTGCAAATACTGAGCTGTAGAAGCTAGAAAGACTTTCTGGGCTTGGCACCCTTTGAATCTTATCCTAATTTAGAAGAACATTTCTAGAGCTATTTGGAATGCAGTGCTACTGGAGTATCCATGTGTGCACAATACAGACTCTGGCATACCATGCAGCTTCTTCACATGGAGTCCTTTTCTGGGAGACCTATTAACAGCTGGGAATGGCACACAGAGTTGAGCTGCATATATGCTGTTTTATTCTTATTTTATATTCTCACTTTTCAGAGTGGTGTAGTGTCCCCAGCATGGCTGATAGCCCAAAGTCACATAGCAGGTCAGTGCCTTAACCATCTTTGTTAGACTCCAAGAATTCAATCTATTTAGTTTATCACTATAAGGCAGTAGTCCCCAAACTTTTTACCTCTTGTGCCCCCCCTTGCCCCAGTCCGCACTCCTCAGCCTCCCAGAACTCGGGCTGGGAGTGGGGTCGTCGCTCTGGGAGGAGGGACGCAGACAGGGGTAAGGGGGCCAGTGGCTGGGGCCACAGCTGGAAGCTGGCCCAGGTTCCAGACATCCCCCCCCTCCAAATGTTCCATGGCACCCCCCTAAGGGAGCATGCCTCACAGACTGGGGACCTCTGCTATAAGGCATGTTTTTAAATCCTTTAGTCATTCTCATGGCTCTTTTTTGAACATTGTCCAGTTTATCAACATCTTTCTTGAATTGTGGACACCGGAAGTGGGCACAATATTCCAGCAGTGGTCTCACCTATGCCAAATATAGAGGTTACATAATCTCTCTACTCCCAGTCAAGGTTCCTCTGTTCATGCATCCCAGGATCACATTAGCTCTTTTGGCCACAGGACCACACTGGGGTTCTTGTTCTGCTGATTATCCACCACTATCACCAAATCTTTTTCAGAGTCACTGCTTCTTGGGATAGAGCCCCCCATCCTGCAAGTGTGGCCTACATTCTTTGTTCTGAGATGTATATATTTATAGTTAGCTGTGTTAAAATGAATATTGTTTGTTTGCACTCAGTTTGCCAGGAGCTCCAAATTGCTCTGTATCCATGACCTGTCATTTTCAATATTTACCAGTCCCCCAAACTTAATCGATGATTTTCCAGGTCACTGATTTAAAAAAAAGTTAAATAGTGGAGGACCAAGAACCAGCCCCTGCTAACCCCGCTGGAAACATACACACTTGATAATAATTCCCCAGTTAAAATTGCAGACCTATCAGTGTCATAAGTAGATAGGTAAGGTAAGGGTTAATTTTTCTTTTGCCTGTAAAGGGGGAATAAAGGGAACCAAACACCTGACCAGAGGACCAATCAGAGACTGGATTTTAAAGTCAGGGGTGGGAATTGTGTACTCTAAGTCTTCTTGTTTTCCCAGCTATGGAGGAAACATCTTTTCTGCTAACTCCTATTCTTTCTAATGTTTCCTACAAAGTGTGAGTAACAAGGGCCACAAGGCAAATAGGCTGTTATATCTTGTGTTGTATTTACAGTGTGTTGATGTGCTGGACTGGTTAATCGGCTATCTTTTAAATCAGACTGTTTAATCTATATTTTTTATAAGCAAGAGCCTGTATTGATTCTTAATGCAAGATATTGTTGTATTTTTCTTCTTTTTATATAAAGTTCTTTTTCAAACCTGGCTGAGGTTTTTGGGGTTTCTCCGGGGAGGCTACAGAAGGGGGGGTGAAATCTCTTATATTAGCTTTACTAGATTTGAAGCATCGCTCAGGGGAGGGTGATTCCTCTTTGTTTTGCCTTCAAGGAGTAAGTACTGCATCGCCCAGGAAGGGGGGGAAGCTGGGGATGAGATAGGGAGACCCGCGGGTCGGGTCTTGGGGGTCTTCCCAAAGGAAGTGGGGAGTCCACAGAGGGGGTCCCCCAAGGAGTATTTGGGGAATCCAGGCTGATAAGAGCCTAATTCTTATCTGGTGGCAGCGAGAAAAAATCCAAGCTGGGAATAAAGCTTGGGGAAGGTTCCTATATAACACCCAGATTGTACTAAACCTCTGTCCCAGATCTGACTTTAGGTGAACCTTCCCCAAGCTTATTCCCAGCTTGATTTTTTCTCGCTGCCGCCAGATAAGAATTAGGCTCTTATCAGCCTGATTCCCCAAATACTCCTTGGGGACCCCCTCTGTGGACTCCCAACTTCCTTTGGAAACCCCCAAGACCAGACCCTGGTTCCCTATCTCATCCCCCAGCTTCCCCCCCTTCCTGGGTGAGCCTGGCGATGCAGTCCTTAACTCCTTGAAGGCAAAACAAAGAGGGAAATCACCCTCCCCCTGAGGCGATGCATTCAAATCTAGTAAAGCTAATATAAGAGATTTCCACCCCCCCTTCCTGTAGCCTCACCGGAGGAACCCCAAAAAACTCAAGCCAGGTTTGAAAAAGAACTTTATATAAAAAGAAGAAAATACAAACAATATCTTGCATTAAGAAACTCATACAGGCTCTTGCTTATAAAAAAAATATGATTAAACCAGTCTGATTTAAAAGATAGCCCATTAAACCAGTCCAGCACATCAACACATCTTGTAACATACTAACACAAAGCATATAACAGCCTATTTGCCTTGTGGCCCTTTGTACTCACACTTTGTAGGAAAATATTAGAAAGAAATAGGAGTTAGCAGAAAAGATGTTTCCTCCATAGCTGGGAAAAACAAAAAGACTTAGAGTACACAATTCCCGCCCCTGACTTTTAAAAAATCCAGTTCTCTGATTGGTCCTCTGGTCAGGTGTTTGGTTCCCTTTATTCCCCCTTTACAGGCAAAAGAAAAATTAACCCTTACCTTACCTATCTACTTATGACAATCAGTTATCTATTTTTTCCACTTAATGTGTGCCTTATTAATTTTAATTGCCACTCAGTTGAGAAATAGCTAGTTTTATGTACAATATTTGTTATATTACAACTCTTGTTTAAGCCTTCATTCTTGCTGAATACCTTATTCCATCTCTTACTTTATATGTTACCTAATTTCCATCCCTATACAGGTTTTTTTGTATTCACTTTCTTATGTCAATTCACCTTAGCTGCATGATTATTTTGTTCAAAACATCTTTATGCTTAAATTTTACTGGTGTTCGCCTTTGGGTTTCCCATATTTATACTTTTAATCTCTCCAATTCATCCCCGGTCCTTATGTTCTTAGCTAGCTGATTACACACGCCCTGCAAAGTTAAATTGAAAAGTTTTGGTTAACCTCCCTCAAGATGAGCTATTAGATTTTTAATTAGGCATTCATGAGAATGTGTTGTTTTTCATAGATTTTTAAAGCCAGAAGAGACACTGTGATCATCTCGTCTGACCTCCAGGATAACACAGACCATAGGACTGACTTGAATTAATTCCTGTTTGAACTAGAGCATAGCTTTTAGAAAAACATGACTTTAACATTTCCAGTGATGGAGAATCCACCACAGCCCTTGCTATATTGTTCCAGTAGTTAATTACCCTAATTTTAAAATGTGTGCTTTATTTCTAGTATAAATTTGTCTAGTTTCAGCTTCTAGCCATTGAATCTTGTTATATCTTTGTCTGCTAGACTGAAGAGTCCTCTATTACCAAATTTCTGTTCCCCATATGAGTGCTTATAGACTGATCAATAACTCCCTAACATTCTCTTTGATATGCTAAATAAATTAAACCTTTAATTATTCTCGTGGCTCTTCTCTTTACCCTCTCCATTTATCAACATCCTTTTTGAAATGTGGACTCGAGAAGTGGACACAGTCTTCCAGCAATGATCACACTAATACCCAATACAGAAATAAAATAACCTCTTTAATCCTGCTAGAAATTCCCTCATTTATACGTTCAAGGATTGTGTTAGCTCTTTTAGGCCACAGCATCACACTGGGACCTTTTGTTCAGCTGATTAGCCATCATGACCCCTAAGTCCTCTTCAGAGTCACTGCTTCGCAGAACAGAGTCCTCCCATCCCATAAGTATGGCCTACATTCTTTGTCTATAGACGTAAACATTTAGGTTTGATTGTATTAAAGTGCATATTGTTTGCTTGCATCCAGCTTGCAAGTGATCCAGTGGCCTGTCTCCTTCATTATTTTCAACTCCCCCAATCTGTTTGTCCTCTGCAAACTTTCTGAATGATGATTTTGTGTTTCTTCTAGGTCACTGCTAAAAATATTAAATAGCATAAGGCCAAAAAATGGTCCGTGTGGGATCCCACTGGAAACATACCCACTTGATAATCCCCTGCTTACAATTAAATTTTGAGACCTATCATTTAGCCAGATCTTAATCCATTTAATTTTGGCTGTGTTGAACTGTTTTGGTTCTAGTTTATTACTTGAAATATTTTGTGGTACCAAGTCAAATGCCTTGCACAGATCTATTGCATCAACACTATATTTTATTAATGAAACTTGAACTCTTATTAAAAAAAAAAGATGTCAAGTTAGTTTGACAAAATGTATTTTCCGTAAACCCAGGATGATTGTCATAAATTATATTACCCTTTTTTAATTCTGGGATCAGTGTCAGACCTATAATTACCTGAGTCATCCTGTTTATTCTTTTTGAATATTAACACAAGTTTGATTGTTAATTGTTCCAGTCTGGTTTGTAGGTGTCATGGACCTAAAATACATCACAAAAGCTACAATCATAATAGATGCTAATTACCAGCTGGTTGGTAGTCTCAGTAAAGAGGCCAAACACTGCAGGGTATGGAGACCAAACCTCTAGAGACAGTGCCATCAGGAGAGGAATAAGGGGCATTGGTAGGTCGGAGGTAGGGAAGGATGATTGTGCTGCCCTGCCTTGATAGTACCTGTCCAAATAGGCTCCAGGAGGCAGATTCTTGGCTGCTGTAAATTTTCATTGAGTCAGTAGAGCTAAGACCACTTACACCAGGATCCACACACAGAACTGTCAGTGAGTTCCTGTCACAAGAAATAGTCTATTCATTTCACTTTTAAAAAGTTAATTTCTGCTAAATATATTGAAGGTGGCAAGTAACTTGTTTTGGTGTACTAACCACTGTGAATAGGAAGACTGTAGCATGAAATCAAGATCAAAATGCCTTTTGTCAGATATACTGGAAACCACTCCAAACTTATGCTCCCTGTTCACATGCTACACTGTCCTTATCCATTTCTAGAACTTCAGATTTACTGCAGAAGGCTGCCATTTTTTTTTAAACAATGATTTAGGATGCTACAGATCACTTTTAATATACACACCAGCAATAAAAGAGGATTGTATCTCAAGGGAACATATAAAAATGTAATTTATTTACAAATTTAGAGTGTCAGAATCATGCAATGTCTTTTTTTTTTGAAGCAATGCTTAAAAACTGAGCAGTAAAGGAGGCAGTAATGAAGATTGAGCTAACATTTGGCTATTAATATATTTTGTCAGAAAATTATTATCTTCCAAATTATAAATGGTCCAAATATGAATTGCAGTGTAATGAGCTGGCTTATCTCTCTGTGTGTATACAGCAGTCCTCAACTGAATGAAAATTTATGCTTTCTCAAGTATTTATGGGTCTTTTTTTTTTCTTGCTGAACCACTGGAACCATTCCCAGAATTACAGGATAACAAAATCTAAAAATGGAAAAGACAAACATTGTTTAGTATTCGCAAGACAATCTCCTTGCTAACACTGGACTGACCTGACATTCTTTTGCCTTACCCAGTAAAAACCAGGGCCAGGTTTTCCAGTCTGGCCTCTGTCTGGCTCCCCCTAGGAGGGAGATGGTGCAAAGTTGGGGGTCTGGGCTTGTGTGCTGGCATAATGTACTTTAAAGCTCCTCTATTTATGCTAACTGCTCATGGTCCCAAAGGGGCCATTCTGGGAGCTGAGAGTTGCCAAGGTATACAGATGCCCTAGCCATGTTCCCTTTCCCTGGGATGTTCCTCCTATGCGGTTGTCTGAGGGAGAGGTGACAGATGTATTGGTACAGCAGGACTGCTCTGCCAAGGATCTGGCATCCTGCATTTAGCAGTGCAGGAGTTAACCCTCCCCTTTGGCTAGCAGGAGTTAACCCTCCCCTGCATTTAGCTGTGTAGGGATTTTCAGGGTAATAGCGATGGAAATTAATTAATTCCTCTCAACACACCATAAACCCAATACTTTTACCATTGGAGCCAACAGGAGTTTTGCTGTCGATTTTTAAGTGAGGGCAGAATTGGGCCCTATAAGGGAGGGAGTGTTATGGAGAATTTGGAGCAGTCTGGCAGTAAGATCTCACTATGAAGAAGGCAGGAGCTTTGAGGAGAACAGGGGAGAGCTGTGGGGGAAGTCTTCTGAGCTTGGCTGGAGTGAGCCAAGCTTTAGTTTGGTCTCTGCAATAATGGTCTGACTAGTGCTAGTAGAATGATCCCCCTAAACATGTGATCTTTCTGGGAGATAATCTCCACTGAGGACATCTAGCCCATACAGAGGAATTACAGCTCCCAGAATTTTTATTCTTATTAAAGGCCAAAAATGTAACAGTTATGGTGAGATATGCACACTGACCCCAATTACCAGTGGATTCTTAGTCAGTTGAGCTGCATGTTACAGAGAGCGAGCTGCTGCTCTGTTTGTGGCCAGTCTCTGGGATCATGATGAGGCTGGAATATGTTGTGTGCTGACACCCCAAATCTTTGGGCAAAGGGAGCAGGGATTTTCAAGTACTATTTCTCCTCTTGGCTCACTGAACTGGTGCTGGGTAGCAGGGCAGATTAATGGATTTCATCTCTCAAAGACTTTCCAGGAAAAGAGGCACTTAAATCATTGTTACAAATTATTATTTAAAATAGAACTCTTTTATACAGTGCATACATTTCAAGTAGGGCTGTCAGTTAATCGCAGTTAACTCACAATTAATTCAAATGTATTAATGGCTATTAATCGCAGTTTTAATCTCATTGTTAATAGAATACCAATTGAAATTTATTAAATATTTTTCTACATTTTCATATATATTGTGTTCTGTGTTGTAATTGAAATGAAATCAGTGTATATTTTATTACAAATATTTGCACTGCAAAAATGATCAACAAAAGAAATAGTATTTTTAAATTCACCTCATACAAGTAATATAGTGCAGTCTCTGTAGTGAAAGTGCAATTTACAAATGTAGATTCTTTTATTATATAACTTTTTTTATTTGAGTGCAGTGTAAAACTTCAGAGCCTACAAGTCCACTCAGTCCTACTTCTTGTTCAGCCAATCGCTAAGACAAACAAGTTTGTTTACATTTACAGGAAATAATGCTGCCCTCTTCTTATTTACAATATCACCAGAAAGTGAGAACAGACATTCGCACGGCACTTTTGTAGCCAGCTTTGCAAGGTATTTATATGCCATATATGCTAAACATTCATCTGCCCCTTCATGCTTTGGCTGCTATTCCAGAGGACATGCTGCCATGCTGATGACGCTTGTTTAAAAAAAAAAAAGTGCTTTAATTAAATTTGTGTCCCCTGCTGTTTTATCCGCATTCTGCCATATATTTCATGTTGTAGCTGTCTTGGATGATGACCCAACACATGTTCATTTTAAGACCACTTTCATTGAAGATTTAACAAAACGCAAACAAGGTACCAATGTGAGATGTCTAAAGATAGCTACAGCATTCAAACTACGGTTTAAGAATCTGAAGTGCCTTTCAAAATCTGAGAGGGACGAGGTGTGGAGCATGGTTTCAGAAGTCTTAGAAGAGCAACACTCCGATGCAGAAACTACAGCACCCAAACTACCAAAAGAAAATCAACCTTGTGCTAGTGGCATCTGACTCAGATAATGAAAGTGAACATGCGTCTGTCCACACTGCTTTGGATTGTTATTGAGCAGAACCCATCATCAGCATGGATGCATGTCCCGTCGAATGGGCATTGAAGCATGAAGGGAGATATGAACCTTTAGCACATCTGGCATGTAATTATCTTGCGACTCCAGCTACAACAGGGTTCTCACTTTCAGGTGACATTGTAAACAAGAAGCGGGCAGCATTATCTCCTGCAAATGTAAACAAACCTGTTTAGCCGATCTCAGACAAACAAGAAGTAGGACTGAGTGGACTTGCAGGCTCTAAAATTTTACATTGTTTTATTGTTGAATGCAGGTTTTTTGTACATAATTGTACATTTGTAAGTTCAACTTTCATGATAATACAAGTACTGTAATGCAACCTCTTTAAGTGAATTGAAAAATACTATTTCTTTTGTTTTTTTTACAGTGCAAATACTTGTCATCAAAAATAAATATAAAGTGAGCACTGTACACTTTGTATTCTGTGTTGTAATTGAAATCAATATATTTGAAAATGTAGAAAACATCCAGTTTTTTAAACAAATGGTATTCTATGATTGTTTAACAGTGCGATTAATCACGCGGTTAATCATGATTAATTTTTTTAATTGCTTGACAACCCTAATTTCAAGTTGATTGACCTTTCTATGTACATTCAACTTTTCTTTTGTGGGGGTTGCAGGGGAGTGTTAAATAGAAGTTTTAACTCCTTAAACATTGGAAACAGTAGTATTGAATGCTCATTCTGGTTTTCTAACACCAAATTATGAATAGTCATATAGTATAACCCTTTGGATGTGTGCTACTCATATGAATGCCCAATCATAAAATGGTATATTTCTTGTATTCCACCTCGTCCTGTTTTAGCACCACTTACTGTAGAGGTGACCAGATTATAAATTAATCTCATATTATTTTAAATTGGAATAGACTGAAAAAAGTGATTTATTTTATTTATTTATTTTTTTGAAATTGAAAACATTCAAAACACAAATAATCAGGTAGAGATACATTTTCACTGTTTGTGCCAGTGTAGAATGTATTTCAAAACATTAGCTCATTGTCCATACTACACAGTCATTATTACTGTGGTTACTTAAAGTAAAGCTTTTGTTATAAATGGCTTTTATGCAGTGATATCCAAAAGGAAGGGATGAAAGGCCTCTTAATTAGTCAAAATTGAGTTGTTATTCCAATGTTTGATGTCCTAGTGAGGCACGTGGGTTGTTGGTGTTTTTTTTTTATTTTATTTTTATTTTTTTTAATGCTAGGTGGCCTCCTCTTAACCTAATTGACAATACTTTCCCTGACCTGTTAGTGTTTTTTCCTTCTGATTTTTGTTGTTGTTTTGATGGTAACCCTTGAGAGAGGTGGATTTTAATCCTCTTAGTGAGAGAGGCACTATATCCCACTAAAACAGCGGTTCTAAAACTTTACCAACTCAAAGACCCCCATTTTTATTTAAAAATTTTCATGGACCCCCAAGTCCCCAGCTTAGCCCCAGGCCCCGCTCCCACTCCACCCCTTCCCCCAAGGCTCCTTCCACCCAACTCCTGCCCCTTCTCTTCCCTGTGTTTACGACCCCTCCCCCAAGCATGCCCTGTCCCCACTCCTCCCCCACTCTCCCAGCACTTCCTGCATGCCACTGAACAGCTGTTCCCCGGCATTCAGGAGGCTCTGGGAGAGAGAGGGAGGAGTTGATCAGTGGGGCCGGTGGACCCCCTGGAGTACCTTTGTTGACTGCAGACCCTAGTTTGAGAAATGCTGCACTAAATCATATGAGTGGTCATCCTTCAAATTGGGCAGTTTGTGAAAGCAGATGAACTTCCTGGCATTAAAGGCTTATATTTTTCCTGTAGATGCTTGCCTCTAAAAGTCTTATTTGAGTTTCATCATGTTTTTATGGTGTTAGTCTAATATACCAGGAGTCAAGCATTCTTTTGGCTCAGTTAATTGAGTGACTTGCTATTGCCCTTGAATATTAAGGCAGAAAGTGGTGTTTATATGGTGACAGTTTAAAAAAAAATGGTGTAAAAACTATAAGTGGCAGAAGGAAAATGGATAAGATAGTGGCTCAAGATTGATGATTCATGGTCTTAGTGGGCTAAGTGTGGTATTAGTAGCACTTTCTGCTCAACCACATCGCATTTTCATAGAAGCCACTAATTTTATGATAGAAGGGATAGATTAGTCAATATGTCTGAAGCATGAGTGACAGAGCCA
This sequence comes from Chelonoidis abingdonii, assembly GCF_003597395.2. Classification (NCBI taxonomy): domain Eukaryota; kingdom Metazoa; phylum Chordata; order Testudines; family Testudinidae; genus Chelonoidis; species Chelonoidis abingdonii. The sequence goes on from NC_133775.1 coordinate 21,571,326, forward strand.
CTTTTTTCAACAAGTGTTTTTTTTCAATACTGTGTGTGTGTGTGTGTGTGTCTGCCACACTCACTTTTGGTTTCCCAGTCCTAAGTGCTCCTGCTTGCAGTTTTATAAGAAGTGGAAATTGAGATGTCTGGTTTAAACACAGCTGTTACCCCATATTTAGTTTTTACAAGGATACCATGTTTAATTTGCAGTTATATCTATCTTATGAAGATATTGGCATTTAAATAGTTGTTTGTTTCTTCATTTGTTGTTTCAGCTAGTTAGAATTCTTAATTGAATACTCTAGTTAGGTGAATTGCACCCAACAGCATAGGAGCTGTGGAAGTCCTTATGCCTGTCCGTTCCTCTCACTGTGTGAATCTACTTTAAGGGGATCAGTGGTTATGGAATGAGTGTGCAATGGGATGAGCCCACTCCATTGTAGTGGTAAGGGTTACAGATGTGAAATACTGAGATCTCAGCTTCTGCATAGAAGTTGCTTGTGAAGTTCCTTATGATTCATGGTTGCAGCAGACATGCTGGTTTCTTTTCAAGTTGGATCATTCCAGCTTTACTCCTGGTGCTAGTCCAGTCAGTCCATTTTTACCCCAGGCGAGGGTAAACCACAGACAACTCTGGAGTGTCCAGACTAGTGTGTACATTTGTGTTAGTTAGCTCAAGTTAACTTACTATCAATTTTTTCAAGTTAAAAAATGTGTAGACATACCCTAGGACTGCAGAAGGAGAGGAAGGTCAAAAGAGCTGTGCAGGGATGCAATCTTGGGAGCTGGTCCAGGACATTGGGTCCGAAGATGCAGCTGCTGAAATGTCATCTTTTTGGGGGATGAACCCTGGATGTCTGGGTTGCAGGACATCCCAAAGTAGTGATTGTTCTTTTCTGCAGAGAAAGGATCAACAAGTGAAGCCATGCTCCAAGGTCTTAAGAAAGCAAGGCAGGAGCTGGTAGGATGTGGGCCAGTGCCAGTGCTCCTGCTGAGGCTAGAAGATAACACTGACTCTGGAAGGGATCTCTAGAAGTCACGTAGCCGATCCCCTTGTGCTGAGCCAGGACCACAAATATACTTAAGACCATCCCTGATTCGGATTTGTCTAACCTGTTCTTGAAAAAACTGCTAGTGACCAGGATTCCACAACTTCCCTTAATAACCTATTACGGTATTATTATCCTTACTGTTAAAAAGTTTTTCCTAGTGTCTAACTTAAATCTTTCTTGTGAACTTGTTCTAGACCAGGGGCAAGAGGCTTAATCTAATCAAGAAAAGTTGTTTCTTGTGAATGACTTAGAATGGTCAGCCAGGTTCTCTCCCTCTGCCCCCATTTCACATGCACTATCCCGATCTTTTGGCAATTGAATTGGCACCAACTGAATTGATCCCAGAAACATCCTTTATGGGAGTAACAAGTAATTAATTACTGTTAGCAACCATGAATGTTTAGTCCTGGGGGAATTGTGTGCCAAAACTTAAAAAAATTCTGCATACAATATTTTAAAATTCTGCAAAATTCTGCATATTTTATTTGTTAAAATAATGCAATATGATCAAGCTGGTTTCAGTTATTTTGGTAATCCCCAAACCCCTTTGCTTAATAGTAATGTAGCTAGGTTTGACCCTTTATTTCTAGTTATTAGCCTGCCCCACACCTACCTCCTCAGAAACACCCTATGCCCTGCCCCTCCATGCTGAGCATGCCACAATAGCAAGCGAGAGAGACTGTGTGTGTGTCTCTCTCTCATGCATGACTGCACCCGCCCCCCGAGCAGTGATTTACATCTCTATCAGCTGCTCCAGGTACTCAAAGTGACCTGCCTTCACTGCCGGGGTGGAGCGCGTGACCACTCTTGTGGTTTTGCTTTGCTTCCCCATCAGAATTCATTTTTCTGCATGGAAACAAAGAAATTTGTGGGGGACATGAATTCTGCGAATGCAGTGATGCAGAATTCCCCCAGGAGTAAATGTTACATAACTTTTTAGAAAACATGTATAACTGAAAAGGCATTGAAGTCCGAGTATAAAAGTAATTCTTGCTTTTGATCAAACCCATAATTTCTAGTCGGTGCCTTGTTATGTGCAACTGGAGAATGTCAATAAGTTGAAACAAAATCCTCTGACAGATATTCAGGCATGTCTACAGCCTTAGTATGTTTTTAGTCTAGAGAAATCCAAATAAAGAGTCTTGCATTGCTGCCTGTTCGTTACCGTACAATAGCAACAAAATAGACCAATTATTGTCTAACTTGGATCTCAGTCATATTTTTCTCACGTATTAGGCATATTCATACTTTGTTATATTCTGTCAATAAATTTTTCACAGCCAGCTAGAGAATGTTAATTCAGGCCTTTAAACTTTTTTAATTCAAACAAATATTTGCAGCTGTTAGTTCAGTTTTGCAAGCTTTACTGAGGTGGAGGAACAAAGAAGAGCCATATATGAGTAATCACAACATGAATTTGTCTGATGTGAAATGATGAATTTTGACAAGAGAGATCTGAGTGAATTCAGTTTATTAATAGAACCAGTGATATCTGCATAAGCTTAAGCAATGTTACTCTACGAATTTAACTTTATTTTGCTTCTATAGACAATTGAGGACCATCCAGGATTTCTAATATTCAGTAATTCCCTTTTAATTTTTAACATTTGAATCTAATTTTTAAATATACAGTTTGCCCTGAGAGAATGTGTTGGGGACATTAACTGATATTTTAAAATAGAGGACAAAGCAATAATAGAACTGATGTTTAGGTTTATGCCATTTTTCATCTTGCATACTGTCTGCTGTTGGATTATTTTGCCTATATGCCAATACATTAATAGCTAAATTAGAATTGTAGGACTGGAAGGGACCACAAGAGGTCATCTAGTCCAGTCCCCTGCACTCCTGGCAGCACTATTATCTGACCATCCCTAGTAGGTGTTTGTCCAATCTGCTTGTAAAGGGGCAGCTGCCCCACTCCTGAGGAACAGGGGTTAAAAGCAGCCCTGGAAACGGCTGTGGCTGTGAAGAAAGCCTTGGCTGATTGGGGAACCAGCCACAGATGCAGCCATGCCCCAATCAGGGCCTAGCTGGCCCTTCTAAGAGGGCAGTGGGCCAGGAGCACACAGAGTCTCTCTCTAGCAGTAGAAGGGGAAGGGCGTGGCTGCCTGGAAGCTGGAAGGCTGAAGCGGGGCTGGAGGAAGGCCTGAGGAGCTGGGGAGCTCAGTCAGAAACCCCCCAGGCTGCAGGCCTTGTTAAACGCCAAAGAAGGTATTGGGGTTGCAGAGGGCAACCCTAGGGCAGGCAGAGGCAGCAGGTCCAACCCCCCCCACCTTGCCAGTGATGAGTGGCACTTACAGTGCAGTCTGCCCCAGGGAACGGGGGCTAGTTGATGACTGGCAGTGGCTGTTGACTGAGGCGAAGTGGGGATAGAGGGTGGGGATTCAGATCCCAGCCGCCTCTGGAGAGGGTGGGGGTTCCCTGGGGAGGGGATACCCAGATCCCTTTATTTTATTTTTTATTTTGTTTTTGGGAGGGGGAGGAGATCTGCCTCCTGATTTTTAAAAACTTCTGGTCAGCAACACTGCAAGCTTTGCTGAGGTTACGGGTCCGTGTGGGATCTCTGGTTCAGCACCACTCTTCCAGAGCTGATGTCTCTGTGGGTATGTCTACGCTGCAGTATAAGCCCAGGTTTTGAACTCAGGCTCATCAAGCCTAAACTCCCTTCTGCCTACAGACAAATCATGCTAACTCAGGGCTCAGACCCTAGGTCCCAGAAATCCACAGAGTGGAGAGTCGAAGCCTGAGTCGAAGCCTGAGTCGTGCCGGGACCCGGTATTTAAGCCATACTGCTTTGCAATGTAGATACAATCCCACTGGACTCATGCTCTAGGAGTCCTCCAAAAGTATCCCACAATCTCATGGGCTGACATACATTGTCCTCTGGATGGTGCATGTTTGGTGGACGGTCAAGTATTCCCACATGAAAGCCTGCGGGGGGGCCCCATCTAAGCTCACCCCTGAACCTCGAATTTTGCAGGGGTCCCCCACCCACCAG
>NC_133775.1:21575459-21601700 GCF_003597395.2 Chelonoidis abingdonii
CCCAGTCGTCTACCTTAACAAACCCCATACCCCTCACTATTGAATTTTCCCTGTTTTGGCATTTTCTTAATAAAGTTTATTTTGCACCCCACCTGTGTGGTAATTGCTCCCCAAGATCCCATATACCTGCTGGCAGGGACATAAAGTTTATTTTGCACCCCACCTGTGTGGTAATTGCTCCCCAAGATCCCATATACCTGCTGGCAGGGACACCGCCTGCTTGAAGTCCCAAAAGGGGAGGTTAAATCTGAGCTGTTTGTAATCTGAATCAGGAGGCTCCTTGATGACAATGGCCAGGCATAGGGTTTGCTGTTCCACTGGTCAGAAAATAAATAATGTGACCAGTTAAATGTGGATCATATATTTGCAGATAATGTCAAATATTTAAAGCACTAATTTATTAGAACAATAACACAAATTTCTGCTTGTCTAATCATTTTAGTTTGTGAGCTCTTCAAGGAAAGGACTGCGTCTTTTATCTTGTTTTAATGTGCTTTGTAAACCACCATGTATGCTGGTGTCCTGGTATACAAATAAAGACATATATACACACACGTTTATACTAGAAAATTGTAGCCAATCAAAATGCTCAACTTCCACTTCACCTTTTTTCCCAACACGTGGCATTAGCAACAGGTGGCATTAGCAACAGGTGGCATTAATAAAGTGAACGATCAAGACGTTTAAATAGGGTTGCTAACAGATGGCACCATGATGCAATCAAAAAGGTAGGCTGCCACCTACATGAGAGTCTTTTTGCTGGCATATCTGACAATATTTGACCATCTGAGGTTGGTAGCCAAACTTTGACAGGACATGACACTTAAAAGGAATTCACATGTTTGTTTGTTTTTTGGAAAATGGTGATTGTACTTTAAGTCATTGTCTTCAGTTCCCACATATGGTCAGACCACAGCTCAACTGTGATTTAACCCTTTAAGTCCAAGTACATGGCAGTAGAACATTTACCTGAGACACTTACGATACTCATAAAAATAATATAGATAACTCCATTATTCTCCATATAAATGGTTCCGTAAAGGATCATTAACACTCCAGAGAGGGCTCGACAGCAGACACCATTTGACATATGTGACCAGTGCACCACTGTTAATCTTCTAGTGACACATTGTTTTTATCGATATGAGCATCCATATGGTGAAAAAAATTGTATTCCCTTTGCAAGTATACAGCTTATGAAATTAAATTATTGGGGTGAAGCAGGTGAGCAGCTCAACTTCATTTGAGTAAGAGCCACAACCATACATTGAATGATAACATTTGGCTGTTGAGCTTCAAATGGAAAATTTGGAAAATGGGAGGCATGTTAACTGTTGCTCATCATTGGTTGGACATGTAACTGATTACACGGGGTACTGAAGTATTGCCATTGAAACACCACTTGCAAAATGGAAGAATGCAAAACAATTTCAGCAGAGTTACCAATTCCTAGTACTGGCCTGATTTAATGCTCTTTCCCAGTTCCTAGCACAGGAGAAAAGAGGAGAGAAAAGGGGTAGCCAAAGTCCCCAACGTAAGTGATAATGATCAGAGATGATCATCAAGGTGGCATCCATTCTTCCCTTCCTCAATATTTAGATAAGTTCTAGTTTGCTATGTGCAACATTTTCTATGAAATAGGTCTTTGAAGAGTGTTCAAGTTTCTTGACAAGATGCTCCTCACGCTTCAGGGATTTGATGAGGCAAAAAATAGGGAACAAATATGACATATTAACACATTTGATAGTTGCAATACATATACTCTAGTCATTTAGGGTACTTCAGCATTAAAGTTGATTATTCTTTTCTGTATGCTCTCTTTATAGAATGGAAAAGATAACAATCCATTAGGATCTTTCCCATTTCCAGGGGAACACTAGCCAGCTGGGGCAGAGGGTTGTATTTGTATAGGGTAATAGTCCTATACGTTTACTTTCATGAGCTTTTGAGAATGTAGAGCAGGGGTAGGTGAACTCTGGCCCGGGGGCCACATCTGGCCCTCCAGACGTTTTAATTTGGCCCTCGAGCTCCTGCTGGGGAGCAGAGTCTGGGGCTTACCTGGCTCTGGCGCTCCAGGTGGGGAATGGGGTCGGGGGCTTGCCCTGCTCTGCGCAGCTCCTGGAAGCAGCGGCATGTTCCTCCTCCAGCTCCTATGCATAGGGGTAGCCAGGGGGCTCCACACGCTGCCCCTGCCCCAAGTGCCACCCCCGCAGCTCCAATTGGCCGAGAACTGCAGGCAATGGGAGCTACAGGGGTGGTGCCTGAGGACAGGGCAGTGCACAGAGCTGCCTGCTTGCGCCTCCGGATAGGAGCCCCGAGGGTGGACCTCCTGCTGCTGTTGCTGCTTGAGGTAAGCGCTGCCTGGAACCTGCACCCCTGCCCCAGCCCTGATCTCTTCAGCCCCCTCCCCCCATCCTCTGAACCCCTTGGTCCCAGATCAGAGCATCCACTTGCACCCCAGCCCCACCCTGGAGCCCTTACCCCAACCCCCAATTACATAAGTATTCATGGCCCGCCATACAATTTCCATACCCAGATGCCGTCAGGCCAAAAAATTTGCCCACCCCGATGTAGAGCACTCCGATATGCTCATAGTTGAAAGTCACTTTTTTGTAGTTCACCCTTATTAAATAATATTGTTCTACTTTTTATATTAACTCTGTACATATTTCACATCTGTAACCTATTACATCTTGACAGAGACTTATAAACTTCTGGAAACCTGACTAGTGCTAAAATATCAAATTAAATAAACATTAACATAATTCCTAAATTGTACAGTGGTGTATCTTGTTCCATTCTGAAACACAATTGAAAGCAGAGACTGGTCTGTAGTTATGGGGGAAGCTTGGAATGCATCCTGTGCTTAAGGTTCTTTGTTTGACAATCACTTGGCAAATGTGTCAGATTCAAAAAGGTGTAGAAGAGCTTGTGAAGTCCCATACAATTTACATTTGGTTTGTTCTTCAAGCTCGTTACTGATATTGCATGAGTATAACTGAAAGCAGAATTTGGTGCATTATCTAGGGCATGATATTAATAAAAATCTCTTTGGATAACTCTCATGGTTTACTCCATACATGAGTTTTAATTCTTATGATGGAATCTCTTGTACCAGTTCCAGTTGACTGGTCCCTTTGTCATCCTGAGTCACAAGAGAATAAACTTTTGATAATATTTGCTGTCATTTCCTCCATTTACCATGTCTATTTTTGATAAATGGGAACTCCTCACTGATGGCCTTGTTGTCATGTTTTCAGGGGTAAATAATTGTAGATGTAATTATTTGTGCAAACAATTTAGTTGATTTAGGTGCCTACATCTATGATTAGACCCACAGGTAGGGACTTAGACCTCTGGATGTCCTAAACTGAGCCTGTCAATAACTGTAGGTTAAAAATTGTGCCAACAATGACTTCTGCCCATGATTTGTGGAGCAAAAATGGAAGCCAGCTTCTAAAAATCTGACTAAGATACAATGGTTGTGATATTAACATTTCTGTTGGTTTAATTAGTATTCCACTCCTCCCCCAATATTCCCAATTTTAATGCAGAGAATAATTTTCAAACCAGTAGAATCTTTCAAAATGGAAAAACAGTAACTGTGATCAGTGTACTACTTATCAGAAGAGATATGTAAAAATGTTTTTAATTTCCCTTGTCATTGGCTAGACATTCTCAGTTATCTGTGTAAAGATCTCATATTTGGTTTTTCCTTGATCTTCCATGTTAAAAGTTCCTCATGCATCCAATATGTGGAAAGTTTGAAGTTTTTCCACATGTGTAGCTCCAGTTTTAATAGAGAGTCTAGTTTCTTTTCTTTGAGCCATGTGGTTCATGTTTTACTTAGTACATCACTACCCCGATATAACGCGACCCGATATAACACGAATTTGGATATAACATGGTAATGCAATGCTCCAGGGGGGCGGGGGTTGGGGCTGCACACTCCGGTGGATCAAAGCAAGTTCAATATAACGCGGTTTCAACTATAACTCAGTAAGATTTCTTGGCTCCCCAGGACAGCGTTATATCGAGGTAGAGGTGTACTTGTGACAGGTATTTTAACCTTGCTTTATCCTCATACACTAAAATGATTATTTCACTTTTGTGGCTTGTTGCTTTCTCAGGAGGTGAATGGAGCAGCAGGGAAAACTTTTCTGTTGTCACACTGCTGGTGGATCTGATTTGCTTAGTAGAAAGCTGGAAAATTCAGGGCTAGCAGAGTGTCATATTATAGGAACATGAGTTTCTAGATTAACACTGAGGTCCTTGTCAATTCCATATTTATTTAATATAACATTTCCTTTTTCAGATAACCAATCTGGGATTACAGTTAGTACATTCTACAGGTTGTATAACAATTTGAGGAGAATTATAATTTTTATTAAGCCTACCTTTACAGTTAAGAGCTACAGAGTATGCTTAGCATGCCCATGTTGGCATGAAGAAGTCATGCTGCAGCCAGAGTTCAGCTAGAATTCTTCTTGTGGGTCTATCATAAAGCGTAATTCCCAATTCTGAACCTTAGCATCCAAAAGTGGGTGCCTGCATGAACCTCCAAGCTTAATTACCAGCTTGGATCTTATAGCGCTGCCACCGATGGGACCCAGGACAGGAATTTCAGTGCCTGCCCTCACTCTGGTCTCCCCAAACCTTCCCTGGGGACAAGACTCCGATTGCTGGTCTACAACAAAGGGAATTAACCCCCTATCCCCTTGTCTCCTCTTTATTTCCTCACCTGGCTTCCCCTCCCTGACTTGGCCTCTGGACGAAATCACCCTATTTTCAATCCTCTGAATTGCAACAGAGAGATCAAGTTCTTTCACCTCACGGTCAGAGTCCTTGCAAAGGTTACGCTTTCATCTGACACAAAGAGATTTTTCCTTCCCCCCTGTTTCTCCTCCCCACAAATTCCCTTGGCGAGTTTTTAACTAGGAAAAATCCACCAGGTCTTAAAACGAAAGCTTTTATAAAAAAAGAAAAAAGACATAAAAATTGTTCTGTATTAAGGTTGCAAATATACAGGGTCAATTGCTTAAAAGAAAAATGAATTAACAGCCTTATTCAAAAAGATATACAATTTAAATATTCCAGCAAACTACACACATGTATAATACAAAAACAATATAAAACCTATATTGTCTTATCCTGTACTTACAATGGGAAACAGAAGCATTAGAAGCTTGAAGATAGAAAGATCCCTCTCAGAGCGGAGAGGACTAGACAGGCAAGAGAGACAAAGGACACACACCCAAACTCTCCTCCTGAGCTTTGAAAAATCCGGTTTCCTGATTGGTCCTCTGGTCAGGTGTTTGGTTCCCTTTGTTAACCCTTTACAGGTAAAAGAAACATTAACCCTTAGCTATCTGTTTATGACAGGGTCTCTGAATAGAGTGTACTTTTTATCATTTATTTTATAGTTTTTGGGGGAGGTGTCTGTCATCTCTCTCCCCATACACACATACTCAGTACCTCTGCACTGCAGTTGAAGGTGTAATTGTACTGTAGGTTGCCATACCATGCTAGTTTTACTTTAGTTGGTATAAGTAACAATAGTAGTGAAGACGAGGCAGCATTTGCTTCGTTATGTGCTAGTAACTTGAATATGTATCCAGGGTCCCTGATGGACTTGTACTGGGTTGGCTGGCTGTGCTGAAGCCTGTGCTATCATATCATAATTACTGTTGTTACCCATGAATGGCTAAATTAAATTCCTAACAGTGCTAGAATTACATCCTAATTTGCAGTGTGGACATACCTACACACATGCAGATTGTTTAGCTGTTCTAATCATACTTTACACAAAATAAGCCCCGAATCTTGCAAAGAAGAATTATGCCTTGTATCATTTCCCTTTTAGAGATATTCCTACTTGTTCATGATCATTTCAAGTTAATATTTACTGCTGATTATTTCAGCATCATGCAAAGTCTCTTGAATGGATTGTTTAAACAATAATTTTATCAAATAGTTCTAAGTGATTGTCCGAATCTCCGTTTTATTGTGGTGCATGCTATTTTTCTCAATTTTTATATAGCTCGTCACCAATCAGGCATGTAATCACAGTAAATTTTCCTTTCCCTCATGCTTTTCTGTTATTTCTTTGAAAAATGTCATAATTATTAGACATGATCTACCATTTGAAAAACTATGCTATTTTTTCTATCAACCCATATTTCTCTGCCTGTATCTAGGATTATGTCTATTACTGATTTCAGATTTACCCATCTGTAATCTCATCTCTCTTCCGCCCTTCTGCCCCCCCCCCCCCTTTCAGGGATTAGGTTTTCATCTCTCCATCTCCTCTCTTTTTGAATCTGTGGAGAATCTTTAATTTGATATGTAACGTCTTCCACTCTTTCAGGATTCTACTGTGATTATTTTTTTTCTCATATAAGGCTTGTTCTGGAGTGACTATTAGTGATAATGGATAGAATTATCTCCCCAAGGGAATCTTGTTTCCATTTTTGGCATTGCATTTCTGATTTCCTTTGTGAATATTGAAGGAAAATACTCTGTTTTGTTCTGGTGTGCCAGATTGTGGTGTAGCTTCTGTGGTTGCACAGGGCGGTAGGGGTTCTTTTACTAGCTTGCCATGGCTATCCATACCCTTGCTTAGAGTTGCTGAGTTATAGCAGGCTCTGTAGAGCTCCTGCATCCCTAAGTGGTGGGGAATGGGTGGAGCCTTGATGCTGTCCCCCTGTGTGCCCAGCAGGCATAAGCAGGCGTATGGTGCACTAAGTATAGACCTGATGTAGTTTACTTCTCTGAGGAGTAGGGAGGGTGGGAGAGAGGCTGTGGCTCAGTGAGTCACAATCTGTTTCGTCGGTTGCTCTAGAGACAACACAACATCATGCAACCCGCTTGCTCAGGGCAAATTGTTAACTGTTGATCTAACCCATTGTGATTAAGTATCACCTAGAGCCGGGGTGCGGAACCTCTGGCCCCCTGCTGGACGAGGGCTGCCAGGCCATTAAATATCTGGTCACCTCCGCATAGCACCCAGAAGTGACTAGCACGTCCCTGCGGCCCCTTGAAGCAGATGCAATCAGGGAAGCTCAGTGCACAGCCCCCACTCCCAGCTCCGCTGCTCCCATTGGCCAGGAACTGCCTGGGGGCCGGACATTGCGGCTGTTTCTGGAAGCAGTACGGAGCCTGCCTTAGCCCTGCTGTGCCGTGACCGAGAGCCACCTGAGATCAGCGCTGCCCAGATGGAGTCTCCATCCCAATTCCCTTGACCCAAGTTGGAACACCTTCCTGTACCCTAACTCCCTCCCAGAGCCCGCACTCCCTCCTGCACCCCAATTCCCTTCCTGACCCCTCCTGCACCCCTGCCCCTGCCCTAAGCCCAATCCCACACTCCAAACCCCTTGGCCCTGACCCTGAGCCCCCTCCCGCATCCTGAGCCCCTCATTTTTGGCCCCATCCTGGAGTGTCCACCCTGTGGGGCTCTGGGTGGCCCGTGGCTGATTTTTATTGTGGGTCAGTGACCCCTGATAGAAAAAGGGTTCCCTACCCCTGTCCTAGTGTGCTGGTTGCCGCACTCAGCATCTCTCTGCTTCCCCTTTTTATTATTTTCATTTACATTCTGGCAGTTGTCTTTTTGTTCTTAGGTTTCCCTTCTGTCTTTCACATGGATTTCAGCTTTTCTTCTTGTATTCTTAAACATTTGGAAAACCTTTGCTTTTCTTCTCTGGCTGCATTCAAAACTTTCTTAACAAACCATATTTTTCCACACCTACTTGTTTCATACACTGTTCTGAACAGATCACTCATATCCTGAATTTGGAACACATTTTTTATAACCTCTGATTTCCCCTGTATGTCTCTGCTTACAGTATATTGTCACTTTTGAATAATACCATTATTCTCTTGAAGCCCTGTTAAAATGTAGTATTCTAGTCTTGGTCTAATTTCTTTTTATTTAGGTGTGGTCTTTGTTCAGCAATCCAATCCTGCAAACATGGGGCTAATGCTTGCCTCTGTTTGTTACCCCATGTTCAAATTGATAGGGCAACTCCAACTTACTGATTTCAATGGAGCTTGCACTGTAGGATCAGTGCCTAAGTTTGTATTTACCTTCAGCTCTGTGAAAAGCATGAATAGTGAAAATACTGTTGTCTTTTTTACCTTCTTCCACTATTTATATACATATAGGATTTTGTTCTGTAGTCACACATGTCTACTTCCATAGTCTTAAAAGAGAAGAACTTCCTAGTACATATCCTGTAATCAAAACTTTTTTTTCTGCCAGACATGTCGAACATGCCATTTGATGGCAGTGGATTTTGTGTGTGATGTGTAACATCTAGTTCCTCGTCCAATAAGTCGTTAATGGCAGGGGAAGAGGTGGTGCATTAATAGTTCTATTTAAAAGTAACACCTACTTATAGGAGCGAAAATAAATCTGTCTAATTCCTTAGCTGTACAGATCTAGAACAGAGGATACAACACGTGGCCATCTCATGATTTTTGTAGAAGATAGGGGCTGGATTAATGATTTTTTTTTTTAATCCTGAAATTGGCAATACTGAAAAATATTTATAGATCTCTGAATTATAAATGGTATTGTCAAAGTTTTGTGACTTGTATAAGTTCTTATTGTTAAAGATATTATTGCTAAAACTTTACATTTTATTATTAGCAATGTATCTTGTTTCCCTAACGTACTTAATGCTACTAGTTCATAAATTTGCCAGTGCATCAAATTAGTTATCGAGCTGATTAAATGTGTCAAAAACATTCATTGCTAATCCCAGCAAGCACCCTTATGATGATAAATACTGGAACAGTTATTGACATTTTCAGAAAAACAAGGAAGCATGTTTACTAGAATTTGGAGTGCAACCAGCATGTGTTTCAAAGCAAGTAGATCTTCAGCATAATGATCTTACTGTAGAAAGTTGAGATTGTTTAACGCTTCTACACTTATGCATATCACTAATTTCCTAGTAATAACCCAGTTCCCTGATTTTTATTGCGGGTCACATTGTCTCCTTATAGCTGCAGTGTGTTGTAGTTTGCCACACTTTTCTAACATGCTCACTAGAAGGCATTGTTCTTCATGTAGTGACTAGTATTGAGGTGCACTGCACTTTACTGAGCATGCACAGGGAATCTCTCACATTGTTTAAGTGGGCATGTGTACTTTCCCAAGCTATTAGCCTGATAGCTACCAAAGAGACACCAAGGGACACATTTTTAAACAAGGGCTCTAATACAGTGTCTGTAAAAATCACATTTACTTCTATTGACATGCATTTTCATATGCTAGTTGGATATTCAGAAATTTAATTACCCAGTTTGCATGTGAGAAATAATGTTTTCTGCAGGGTAACAGATACACGTGCAAAATTTTGCGTACTCAGTTCTCGAGGCCTGATAGCAAACTTAGCATAGTGTCTGAGGGGACTCGTTGCCTTACAGTTAACAGCCTAGTAAATCCTTTGAAAAAAGGTTTTGCCAAGTACAAGAAGGACCTTAGCTAGAGGAAAAACATGAAACAAAAGAAGAGATTACCTTGTTTCATCAACCAGCCTTCAAAACTTGTCTGGCATTCCGTAGGGCTGGAGCCAACTAATCCATTTTTGACTCTCATGAAATTATGTGCTGGCTTTGCTCTCTTAAATTATGATTAAAACACTTCTGCAGATGGAAAACACATCAGTTTGAACTCTAAATTATCCCAGCCAGGGCTTTGTCAAGCCGGGCCTTAAAAACCCCTAAGGATGGAGATTCCACCACCTCCCTAGGTGACCCATTCCAGTGCTTCACCACCCTCCTAGTGAAATAGTGTTTCCTAATATCCAACCTAGACCTCCCTCACTGCAACTTGAGACCATTGCTCCTTGTACTGTCATCTGCCGCCACTGAGAACAGCCTAGCTCCATTCTCTTTGGAACCCCCTTTCAGGTAGTTGAAGGCTGCTATCAAATCCGCTCTCACTCTTCTCTTCTGCAGACTAAATAAGTCCAGTTCCCCCAGCTTCTCCTCGTAAATCATGTGCCCCAGCATCCTAATCAGTTTTGTTGCCCTCTGCTGGACTCTCTCCAATTTGTCCACATCCTTTCTGTAGTGGGGGGCCCAAAATTAGACACAGTACTCCAGATGCGGCCTCATCAGTACCGAGTAGAGGGGAATAATCACTTCCTTTGGTCTGTTGACAGTACTCCTATTAATGCAGCCCAATATGCTGTTAGCCTTCCTGGCAACAAGGGCACACTGTTGACACATCCAGCTTCTCTCCACTGTAATCCCCAGGTTCTTTTTCTGCAGAACTGCCAGTTAGCCAGTTGGTCCCCAGCCTGTACAGTGCATGAGATTCACCCATCCTGAGTGCAGGGCTCTGCACTTGTCCTTGTTGAACCTCATCAGATTTCTTTTGGCCCAATCCTACAATTTGTCTAGGTCACTCTGGACCCTATCCCTATCCTCCTAGCATATCTACTTCTCCCCCCAGCTCAGTGTCGTCCGTGAACTTGCTGAGGGTGCAACCCATCCCATCATCCAGATCATTAATGAAGATGTTGAACAAAACCAGCACTAGGATAGACCCCTGGGACACTCCGCTTGATACTGGCTGCCAACTAGACATCGAGCCATTGATCCCTTCCTATTGAGCCCGTCGATCAAGCCAGCTTTCTAGCCACTTTATAGTCCATTCATCCAATCCATACATTTTTAACTTGCAAGAATAGTGTGGGAGACCATATCAAAAGCTTGGCTAAAGTCAAGATATATTGTGTCCACTGGTTTCCCCTAGGGCCAGCGCTTCCATTTAGGCAGCCTAGGCAATCGCCTAGGGCACCAGGATTATTGGTGGGCAGCGTTTTGCCGGAGGGGGTGGCAAGCAGCTCTGGTGGAGCTGCCACAGTTGTGCCTGCGGATGGTCGGCTGCTCGTGCGGCTCCGGTGGACCTCCCGCAGGCATGACTGCGGCAGCTCCACCAGAGCCGCGGGAGCAGCCGACCGTCCACAGCCACAACTGCAGCAACTCCACCGGGGCCGCGGGAGCAGCGCGCAGGGCAGCGAAATTGATGTGCACCTAGGGTGCTAAAACCCTTAGCGCCGGTCCTGGTTTCCCCATATCCACAGAGTCAGTTCTGTCATCATAGAAGGCAATCAGGTTGGTCAGGCATGACTTGCCCTTGGTGAATCCATGTTTACTGTTCCTGATCATCCTTACTCCTCCAGTTGTCGAGTATGCATTCCTGCCCTTCCCGCTCGTACACAAAGTCCTGCTGAAGGTCGGAAGAGATGGCACATCAATGATCTCGATAGCACCAGTGTGGCTGTGTCAACACTGGCTCACTGCCTTTCTAGATCTGCTGGTGGACACACTTATAATTCTGCCGTTTATCCCAGACTTGATCTCTCAGGACCACAGTCACCTCCAGCATCCCAGTCTGGAGTCTCTCCACCTCACAGCATGGAAACTTTGTGGCTAAATCCTTTGGAACTCTCATGCTCAAACTCCGTTGGGGGGGGGGGGATGTCTCCTCGGCAGCAGGAAACCATCCACTAGAGCCACTTATTTGGCAAGTGGAAGAGATTCTTGCTTTGGTCACTACGAAAGGGCCCTCAGCCTTTCCAGACATCAATTCCCTTCATCTACTTACTACACCTGAAATAGCAAGGCCTGTTGGTGTCAATAAAGGTGCACCTGGCCGACATGTTGGCTTTCCATCCCAGTTCAGCTGGCCGGTCAGTTTTGGCTAACCCCATGGTTGGTTGCTTCTTCGAAGGACTAGATTGAGTGTACCGCCAAGTAAGGCAGCCAATCCCCCAATGGGATCTCAACCTGGTGCTGATGGGCCCTCCTTTTGAGCCCCTAGCAACACTCTCGCCTCTACTTTTCCTGGAAAGTAGTGTTTTTGGTAGCTATAACTTCAGCCAGGAGGGTGTCTGAGCTTAAGGCCTTGAATTCTGAGTCTCCCCTCCCCTGTACCATTTTTATAAGGACAAGGTACAGTTGTGTCCACACCCAGCTTTTCTCTGAAAGGCAGATTTGCAATTTCACGCGAACCAGGACATATTCCTTCCAGTGTTCTTCCCTAAGTCACACGCTAGCAACTGGGAACGAATGCTCCACTCCCTGGATGTCAGTGTTGGCTTTTTACGTTGAAATGACAAAGCTGTTTTGGGAATTAACTCAACTCTTCGTTGCAATTGCAGAGCTAATAAAGGGGCCCCGATGTTGTCTCAAAAAATCTCGTGCATCACAGCCTGTATTAGAGCATGCTACGACCTGGCAAAGATATCTGCCCCTGTGCTGATGGCACACTTCACAAGGGCACAGGCATCCTCAGCGGCATTCCTGGCACAAGTCGCCATCCATGATATATGCAGGGTAGACACATGGGTGTTGATTCATACATTTACATCACACAAAGCCATTATGCGGCAGGCCAGAGATGATGCAGCATTTGGTAGAGCGGTGCTGCGGTCAGTGACCCACTGAACTCTGACCCCTCCTTCTAGGAGACGTTTGGGAATCAGTCAGAGCCCCGGACCCTTTAAAGCGCCGTCAGAACCCTGCTGCTACCGCGCTATATGCGAACCCATGTTATATCAGGTCGTGTTATAGCGGGGTAGAGATGTACTAACATTTTGTTGCACTGTACCACAGTACTTGTAATGGATACAGCTCCAAATCTGTCAATGCTCACTATTTTCTTATTTCATGTTTCTTTTTTTTCCCTTATTACAATTTACATTAATTAAAAGTTGTAAACAAAAGAGAACTACTTCCCTTGGAGCTGGCATTCTAAACTTTACAGGTATGCTGCTGAATTTCCTTGCCAGCATCTATTTAGGCTAATTTATAGGAGGAGCAGTAGTGATACCTATAGTTAAGGTGGGGTCTAACATTTTCCATTTTAACCTATTTTCAGTTGTGTAACTTTCACTGAAATTATTCAGTGCTTGGTCTCTGCCTCAAATTGTTTCAAGTTTTGAGCAGATCTGTTGCAACTGTGTCTGAGAATGGGACTGGTGAAAAATAGGTCATTGTGCTTGTGTTTAAACACATTTCCTACCATATTTTTGAACCATTCTAGCACCTGAGAGGATTTGGGAGGAGGGGGGCTGTGTAAAGTTGAAATTTGTCAAGGATCTAGTTATAACATCAAAGTAGTACCTTTTGCTATCCCGGTGAAATTTTGTTCAGATTAGAGTGAGTTATATGCAGCAGGAAAATCACCATTTGTACATGCTCCATAGAATTAATTTTCTGAGTATTCCAGCTGCACTCAGAGTGGTCCCGGGCCCCATTGATGTGATCATGTAAGTAAAAACTGTAGCATAATGTAAACACACAAGGTGCTAGAATTAAAGTTGTGCAAGGCAGCTTTCCTTGGCATTTCTTAACTTTTAAGTGCTTGACTTTGCAACATTCTTTTAACAGTTTTTATTTTTTTATTATTTTTATGGAAGCTGATAAAAGTATTATCACATGCTGCCATGTTGTCATTCAGACTGGGGCATAGGACACAAAGATTGATAGTGGAGAGCAACAACACTGGCTTTTCAAAAGGCTTTCAAATAATGTTACTATATGTATAGGCATCCTTTAAAAGCCTTTCGAAGAGTAATTTTCCCCTGGAGGTGCACTAGTGAACAACAATGTACTATACCAAAAATGGGACAGCATCTGTAAAAAACTTTTAAATGTTGCTGTTTTTCTTACCCACTTTATTCTTCAAATACAAATGAACAAAACAAAAAACCCTAATCCTTATACTTATTTTATTTTATTTGCTTGAGATGTATTTTATTTTCAGGGTGTGTATTTGACTTGAGATGTGGGTGATTGTAACTGGCTACATATGTATTGTGCTGTTGTCAAATGTTAGTTTAAAGAATCCTAAAGAATAAATGAACAGCATCCTGGATTTAGTTACTGGTTTAGTTTTGTCTGGCTGGTTCTGTATTTTTTAGCCCTTTCAGTATTCCAGTGGCTGAGTTGTTGAATGTCTCTAGGTTTTCCTATAGCTGGGCAGTCCCTTCTCATCCCTCTATCCCCTCCCCAAATGTGTTGTGGGTTAAATACATCAGTAAAGTTCATATTAGGTATAGTGTTCTCTGGGGATGTTGTATGTGATTCACTTGTATCTAAGGAAGGTATGTTTTTGAAGCCTAAAAAGACAGTGTCCCCCTCCCCCTTCTTGTTTGTAGCAGGAATTACTTTATTGCCTTGAGACTAGAGCTGGTCAAAATTGGAATTTCTGCTTCACAGGAGATTCTGACTTTTCAGCATTTGTTTTCAACTGAGTCAGACCAAAACCTAAAAAAGTCTAAATTTCTCATTTCCTGTGAAACAAAATGGACATAAATAATGCATTTTGAGTTGGACAGAATTCTCCATTTTGAAAGGTTTTATTTCGATTTTGACTTTGTTTCTTTATTGTAATGTAATATAAAATAAATTTCATAATGAAAAGTTGTTTCAAAAGCAAAAAAATGAAAACATTGCCTTCTGATAAGCTTGAAACACTTGTATACAGTACAGTTGTAGCCGTGTTAGTCCCAGGATATTAGAGAGACATGGTGGGTGACCAATAAAAGATATTACCTCACCCATTTTGTCTCTATGGTTGAAACAAAATATTTCAACCTTATCAGAATGCCTTGTTCTAAACGAAATTTTTTTCTAAATGACATTTAATTAAAATCAGCTTGGAAAGTTGATTTCAATGAAATGGCATTTTCTCACAAAATGTTACATTGGAAAATTTAAAACCAGAAGTCAGAATTCCTGGAATTCTCTATCCACATGTGGAATCTGCATGCCCAGAAATTCAGGTAGTGGCATGTTACCAAACCAAAGAAGCTGCCAAAACGCTAACTAAACAGGGTTGATTTTTTTCTTTCAGAACTTTTTTCTTAGGAATTAATTTCTTCTTTTTTTTTCTTTTTAAGAAACTGTATTTTTGTGGAAAGTTTAATTTTTGAAATTTTCTTAATATTTTTCTAATGGGAAAAAAAGAAAACAAACAAAAAAAGCTTTTTTTCAAAACTGGAAACTTTTTAAACCCTCTCCCCCCTTCCTTTCTCATAATATTTCAAACCAGGCTTATGTTTTTTTTGGATTCTGGAGGTTGGCAGTACTGTTCCTGCCATTTTTCCAACTCCTTTCATACACATGCCCAGCACTTTAAATATTCCATCTTGTCTCTTCTCAGTTGTCATGGCATAGGAGTTTGGAGTGGATGGGCGAGACAAGAGTGTAACACACTAGATCGTGGGCATTACAGAAGGGTGAGGAAAAGATTGCTAATTGAACGATTTTGCACTGAATTTGAGATTTGGCCATCAGTGTTCCCATTTTTTTTAGAAAATATCTTCCTCCCAACCCGCATTCCTGCCCTTCCCCCCAAGTTTGCTGGTTTAGACTGAGTAGCCTCAGTGAAACAGTGATGCATGTAACCTAACAGGCGAGCAAGTTCTTTCACAGTATTCTTTTCAGCACAAATTCTGACTTAGTTATACTCACATGGGGCCTTTTTAAACATGACTAATTAAAATATACTTTTTTTTTTTTTTTAAAGGAACGCACTACGTGAAAAACCTTGAGTCAAAATGATCGCTACCTAGACATCTGCAGCTACAGGAACTATTAGCAAGTAGATACTGCATTATTTTGCTCTTCATAAGTATTTATTTGAAAACTAACAATATTTTTGCAGTCATGTCTGTGTAATTCTGAAATGGTGCTTGAAAACAGTGCTTGATAAACATTATCATTTTAATATTTAAACGGGAGAAAACATTAATGATTAATTTTAATAAATGAATTGATAACATCATTTTAGTGCTATATAATATATGACGTGTCTTTTTCTGTGTTGCAGAATGTTAAGTTTCAACTTCTTTCAAGACACTGCTGCTTATTTTAATCTTAATTTTACTCTTTCTTACTATTTAAACCCAGTTAAATCCACTCAAGTCATTGGAGCTATTCCCTGGGTTATATCTGTATAACTGAGAGTAAATTTTTTCTCTATATCAATTACTATTTCTCAGATCAGATCTGAGAAGACATATTTTGTGGAAGAGAGTAAGCAATATCTTTAAGTACATAAATACCAACAGGATCACCTCTGAAATGCCCACAAATGCTCATTTTGCAAAGATGTGCTTTTTTCACTTGGCTAGTAAACATTAAATATATTTTGAAAGATTAAGCTTTAATAAATCTCAGTGCAGACAAACTATACCAACATACTAAAAGGGTTTGCTTTATTTTTATCATTACTTCATGACATTTTCAAGGAGTGAAATATGAGGGATTGTTAGAGAACATATGACATTTAGATGAATAGGACTAAATGAATTAGGAAACTACTGCATTGAACAATAAGCAAGAATTTGTAACAGTTTGTCAGAAAAACCTTTTCAATTATCTTTATTGGATCCTGATAATATATTTAGATTTATTTTTCATGCAATTATATTTTTTTTCTTTCTGAAATGTGATCTGTGTGCTGTGATAATTATCTAAGGGTACGTCTACACTGCACGATTATTTCGAATTAGCTTAAACCGATATTACAAAACAGATCTAATAAAATCGGTTTAGCGCGTCCACAGTGGGATCCCGAAATCGATTGTTTGCGTCCATGGTCCAAAGCTACCATCGATTTCGGAGCGGTTGCACTGTGGGTAGCTGTTCCTCCCTATCCATATTCCCACTTCCGTGTTGAGAGCACGAGGCTTGATGGGCAAAACACTGCCCAGGTGGTGTCTGGGTGACAGCCTCAACCCCTGCCCTTTTGTGAAGGCAGCATACAAGCCTTGTTGGCGCCTTTTTCGCTGGAGTGCATTGAGGCAAACGCCGATAGCACAGCAACTCTTTCCCTTTTTTTTTTCACGTGTGGTGGGGGATAGAGTTAGGAGCTGCCTGAAAACAAAACTGGCTCTGACGAGCAACACTGTTGTTTGAATGACCTAAGCACAATTGGGGAGCTAGCCATGATGCAAATAATTTTCAGAGACTGCTGTGGACTGTGATAGCTGGTGATCCTTCAGTACCCCTCCCTCCCTTCATAGCGGTTCCATTTGAGTCTCTGCTTCCGCTTACACTTTGTCACACAGCCGTTGTGTATCCTGTGAGTTTTTTTTCAAACGCTTGCATTTCGTGTTCTGTACACCTGATACAACAGATTTGTCTTCCCATACAGCGATCAGACCTAGTATCTCCCGTACGGTCTATGCTGGAGCTTCTTTTTCGATTTCAACTGCATGTCCAGCGCGTGCTGATCAGAGCTTCCAGTGGGCAAGCAGAAATAATATTCAATAGTTCCGGGGCTTTCCTGGTTTACCTGCCCGCTGATTCCGAGTTCCAGATTGCTGTCCAGAGCGCGTCAGTGCTGCACTCTGGGATCGCCAGGCCCCCGGAGGCCTAACGTTTCGATTTCCGTCCACATGAACCCTATCGAGTTTCCACATCGAATTTAGCAGTACCTGCTCTCGTTTGGAGGATGTTCCGAAAATCGATTTAAGGAGCGTGTAACTCAAGGATAATTAATGACGACGTCGTGTGAACGGATACAGCGTTAAATCGGTATATCGGCCATTAAACCGATTTAAAGTCGCAGTGTAGACCTGGCCTAAGTGGCAGCATCGGTATATCTTTACCTCATCTTAAAGTTTCTAATTTTCAAAAACTTGAAGAATTTGTAGAATTAGCCCATGGATGAATTTGGCCAAATAGCTGTAGTTCAAATGCCCTATAATCCAAACTGTGAAAAATGGGTGATCTAAGAAAATATGATAAAGTTTTGTACTCAAACATAAACTCTAGATACAGTGGAAACTTTTGTGTCAGATGAAAAAATATACATACTGCATTTTTAGTATTAAAGTTGTTCAACACACCTTGTTTTGCAAAGGGAATTCCTCTAGTGGTAAACTTCTATATAGGCTTGAAAAATCAGATTAACTTTGGAAATATGTCTTGGCTTATTTATACAGCAATTTTAATGACGGCTATATAGAGAGACTGGGCCAGATTCTCAACTGTTGTAAATCGGCCTAGCCTACTGCAGTTAGTGAAGTTCTGCTGATTTACGCTAGTTTGTTGAACCAGTTGCATATCTATGAAATGTAACTGAAGCTGTATAATCTACTCCCAGTGAGGTACTTCCTTTTTTTAAAATAAAACATTTAAGTTCTCCTAATTCCACACCTGGACTTTTTAGTTAGGCTCCATCAACAAGTCAGATGTCCTGTATTGAGGGAACTGCTGCCACCATCATCACACTTCATAGTTAGGCATTGCCCAGTGAACCTGACATGAGGGTGAAATTCTGGCTCCACTGAAGTCAGTGGCATTGGGTAACTCCACTTAATTCAGAAGAGGGAATGAACAGCCTCTTGGATATAGTTAACTCCACTTGTATCTCAATGTAAAGTTAGGCAGTATCTGACCCTGTATCGCTCTTAGCAGAACTTTGGCATTTGCTTTTGCAATTGAGAATGGAATTGCATTTTTAGGCTTGCCTATCAACACTTAGACGATATGGCCACACTTTACACTGCTTTTCACCTTATGCACCCGATTCTCCATTGCATTACTTCAGGTTTAGATCGATGTAACTCCAATGGCTAGAACAAGCCTAAAACTGGAGTAATTCATTTGTGAATCAGGCCCAGAGCTGTCATTACATTTATGCAAAGTGGATGTAAAACACTAACATCCTGCTTATATAGGGTTTATATCCCTTTTTCACTCATTTTGCACAAGAGTAAATGACTACACACAAAGTGTGAGGAAGTGCGGAATCAAGCCTGCTATTCCTCAGCCTTAGGGCCAGATCTAACAGAGCTAGGGCAATTTGCACCAGCTACGCTGAGCTTGTCATGAGTTTTTGTATAAGCTATTCTGTTTAATATGCAGAACATGACAGTTCATTTTAAGAAGCAATACAAATTCAACCTGCAACTATATAGATTAATTTATTGATGTAAATGTAGTTGTTTTACCATTCATCTGTATACTTTATCTTGGATCAGATGAAATTATTTATAATTGGAGAAACAAAATAAGAAAGATGAAATATCATGGGCATCCTTCTCCTTCTGAAAGTGGAGGAGGAATCCAGGGAACCTGTGAAATAACTTAGGCCTTAATCTTGTGAGTTACAATGTCTATGGGTCCCAGGATAGGAACAAGGATCTGCCACTACACCGGGGTGGGCAAACTTTTTGGCCTGAAGGCCACATCTGGGTGGGGAAACTGCATGCAAGGCCATGAATGTAGGGCTGGGGCAGGTGGTTGGGGTGCGGGAGGGAGTGTGGGGTGTGGGAGGGGGTGCAGTGTGCAGGAAGGGGCTCAGAGCAAGAGCAAGGGGTGCAGGAGGAGTGTGGAATATATGAGGAGCTCAGGGCTGGGGGTACAGAGTGTGGGAGGGGGCTCAGGGCAGGGGGTTGGGGTGCAGGGAGGGGTGTGGAGTATGAAGGGCTCATGGCAGCGGGTTGGGAGCTAATGGCAGGGGTTTGGGATGCAGGAGGGGTGCGGGGTGTGACGAGGGCTTAGGGCAGGGGGTTGGGGGCTCAGAGCAGGGGGTTGAGTTGCAGGAGGGGTGTGGCAGGGGGCTCAGGGGGTTGGGGTGCAGGAGGGGTTCAGGCAGGGTGCTCAGGGCAGGGGGTTGGAATGCAGGAGGGGTGAGGCAGGGGGTTGGAGGAGAGATTCAGGGTGTGGGCTCCCCAGTGCTACCTCTCCCGAAGTTCCCATTGGTTGTGGTTCCCCATCCCTGGCCAATGGGAGCTGCAGGTGGCAGTGCCTGCAGGCGAGGGCAGTGTGCGGAGCCCTCTGCTGGCACTCCCTCCCCCCACCTTCCCTAGGGGCTGCAGGGACGTGGTGCTGGATGCTTCCAGGAGCAGCCAGGGCAGGCAGGCAGCCTGCTTTAGCCCCGTGGTGTCACAAGGGTGCCAATCCCTCAGGCTGGATGCAAAGCCCTGATGGGCTGGATCCGACCTGCAGGCCGTAGTTTGACCATCCCTGCTCTACACTGTAACTTGTAGGGTGTGTGTGTACGTGGGTGTGTCTGTGTGTGACTTTTTATCAAAATACATCTAAACAAATATTGATGACTGTATATTATGTGAATTGTGTATGTACTATTAGACATGTGGGACCCTCCAAATTCATGGTCCATTTTGGTCAATTTCACAGTTGTAGGATTTTAAAAATCATAAATTTCATGATTTCAGCTATTTAAATCTGAAATTTCATGATGTTATAACTGTAAGGGTTCTGACCCAAAAAGGAGTTGTGGGGAGATTGCAAGGTTATTATGGGGGATTGCGGTACTGCTACTCTTACTTCTGCGCTGCTGCTGGTGACTGCTCTGCCTTCAGATCTGGACAGCTGGAGAAAAGTAGCTGCTGGCCAGGAGCCCAGCTCTGAAGGTAGAGCCACCACCAGTAGTTGCACAGAAGTGAAAATGCACGGTATGGTATTACCACCATTATTTCTACACTGCTGCCTGCAGAGCTGAGCCCTCAGTCTGCGCCGCCACTCTCCAGTTGCCCAGTTAAGGCAGCAGCACAGAAGTAAGAGTGGAATTGTACGGTATTGCCACCCTTACTTCTGTGCTGCTGCTGGCAGAGTGCTGATTTCAGAGCTAGGCACCCAGCCAACAGCCACCACTCTCCTACCGCCTAGATCTGAAGGCAGAACAGAAGTAAGGGTGGCAATAGTGCAACCCCCCTAAAATAACCTTGTGATCCCCTTGCAACTCCCTTTTGGTTTAGATCCATTTGCTGGTCTCCTTCATGAAATCTATATAGTATAGAGTAAAACACTCATGAGCAACGCAGTTATACTGACTGAACTCACAGTGTAGAGAGCAATGTATTGATGGGAGGGCTTCTAGCTACTGCCTCTCAGGGAGGTGGAATACCTATACCCAACGGGAGAAGCTCTCCCATGCTGTGAATGTAGACAAGCACTCAGTACAGTAGAACCTCAGAGTTACGGACACCTTAGGAATGGAAGTTGTCTGTAACTCTGAAATGTTGATGACTCTGAACATAACGCAGCTCTGATTCCAGCAGTTCAGGCCAGGTTCCAGAGGCAGCTTCCTTGCAGGGTGGAAGAGGGGATGGTGGTGAAAACAGTGCAACCCCAGGGGTGGGCAGGAGAACAGTACCCTACCCCCGCTCCCCCCCCCTCCCCCGGTCTGTGGAGAGGAGATGAAAACAGCACTCATGGCTTACAGGAAAGCAGCCAGGATCTAATGCTGTTCCTGCGCTATCTGCCTTGGACTGGCAGCAGGGGCTCACAGCTTTGCCTGCAAAGCTCAGCATCTTCAATTCCTAGTTGTAAGTGGGTGCCCTGGGGTAGCCCAGATGTGCCTACCTTTAAGATGCGGCCCCATATAGTTTTTGATGTCTCTGCTGCTGCCTGACTGGTTACTTTTCACCTGGTGTCCAGTTGACTGGTCAGTCCGTAATTCTAGTGTTCCTGTCTTTGAGTTTCTACTGTATTATGAGATCAACTGCTTTTCACCCTAAAAGGGCCTTGAAGGGAAATCAGACTTTGATTTAAGCCCTTTTTTGTTGCTTGATAAAAGAAGGCCTGTTTGTTTTCCACTTCCTATCAGAAAAACCCTGCATATATTAATATTGCGTATTCACATCTTGTCTACAGTGTGTTTAGCAGACAAATATCACCGCTTACTTCAAGCAAGTAAAACACAACACATGAGGATGTGCTTTTTATTTAGAATTTTTATTACACTCTATTAAAATTATATATACATTTTAAAGTGTATGGTTACTTGCAAAATTAGAGCTGATCCAATTTCAGATTTTGAACAGCCCCCTACATTTTGATGTGGATTGGTGTGTAGTATTAATTATACATGAATGAGCCAATGTATTATGCCAGTCTTGGATTCTGATGACATATTGTTAGTTTATGAGAGATAGAGTCAAACTTCTATAGTAACCTCAACCACACTTGTAAGTTTGCACTCAATTGTATACACACAATATTTTTATCTATTCAAAACCCCAAATTTGCACTCCAAATATTTGCACATGCCATATGAGTGGATGTGTGTAAATGCACAAGCTTGATGGAGGGATTGCACTTCAGAATTATGAGTATACATTTAAAGGCTACTTACGTGCATATAACAACGTGTAGGCCTATTCTGTGTAATTTTTTAAAAATTGCTGAAACGGTGCCATAGGAGGTTAGCTGTAGCACTCTTCAAGGAATCTCCCAACAAGCTGAAAAAATTTCGTACATTGATTTGTTAAACTGATTGTTTCAAAACTGTCCCTTTAAAAAGGAAAGAAATAATTCAAACAAGTTTGAGGGAACAATTTGTTCCATAAGTTAGTAGGGATTTCTACTTCGTAGATCAGAATGGCATTTATAGTAGCTGAATTTAAATCTAGAAGACAGTTACTTTGTTTGATGCGTTCCATCTTGTCTATATCATAAAAGATAAGTGTATGACAATTAAATGCTTTTATTATAATTCTGTCTATTATAGATGATCATGAATCTCACAATTCTAGTTCAATAAATCCCATGGCAATCTTGGTGGATGGGAATTTTCAAACTTAATACACTTCTTTATTTTTAGAGGGTATGTGTATGTATATCTATGCTTTGACGCCTACCTAATCTGAACTAGAAATAAACAAAAAGTCCTAAATGCAGAACAATAGGTCTGTTTCACCACTATTTACTGTATTTTTTACACTGGTATAACCATCAAAATCAGTGGCATGACATTGGTAACACTGGAGAAATACCATTTTGAATCAGGCCCAATAGGTGTTTTACCTTCTGTCTAGGATATGAACAGGGGGAAACATTCTTTAAAATTATAATAAGATGGATTGAGATCTCAGATGAGATGCCATCTTCTATTGCCTTATTCGCCCACCTTTCCCATAATCACCTTCATGCTTTCTGGCATGTAATTCTTACGCATGAAATGCCTTCTGCATTCTATTCTGTCATTTTTCAAATCCTCTCTCAACACCCATTTCTACTATGATGCTCACAGTAAATTGCCAATGGGTAAAGACCAGGCATGTGACCAGTAAGGATTACTAATAACGTTAATATCTTTTTTTAACCAAAACAAATTTTTCTTTGGTTAAAGACAAAGTGGGTGAGGTAATATCATTTATTGGACCAACTTAAGTTGGTGAGAGATACAAGCTTTCAAGCTTCTCTCGCTCTGTCTCGCCAACAGACTTGGTTCAGTAAAAAATATTACTTCACGCACCTTGTTGCTCTAATATCCTGGGACCAACACAGTTACAAGTACACTGCATATGTTTCTCTTACTAACAAGAACTTTTTATTCTTTCTGGTTACTTTTGCCCTTATTTTCAGTCTCCCACTCCCTCCATTTCTGTTGTGCCTACTTGATGCATCGTGTTTTAAATTATATTGCCTGCTGCAATGAGTTTGCTTACACAGTACAAATAAGTCATCATAATTATACCAGGTTTTATAGGGCACTGTTGTTTTCACTGATTTTTTTTTTGAACAGCAGGATGAAAAGTTAAGGGAAGAAAATAACTTATCTTCACTCATCTGAAACTGATATCTCAGCTGCCAACTCTTCTGTTGATTCACTTACATTCTCTTGTTCCTTCAAAAAAAATTTAGACAGCTCCCACTGAGAGGATGACTGTACATGTAGGTTAAGCAGGAAATCCTTTATTATAAATGAAAAATAAATCAGCCAATGCTATCCTAAGCATAAGTCCCAATTCTGAACCTTAGCGTCCAAAATGTGGGTGCCTGCATGAACCCTCCAAGCTTAATTACCAGCTTGGATCTGATAGCGCTGCCACCAGACAGGAATCAGTGCCTGCCTCACTCTGGTCTCCCCAAACCTTCCCTGGGGGACCCCAAGACTCAGATGCCCTGAGTCTCACAACAAAGGGAAATAACCCACTTCCCCTCTCTCCTTTTAACCTCCTCCGAGATTTCCCGCCTGGTACACTAGGAAGATTTCCCTGCTGTCCATACCTTGAACACACAAACCCAGAAGAGAATTAAGTGTCTCTCTCCCTCACCCAGAGGCTAAAATGCAAATTCAAGCTTAAGTCAATCTAACAAAGGGAATTTCCCCCTCCCTTCGTCCTTCAGTCTTAACCAGACAGAAAAAACTCAAACAACGTCTTAAAAAGAAAGCTTATATAAAAAAAAGAAAAAAGACAATACAAAATTAGTCTCTGGTAATAAGGATGACAATATACAGGTCAATTGCTTAAAATAAAACATGAATAAACAGCCTATTCAAAGAATCACAAGTTTAAAACATTCCAGCAACTACACACATGTAAAATACAAAAAAACCAAATGATAAGCCTACTTGTTTTTCTACCTATTGTACTACAACTTCGGAAACAGAAGATAGAAAAGCCTGGAGATAGAATCACTCCGATAGTGATCACCTCTCAATAAGCCGAGAGAGGCACAGACAGCACAAAGAACCGCACACCCCAAAACTTCCCTCCTGAAGCTTTGAAAAATCCGGTTTCCTGATTGGTCCTCTGGTCAGGTGTTTGGTTCCCTTTGTTAACCCTTTACAGGTAAAAGAAACATTAACCCTTAGCTATCTGTTTATGACAAATGCCCCTAAGCAGAACCATCTCCCTTCTCAAATTCAGGGTAACAGTTTTTAAAATATTGGAAGAATCAGAAGCTTTCATTTACACCAGTGTAAATCTGCAGTAGCTCCATTAATTTCAGCAGAATTGGCCTGTTTGTCTGTAGATTGTGTCTGTGTGTTCACACAGGGATACAGGATTCAAATTTAAAGGGAATAATGGTACCCTTTTTTATTTTTACTCCCTGAGCAGTGTTGAGCATAGGAAATAGTAAGGAATAGTTAGGACAATGAATAGACTACAAAAGTGAGTCTGTCAAGGTACTCGGAGTATAAGTAGGGCAACTGTACAGCTTTGTAATATTAAAACAGCTGTCCTTTTTTCTGGTATGTCAAACACACTAACTTTTCATTAATACTTTATTTATTATTGTATTGTTCCCTAAAACACAAGTAATGAATGAAGTATGTATGTACATCCTTAGAACATGAATAGCACTGGCCATGTTAATTCTTGTCAGATGGCATTTGGACCAATGACCAACTTAGAGATACGTGTGTCTCCCTTTTAATTAGCCATATGCAAAGTGTACAAAGTGCAAAATTTTGAAGAAAGAAATATCAGAGGATGTATTTTTCTAGTTGCCTATAAAATATTTAGATTTTGAGGTAATTGCATCCAGTGTGGATGAAAAAAAATAACTAAACGTTAAATGTTTTAAAATTCTCTTTCTGACTACTTGTTTCTCTACCTGACTGCCTGCAGAGTTTGATATGTGAGCTACAAAAATGCTTTTTTTAGTGAAACCAGCGGCCATATTATTTTCTAACTTGGGTGTAAATCTGGAGTAACTCCACTAGTCAATGAAGTTACATCAGTATAAGTGGAAGGAGAATTGAGGCCCAGGAATTTATCTGTGTTTCAGATCTAAGCGTCCGATTTTCCTGGTTACAGCTAAAGAGAGGGAGTACAAGGGAGCTGTTTGGGCCGCCGCAAACCTGAGGCCAGTTCTGTACAGTCCCTGGCATAGTTTAGAGCAGCCTTAGCCTCTTAAAGCTGTAACTTAATGCTCTAAATTACATCAGCTGCAAATGGCTCCCCATGACTGATCCAACAGCTCAGGTTAGCTAGAGTATAGGGCACTCCATCTGTGCCCTAGGCTTGTGTCCTGCAACAGAAGCTCATAGCATGATAACAAAGAGAGTCACTGTAATGGCACCATAGTGTCCGGTCCCCGTTCCGCCACCCCAGCAGAGGGAGGAGGACCTAACACTTCACTTTTGCCTCTCAAGCCATGTGTTGTTAATTTGTGGATTTCTCATTGTGACAGAGGCGGGGAAGTATTTGAAAGCCCTTTGCTGCCTGGAATTGACAGGAGTGTAGAACTTTTTACATTCCTTTTAAGTAAGGAAATTCTGCCTAGCTCTTTATTTTAAAAATTTGTAAATGGCTATTATGTGACTATAAACAAATACCTGGTGTCCCCAGCTTCAAGGGAACAGTTCCAGACTGAGCAGGAAGCAGATGACAGCCTTCAGAAAGCTTGGGCGGTGGCACGGAGCAACCCACCGCCTCTCAGCTCTTCTGACCGATCCCGGTTTGTTATAGACCAAGGACTTTTATACAAGGAAATTCTTTCTGG
>NC_133775.1:21602411-21782290 GCF_003597395.2 Chelonoidis abingdonii
GACATTTTCGCCAGGGTAGGTTGGCCCTCCGATATCCTTACTGATTCAGGATCTAATTTCCTGGTAGGCACCATGAAAGACCTGTGGGAAAATCATGGGGTGTATAACTTGGTTGCCACCCCATACCACCATCAAACCAATGGTTCAGGCTGAAATTGAGAATTTCACATTTGGTCCCTGATTTGGATTCAGTGGCAATGAGTTCATTGAATTCTGAGCAGCCAATATCCATACTCTGCTTAGCTGACAATGCTGTGTTCACCTACCCATTCCTGTGGGAGTTACACTCTTGTGTGGAAAAGGAGTTTCTCAAAGTTTCCATTCTTTCCAGGCTCACAAATTGTGCAGACTCTATTCACAGATGAGAGCAGGGAACTCTTGGGTGAAAAGCACTGTCCACACCAGTTACTAAACTTAACTAATTTAAATCTTTGATAAGGAAACTTTAGGACAATATATTACCATCTTAAGCATAAAGCATAAGTGAAGCAGATCGAACAGGATACAGCAGGGGTGGGCAACCTATGGCATGCGTGACGCAGGAGGCACGCGAGCTAATTTTCAGTGGCACTCACACTGCCTGAGTCCTGTAGGGGGCTCTGCATTTTAATTTAATTTTAAATGAAGCTTCTTACACATTTTAAAAATCTTATTTACTTTACATACAACAATAGTTTAGTTATATATTATAGACTTATAGAAAGAAACCTTCTAAAAACGTTTAAATGTATTACTGGCACGCAAAACCTTAAATTAGAGTGAATAAATGAAGACTTGGCACACCACTTCGGAAAGGTTGCCGACCCCTGGGATATAGCAATCAATCACTCAGTCCAGGGGTGCATGAAGGCTGTTTCTGTCATTGTCAGATCCGTGCTGGTTTGATCTGGTGTAAGTTCTGCCTTGCTTCCCACCCTCCCCCAAGGATTTGCTAAAGATATCCTTTCATACCTAGCTTCATAACATCACACAAATACAAATTATTAAAGCTTCCCCATCTACAAATATTTCATTCTAAATATATTTCTAATACACTTTTACTTATCCTGCTAAAGCTCGAATTGATATTCCTTCTCTCTCTTTTTAAACCACTGCTTTCATATATTCATTATTTCTTACAACTCTTCTATTATTATCTCAGTTGTCTTTTTGTGTCCTTGGAGTTGCTGGCTAGTCCTCCCTAGCCTGTTTTGCTAGGGCGCTCTACATCTAGCTAGTAATTCACACTTTTGTCTGGTTGCTTCCCCCTGTTATCTAGACAGACTGAGGATCCACTGTAGATAAGACACAACAAGCTTTCTCATTTTTTTACAATCTTTGAAACCTGTGTCAACAAGAAACATAGAAAGCAGAAAAGTTCCCTTTTACGTTTTCTTATAACATCTACTTCTGTAAGATTATTTAATATAAATTTAGTAACAAATTTCTTTACAAAAGTATTAAATATATCTAGTGCCTCTGCACCAACTACAGTCAATAATAAGGCCAATTCACTGGCTGGTAATATTCATTTTATCTGCATCCACTTCAATCACATGCAACAAGGATTTCTGTTTCAAAAACTTCCATGGTTCCTCCACATTTCCCGCAAACCTTACTCCTGGTGGAGGTTTCCAGCTGTCCTTCCTTAGTGGGTTTATATGTGTAGTTAAGGTATCTGGAATCGCTGTGAAAATTCTTTGATTGCTCTTAACTATATCTATACCGTGTGGTGCTATTCTTAGTAGGGTATGGAGCAATTGTATTTAACACTTCTGTTGTTTTTATTTGTACATTACATAATTACAAAACAACACTCAAAACTTGGAGTTGACTGCAGCCCCTGCAGTTCAGAACCCTGCCTTACTAAGAGGAACGTGACCTATAAACAGGACAAATTTACAATACCCCCATGTTGGCTTAGCTTCAGTAGTCAGTGAGTTGGGGTGTACAGTTAAGGCTCCGCCCATTCTGTGTCCCTCCCTGTACATTCCTCATCCACCTCTGCAGTTAAGGGAGGGAGCAAATAGCCCACTAATCTCTTTATCATGAAAGTTGAACGTACAAGTGTAGAATTATGTACAGAAAAACCTGCATTCAGAAATAAAACAATGTAAAACTTTAGAGCCTACAAGTCCACTCAGTCCTCCTTCTTGATCAGCCAATCACTCAGATAAACAAGTTTGCTTACAATTTGCAGGAGATAATGCTACCTGCTTCTTGTTTACAGTGTCACCTGAAAGTGAGAACTGGAGTTCACATGGCACTGGTGAACTGGCATTGCAAGATATTTACATGCCAGATGCGCTAAGGTTCATATACCCCTTCATGCTTCAAAGACAATTCCAGAGGACATGCTTCCATGCTGATGATGGGTTCTGCTTGATAACGATCCAAACCAGTGCAGAGTGATGCATGTTCATTTCCATCATCTGAGTCAGATGCCACCAGCAGAAGATTGATTTTCCTTTTTGGTGGCTTGGGTTCTGTAGTTTCTGCATCAGAGTGTTGGTCTTTTAAGACTTCTAAAAGCATGCTCCACATCTCGTCCCTCTCAGATTTTGGATGACACTTCAGATTCTTAAACCTTGGGTCGAGTGCTGTAGCTATTTTTAGAATTTTCACATCAATACTTTCTTTGGGTTTTGTCAAATCTTCTGTGAAAGTGTTCTTAAAATGAACGTGTGCTCGGTCATCATTTGAGATGGCTGTAACATGAAATATATGCAGAATGTGGGTAAAACAGAGCAGGAGACATATATTTCTCCTCCCAAGGAGTACAGTCACAAATGTAATTGATGCATTATTTTTTTAATGAGTGTCATCAGCATGGAAGTATGTCCTCTGGAATAGTGGCCAGTGCATGAAGGGGCATATGAATGTTTAGCATATCTGGCATGTAAATATCTTGCAGTGCTGGCTACAAAAGTGCCATATGAACGCTTGTTCTCACTTTCAGGTGATATTGTAAATAAGAAGTGAGCAGTAGTATCTCCTGTCAATGTAAACAAGCTTGTTTGTTTTAGTGACTGGCAGAATAAGAAGTAGGACTGAGTGGACTTGTAGGCTCTAAAGTTTTACACTGTGTTGTTTTTGAGTGCAATTATGTAACCAAAAAAAAATCTGCGTTTGTAAGTTACACTTTCATGATAAAGAAATTGCATATCAGTACTTGTATGAGGTGAATTGAAGAATATTCTTTTTTTTGTTTATCTTTTTTTACAGTGCATATATTTGTAATAAAAAATAACATAAAATGAGCACTGTGCACTCTGTATTCTGTATTGTAATTGAAGTCAATATTGAAAATGTAGAAAAACTTCCAAAAATATTTAATAAATTTCAATTGGTATTTTTGTTCTAAGTGTGATTAATTTTTTTTGTTAATTTTGTGGGTTAATTGCAATTAATTGACAGCCCTAATAATAATAATATAAAGTGAGCACTGTATACTTTGTATTCTGTGTTGTAATTGAAATCAATATATTTGAAAATGTAAAATGCATTCAAAAATATTTTAAATAAGTGGTATTCTGTTATTGTTTAACAGCATGATTAATCAGTATTAATTTTAATTGCTTGACAGCCCGAATTGCAACTGAAGTAATATGACATTGTAACTTGCTGGCCTTCTCCCCAGCACATAAAAGGACCCACAGCCACACCCAGTGTCTTTCCACTCAGTTTTATTTTACCAATATAAGCAAAACTAACAAAATCAATTCCTCAGCCCATTCTGGGTTACAGCTCCTGTGGCCCTTTGCCCTTTAACTCTGTCCTTCCTGCTTCAGGGCTTCTTGCAGAAATCTTCCATGCTCTGCTTACTGAGCACCCTCATGCCAGGCTTTCTCTTTGGAGGCTTTTTTCCTCTAGCAGATTCCCACAGCTTCCCCACCCCAGTTGACTCTGGCAGTCCCCCTGCTGCTCCTGCTTCACTCACTAGGTCTCACTCTGCTCTAGGCTCAGCGTGCTCTCTTTTAAATCTAACTGGGGACAGCTGACCAGTTGGGGCCAGTCCCCCTGTGTGACATCTTCAAGGTGAAGCTCTCATCTTTGATTCACTCCTGAAATCCTCCCCATCTCCTGCCTCCACTTCTCTCACTGATTTCTTCCAAGAGAAAATTGACAAAATATTACATGAACTTCTCTCTCCTCTCTGCTTACCTTCTTTTCATTCTTCCTTCTTCCCCCACTACAACTCTCTCCTCCTCTTTCCTGTCACAAATGCAAACATTTTGTCTGCTCTCCTCATCTGATCCCTCCACTCTCCCCAAAGGCCCCATCCCATCTGCTGATCTCCCTTGCAACCCATGGTCATTCCCTCCCTTACTCTTCTCCTTAATCTCCCGCTGTTTGGCTTTTCACCTTATGGTACAAGCATATCATGCGGGGGGAAGCATAGCTCAGTGGCTTGAGCATTAGCCTGCTAAATCTAGGGTTGTGAGCTCAGTCCTTGAAGGGGCCATTTAGGGAACTAGGGTTAAAAAGAAAAAAAAATCTGGGAATTTGCCCTGCTTTGAGCAGGGGGTTGGACTGGATGATCTCCTGAGGTCCCTTCCAACCCTGATATTCTATGATTCCACATTTAGTATCTCTCATCTTTAAAAACTGATCTTTGTCCATATTCCCCATCTCCCTTTTCCTTTTTATCACTGAGCTCCTTGAATGCCTTGTTTATAGTCACTATCTGGAGTTCCTCTCCTCCAGTTCCATTCTAGACCCTCTCCTATGTGGTTTCTACCCCTTTCACACCACTGAAGCCACTGTCACCAAAGTCTCTCATGATCTTTTCCTAGCTGAAGCTCAGAACCAGTACTACATTCTCACCTTCCTTGAGTTGTCATAGAATCATAGAAATGTAGGACTGGAGGGACCTTGATAGTTCCTCTAGTGTCCATTCCTCTGCAATGAGGCAGGACTAAGTATTATTTAGACCATCCTTGTCAGGTGTTTGTCTAACCCAGAGATCGGCAACATTTGGCATGCGGCTCGTCAGGGAGATCTGCTGGCGGGCTGGGACGGTTTGTTTACCTATAGCATCTGCAGGTTTGGCCGATCGCAGCTCCCAGTGGCCACAGTTTGCTATTCCAGGCCAATGGGGGCTGCGGGAAGCAGTGGCCATCACATCTCTTGGCCCACATCGCTTCCCGCAGCCCCCATTGGGGTGGAATGGCCAACCATGGCCAGTGGGAGCTGCGATTGGCCGATCCTGGGGACACTGCAGGTAAACAAACCATCCCAGCCTGCCAGTGGATTTTCCTAACAGGCTACGTGCCAAAGGTTGCTGATCCCTGGGCTAACCTGTTCTTAAAATCCTCCAATGATGGAGATTTCACATCCTCCCTTGGTATCTTTTTCCGGAGCTTAACTTCCTTATGGTTAGGAAGTTTTTCCTAGCATCTAAACTAAGTCTCCCTTTCTGCAATTTAAGCCCATTACTTCTTATCCTGTCTGCAGTGCATAAGGGAACAACTTACCATCATGCTAGTTATAACAACCTTTTATGTACTTGAAGATTGTAGCAATGTCCCCCCTCAGTCTTCTCTTCCTCAGGCTATACAAACACATTTATTTCAATCTTTCCACATAGGTCACATTTTCAAGACCTTTCTAGATGCCTTTGACACTGTAAACCATGCTCTTCTTGACATTTGTCCCTTAGCTTCTTTATTAAAGCCAATGTTATTCTTTCAAGTATAGCCCTTGACACTAACTATAACTTTGGTGCTTTCTCCCATACTGCCTTCACATCCCCACTTGGAAGAAGATTCCCATAAACATCCACAAAGCTGCCTCATTATCCTCCTTCAAATCCCTCCTTCAAACTCTTTCTCCAGAGGGTCCTCAAAGTTGACAATGGTGAGGCTGCTGATGGTCAAGAGCATCTCGTTGTTTTCCTGTATTCTCATCTGCCTGTCTCTGTTGGGTATAAATAACAGTGTGCACAATGAGGCACTGCTTAGGCAACTAAAGATGTGCCAGAATTTTAGGGTATATACCCGACTCAACTCTCTGTTTTTACAGTGTTGTGTCCTGCTGCTGAGTTTTGCCCTGCCACAGTGAAAGGCTGCAGCTCCGGCAACTCCTGCTGCCAGTGTCATTCACTGCTGCATGTAGCTATGCTCAGTAACATGGATGCAGCCTGTTTTTCACTCTGGCATGTAGGAACACATATCCTACATGCCACCACCAGTGTAAACAATATCTTAGAATGTAAGCTCTTTTGGGCAGGGATCATCTTTTTGTTCTATCTCTTGTACAGTGCCTAGCACAATGAGGTCCTGATCCATAACTAGGGCTCCTAGTCCTAGGCACTACGGTAATACAAATAAATAATAACAGTGAACACATAGTTCAGGAAAAGTGTTCATAAGAGGACTTATAGATTGAGTACAGCAAATTTCATATTCTGTCAGTGTCCGTTAACAATTATAGTTACTATCAAGGGCTATGTTTGAAAGAGTAACATTGACTTTGATAAACATCTGGAATTACTGTCACCAGAGTAGACAGTACTACTCCAGAAGTTTGTGTGTATCTATGAGTGGATGCCAGCGAGCCATCTGTTTTCTTATACCTAAGAATTAAGCAAGCGGGTGGATGCTGAAATCTTACTCTGTGGTTTTCTGTGTACTTCTCTGTCTTGTTTCATACAGCAAGAAATTACTCTGACTTTTAGTATTTATGGTAATTGCTTAAGGGAAGTATCTTGGTCTAGTTGTGTGCAATCTCTAGCTGAAGAATGCCTGGTCATCTAAATGAGCTGAGACACAGAAAGGGCCTTATGTTTAATAAGAGTGGATAATTTAGCAATTAAAATTGTGACCCCTGGACAAAAACACCAATGAGCAATGGAAATACTGTAGAAGCAAAAAGGACTCATGCTTGCTGAGAGAAGAAGTACAAGCAAGACTGTATCTTCCAGAATTATTCTGGAAACAGCAATTACTAAAAGACCACATCAGGCAATTACTGTATTTCTCAACTGGAAGAACTAGACATCAACTTTGGTTGGTAAGTCCAACCTATGATGAAAATGACAAAAGTTGTCACCAAAGATAAGGCTAAGAGAAACTGTATAATTGGGCATAGAAGGATTGATTATAGTCTACAAATTCCTGGACCTTTTAAAAAGCTTGTTATTCCAATATTCTAAATCTCAGCATTTGATAGCTCAGCTGTGAGAAAAAACAGAATGTTTGTACCATAAGAACAGCATCTGGATCGATTTAAGCACCATTTGAACAGATTAATTATGAGAGGGAGCATGGTACTTAAGAAAATGTAGGTATGGGGTCTCTGCTGGTGAGAAAAACAATAACTGTTTTAAAGTTAGATTAATAAGCAAGTTGCTATTTTGAATACTCAGGATCACTTTTTGTATCCCATGAATGGGAAATTAATTTAATTCCTGCAGCCTTCGGTGAAAATGACTCTTTTAGACTCCTTGTCATTGGGTTCACAGATTTCAGAAGTCATCATTTTTAGGCTTGGAAAGATTAGATTTTTATCAGTAAATGTTGGTAAACATCAATTTCAGCATATACACAACCCAACAAAAAATATTTCCATCGATGATGATAAAAATTTATAGATAGGCAAAGTAAGAAAAATGCTGCCTGATAAATCAGTTGATTTATGGATATTTACTTTGTATATTTTGACATGTGATTTGACAATTTGTGTTTTAATGGTTATGAAACTTGTTTTTGAATTGCAATGTCTACCATCATTAATTATTGTCTGACCCCCCATAATTTCCCACAACAGTGAACATTTAAATTGATCAAAATGAAAAAGCCTATACTCCATAATTTGCACAATTGTAAACATTTAAATAAATAAATCTTTAAAAATGTTTAAAAATAAATGGGTCAAAATTATACAAAAATTGAATTTTGCCTAGCCTAATTAACTCTGGTGATTTTATGTGACTGACTGTATTTATTCTGTGCTTTTTCCATGGCTGCAAAGATGATCATAATAAGATTAGTGAGAATTCATTCTTTCCATCAGAGCGGGGTAAATTCATGATTGATATAACGCCACTGGAGTGTTTCACCTGAGTTGAATTTGGCCCATTCAGCCAAATTGCAAACCTGGGGTAAACAGATGTACGTCACTGGTGTAAATGGTGTAGTGGTGTAAATGGTGACAAAATGTATATCTCTAAATTGGTCAGAAATAAATGGTAGTGTAACTGGATTAATTTGGTATTCAGAGAGGTAATATAAGGACAGATGATGGAGTGGAGTGTGTATGGAAGAGGCACATTGCTGGAAAAACAACCAACAGGAGGTTGTAAGTTAAACCACTTCTCCTCTCCGTCATTGTGCATGCACACACTATATTTTACAACCTACCTCCCTGTCTTTTTCTTTCCGCACCACCAGTGGCTGAACATGTCCCTGTTAAACCATGCATTGTTGGTGTGGAGGTGCTGCTGGAAATTATGCATGAAGAGGGAGCGTGCTACATAGCCAACGTTCCTCTCTGAGGTGTCCCCCAGCACATTTCCTGCTCTCCTTGTTGCATAGCAAAGGAAATCAGTAGACTGATTTTTGATGAGTGTTCCAGGGTGCAGAACACAGGGCTGGCATTTTAAACGACTAATCTAAGCTGACGATAATGCCCATGCATTTTTCTTAATGTAGAGTTCAATTTCATAAACAGCTGAAGGGACATTTTTCTGCCTTAATGACATAGACAATTGCTCTACTTTAATAGCGATCCCATAGAGCCCTATAGTGGCAATATAGATACATCTCAGGCAACCAAAGGTGGTGGTTTGGTTTCTAATTCCCTGTTCTCTTTTATAGTGGTTGTTATTACTTTGAGACCTTCCAGGCATTTTGCAGGCAGTAAAATGGACAGCTAATGTATCCTGGAAATTTTACAGTTCTCATACTAAACTCACCAGCATAATAGGAAACGGTAGCTCCCAGCAGCTTCCACAACGGGTTGATGATTGATGATGCATGCAAATAAAAGACATAGCAATCTCTATAAAGGAAACAAGATGATTCTTTTTTGGCCAGTGATGCTCTTCTTAATTTATCCCAAAATTGCTTGGGAAATTGAGGGTGGCAAGAACTGCTTAAATAGTGAAAGAGGAAAAATGCAAAATGGTGAAACATACGTTCATGGGAAAACAGGGCTGTAAAAAGCAAGAAAACTGAAATATGCTGTCTGTAGGTTTACTGAGTGAAGCAAAAATGAATCAAAACAAGTCATTCCTTAGTACTAATGTGGCATAACTGTATAGTAATAAAATTAAAACTCATTGCTATGATTCTTTGTGAATTTCTTGGTGTAACTATATGTGGAAGGACTCCAATAACGGATTCATCTTTTTTGGGGGGGGGGTGACTTTTTGGTTCCTCTTTGTCTCATTAACTTAATTGAAAATGGAGCTCGTATGTTTAAAAAGCTAAGGTACATATTCAATAAAAATGGCTATGTTAGTGGGTTTTTTCAAGTTTTGAGGTATAATCTTCTATTGTGATTTCCTGAAGACAATAATTTTGGTTTGCAAAGGACATTATGTATATGTTTACTTTATAGGCCAATAGTGATATCAACTCTTTTTCCTGCCATATGACTTGTGATATTTCTTTAGCTGGCTCTTCCATAGGTTATTAGCCTAGGATATTCCTTTTACTTAGAATTTGAAACTTGCTTGATTTTAAGTGGAATGGTTAATATAGCACAATATATGTAGAGAAAAGGAAAATAATCTGTTGAAATGCCTCTACAAATCCACATGAGAGAGTCACATCTCTCAGGCTACATATATACTTGGAGTTGGGGTGAAATTCCCAGCTTAAACAGACAGACATACTTGAGCTAATTCTCATTGATCTAGTGTGCTAAAAATAGTAGTGTAGTGGCAACTCATTGATCTAGTGTGCTAAAAATAGTAGTGTAGTAGCATGAGCAACAGTGGCAGGAGCTACCATCTCTGAGTACATACCCATGGACTATGCGCCAATGCAGCGACACTACTATTTTTAGCGCACTACCTCAGTGAGAGTTAGCATGAGTATATCTACTCAAGCTGGAAATCACATCCCCAGCTACAATTATAGATATAGCCTCAATTCTCCCTCAAGAAAATATAGTTTTTAGAATGATTTTTCCTGTCATGAGAGGAACTTTTCTCTAATGTGAAGATATTTCAAGTTCAGATGTGAAATTACCCAAAGTTTTGGGGACTTTCAAATCAGGGGTCTCAGTGTGGAACATCTCTATTTTAAAATTTCAGTAGCAGTTCTTTAATTATTTGTGAGTAAAGGGATTGTTAACATCTTGTGGCTTAATATCCTGCCCAGCAATATATAGGAGACAACCATTGCATGCTCTGTGAAAACCAGAAGAAGCACAACACAGGTGATTTTATAAGACATTATAATCCATGTGTTTGCAGGTACCGGGTATTTTGAGGACAAAAATGACTACTTAGATGCCTAACTGTGCATTTGAATATACGAATACCTAGTTTGCATGCACAGTTGCGAGAACTGTACACATAAATTAGGCTTGCACTTGTGCATCATTTTTGTACCCTGACATGATTGTCTTTGATGATTTGTCTGACACAAATACCAGAATATTAGATGATAGGATCAAGTACGTAGTGTTTAAGACCACTTAAATGTTTTTATATTATTATTATTATTTATTTGTATTACCATAGAACCTAGGAACCCTAGTCAGGGACGAGAACCACAGTTGTACTAGTCGCTGTTCAAACACAGAGTAAAGGACAGGGATTACAATCCAAGTACAATAGAACCTCAGAGTTATGAACATGAGAATCATGAACTGATTGGTCAGGCATACAGCTCATTTGGAACCCAAAGTACACAATCAAGCAGCAGAGACCAGACAAAAAAATTAATACTGTACAGTACTGTGTTAAACACAAACAATTAAAATAAGAGTTTTAAAAAAATATTTGACAAGGTAGGGAAACTGTTTCTGTGCTTATTGCATTTTAAATTAAGATGGTTAAAAGCAGCATTTTTCCTCTGCATAGTAAAGTTTCAAAGCTGTATTAAATCAGTGTTCAGTTGTAAACTTTTAAAAAGAACAACCATAAGGTTTTGTTCAGATTACAAATATTTTGGAGTTATGAACAATCTCCATTCTCGAGGTGGTTGTAACTCTGAGGTTCTACTGCATGGGACAAAAGACAACACATGGATATAGACGGACAGGAGAGTACAGGGAAACAGTGAGAAAATATTAGTCAGCATGATAGGTAGTGGCCTCAGCACATTTGCAGCCTAGCAATTGTAAAAAAAAAAAAAAAAAAAAAAGTTGGCATCACAGCAAAGAAAAGTTATAAGGAGGGATTTGAAGGATGATAATGAGGTAGCTTTGTAAATGTTTACAACAACTTAGTTCTCCAGCCATAATACAGCTCAACTGCTCTTTTCTTCAGCCAGTTCCAAACTTCCAGGTTTCCTCCCTTTTTAAGTCTTACACCCACCACTGGTTTAGCAGCGCAGGGTTAATTAAATAGTTGGACAGCCATGGGTCTGCAGGCCCCTAACGGGGCAGGCCATCTTGTTATAAATCAGGACAACATTTTTGTAATGATCGATAAACCTGTTTGGGAAAGGAGTGGGCTGAGGACTATATGATGTCTGGATGTGGGGTTACTTTGCTTTGATGTGGGGATACTTTGCGTAATAAACAATTAGTTGTGACAAGGACAGCATGGGGGACCAGTGTAAGCAAACAAACTTATTTCTAACATGCCTTAATGTTTGTTTATTTAGACATCTATGAAGTATCTATTCCTGGCAAAGGCAATGTATATATATAATAAATTGCCTAGATAACATGTTAGTCACTCACTATAGAAATAAGTTTGTTTGCTTACATTGGTCTCCCACGCTGTCCTTGTCACAAATAATTGTTTTTTAAGCAAAGTATCTGTCTTGGGTAATTCATCGTTGTTGGTTGTAATTAAAAACTTAATTTCCAAAATGTGCTTCAGTGTTTTCATTGCTTCCTATGATCTCTGAAACTTTCAGATTAAAATGAACTCAGCAAAATGGCTATAGTTTTCCTTTAGTAAGGATAATGTAGAAAAACTGTGGTGTAAATCACTAAAATATTTGGATATTCTCTAAAGCGTCTTTCCTGTGATAGGAAGAAATCTGCACTCTGAAAATTACAGTATGTTTAAATATCAAATTATTCAATTAATAATACCTTGGCAGGTAAATTGTTTTCTGTGTTTTGTTATGGGTACAAATTCTGTTCATTTGTATAGAACACTAAACAATGTTCTAGTGCGGGGTCAAGGAATACAGCATTTTATTCTTAATTCATACAGAATGTCTTTAAACTGAAGGACAACTTCAGGTACAAATCAAACTGCATCCAGGTTTTAATTTAGGCCCAGTTTCAGGAAAGCAATTCAGCATATGCTTAACTTACAGTTAAAAATGTACTTAAACACCCTTTCTGAAAAAGGGTGATTTTTTTTCCCCCTTGTATTGCAAGTTTTTTGGGGCAGGGCTTATCTCTTACTATATGTTTGTATGGCATCTTGCATAATGGGCCCCTAAGGTGATTGAAATTTCTAGGTGTTGGTAGGATGCAAATCGTAAGTAATTTTAAATATGGATTATGCTGAATTGTTGATACATAACTAATTATTCAAACTCTTCTAATTTCTGTATAAAAAGACACTGCCCAAAACTAGATCTTTTATCTGAGCATGCACAAATTTTAGGTGTTTGGGTAGAATGCCATGCAAATTTGAACCACTTCTTTTCTGAATTTTCAAAATTGTCCCAGCTTCTGTCCATCACTCTCTGAAATGAAGGCGAACCAAAATCCAAAACCAATTTTTGCAGAAATTCCCACATTGAAATTCAGGAGTTAGGGACCTGCTCAAACTTCTACCAAAATCATTGGGAGTCTTTACACTGACTTCACTGGGAAGTGGATTGATTCCTAGGTTAGAATGCAACAGGGATCTGGCAAGCCCAAAAACTAACTTTCGGACTTTGCAAAATTAATACCACCCTGGATTTTTACTCATCTTTGTTGTAAATGCCCAAAATTTAATAATGCTCAAGTTGTGCATGAACTCCCAGATCTTATTGCAACTATAGATAAAATTACCTTTCTAATGATGTGACAACCTCCAACTATTTTGGGAGGGTCTTTGGGGGTCAGGCAGAGAAGTTGCAATCTAATTATTCATGTTCTAAGATCAGTTATGTTGTAGGATTTGCAGACTCTAAAGATGAACTTTAATACAGTAATGATCTAATCATTTCAAATAGGACTCTATTTTCATGAATTTTAATATTATTTCTGGATAAGATATACTAGTTTTCAGAATATTTATGACTGGAATGGTTTCCTTATGTATATTCCATCCTTCTTATAGCTTCTTACCTTTGTCTTTCT
This sequence comes from Chelonoidis abingdonii, assembly GCF_003597395.2. Classification (NCBI taxonomy): domain Eukaryota; kingdom Metazoa; phylum Chordata; order Testudines; family Testudinidae; genus Chelonoidis; species Chelonoidis abingdonii. The sequence continues at coordinate 21,615,828 of NC_133775.1, forward strand.
CCCTGCATGCAACTATACCATCTTTTTTCTATAAAGAAATGAAGCTATGTTTTTCTATATCCAAAGAGCATCCATATAGTTCAGTCTACAATTATATTTAAATTAAGGGAAATTATGAGAAATTTTGAAAACCTCCATAACAGAGCATAGTGTTTGTACCTTCTCTGTAACAGTGTATAGTAACTGAAGATAAAGGACTTGCATATCTGTTCTAATGATGATAGTGGATTCCACTAAAGCTGGCAGGTTCATGGGGATGTGAAAGGGATTGCTGGCTGGCTAAAGTGCAGGGGGCTCCAGAGTAATCAAGGATAATATGGATCAATCAGGCTTTAAATGTGTCTTAACCAGCTTACATTCTGTCTCAGTGGGTAATATTTCAGCCATATACATGTGCATGTGTAGGGGTATGTATGGAGCCTCACCTCCATGCACTGTTAAACAATTTCTATTCATATGCCTTCTATGTAATTTTATAATGCATTTTCTTTACTGGGTTTTATTTAGCCCTAGCTTCAGCCAGAATATCTCCCCAGGGCTCTTAGAAGTGGCCTAGAGCTGACAAGTTCAATAGTGGGCAGTGCTGGGTGGAACTTGGGATGTGGACAGGAAATTCTGGGATGTACTGCTTCACTGCATACTATATTTGTCCTTCCTGATGGAACCCCTGGGGAAAGCAGCTGTGAATTCCTTTATGCCAGTAGGTATGTTGAAAGGCAGCTTTTCTGGGGTTTTGTCATCAGTGGGAATAAATGCATGGCAAGTTCTGAAGTTTAGTTGAAAGGAGTTTGAGTTACATGAACACCAGAAAAGTTTCTAAAAAGTATGTTTATTGGTGAAAACTCCCTCCCTCCTTTGATATTTCTAATTTACCAATTAGATTTTTTCCAGATTAATTTATATTTTAAAAAAAAGATTTGCTTATCATCAGGTAAAGTATAAACAGGAGAAATTTCAGCACAAACTCTAATTTATGCTGGAAGTTTATAAGAACTTGAATAATACATAGAAGCTTATGATGAAGGCGCTTCCTTACCCATAACTCTAGCATCACAAGCATGATGCTGTGACTGCAGATAAAAAATCTTGCCTCGGTTTTAAAAACAAAAAACCATTTCAGGGACAAAGAATGGATTATATTCACAAAGTAAAACAATGTGTGTAAGCAAAGAAGTACTCTACTGAGAGCTCATATACTTTTTTCTGCTGACTTGGCCAAAACCATGGAACTGAAATGATTCCCATGATGAGATGCAGTTGACAGTAAGGTCAACAGTACATGTAAACAGTAAAAGCCAACAGAAGCGGCTAGACTGCAAAATAGTCTTGGCTGCCAAACGGGTAGTTATAATATCTTTTCACACTTATTATTATTAAATAAACCTCTACCCTGATATAACGCTGTCCTCAGGAGCCAAAAAATCTTACCGCATTATAGGTGAAACCACGTTATATCGAACTTGCTTTGATCTGCCAGAGTGCGCAGCCCCACCCCCCTGGAGCACTGCTTTACTGCGTTATATTCGAATTCATGTTATATTGGGTCGCATTATATCAGGGTAGAGGTGTAATATTATTGTATTAATAATAAAGAATAATTGAAACTGGTTAGTATGTCATGTCTAAAGAACTCTGGGCTCCTTAATTATATCAGTAGGTCAGCATATCTCGTAACTACCAGTCTGGGAATGGCCAACTTGTTAATGAAGTTCTCAATTAAATGAGCACAAACCTACTCAATTAAAAATAAAAAGGATAAACAAAGCAAGAAAGTCATGGTTATTAGGTGCCAGGAATGTACTCCTAGGGAAGAGGGCTTTTGGCTTGGGGGAATTTAGAGAGTTTTTGGTTTGTTTTTAACTACAGTCATGTACTCATCTTTATACTCACACAGTCCATATCTCAAAGAGTGGAAATATAATTAAATAGTTAAAATACCAGGCGAAATCCTGGTCCATTGAAGTAAATGGCAGAACTCCCATTGACTTCAATAAGGGAAGGATTTTACCTGTAGTTCAGAGATACATGCATAATACTATGAGTAATGGTGCAACCTCAAATCAACTACAATACCAAGAAAAGGCCCTCCGGACAAATGTATTTTAAGGAGTTTGAAGGAAGAAATTGATCGATGGAAAAACAGAGTATGGAAGGCATAATATTGGGAAAGGATTCACAGGAAGATGTTGGAAGGGAGGAGTAACTGGAGAGTAGAAGGAAACCTTGGAGGTTCAGGTTCAAGTCCTCAAGTGAATTTATATCATCTCAGCTGTTCCAGTGTGTAAGCGAGAGTAGTGCTTGGATTGAAGAGCAGTTGGGGGTGATGTTGGTGCAATAAGGGGAGAAAGTTCAAGGACTTAACCAACAGCAAAGGAAACATCTTTTGAAGCTATCTGCTCCAGATCATCAGGATGGTGGGGTCTTTCTGGATTCCTTGCTGCTATTAGTTGCACAGGTAGCAAGAGATGAAAGAAAGATTGTCTTCCACCCATATCTGTCTAGGAGGTCTTTACGTCTCCTGACATACAATGACCTGGCCACAGTGATCCATACATTTGATTTCCAGGCTCAATTATTGCCACATACTATACTTAATAATTAATGGATCCAAGGATATGAATAATGATGATGGTGCTAATAAGATAGAAGTGAAACAGGGAAATAAAAATAACCCCTCTCCCCCACACACAAATTGCCAATTCATATCAGAGTGGGAAGAGAACTAAAGGAGAGAAATATGATATGGTAGGGTTTGTGATACTGATTGCAAGATGCTCTGATACTTTAGTGATGAGATGGTCTGGGTGGTCATTGTGCTTTTATAATATTTTCTATAGCCAAGTTTCACCAACTCCAACTCCAGTCTCTGGAGTCAACCATTATTGAAAGCAATGGGACTGTTGCCATTATTTTCAAGGAGGCCAGAATTTCACTTTATGTGTTAATCTCTACTGGATCTATGCATGTTCAAACAAGGACAGATTAAATGCTTAACGTATGGAGGATTCAGAGAGTCAGGCTGGCAATTTTATGCCTTTGCTTGAAAGACCATTGTACTCTTCAGTGTGGTCTTTTCAGAATTGTCAGTGCTGTATGTTTTCTGATGGTATCCAATGTGCTGTGATAGACATGTAATCAACCATGTAATTGCCACTGTTCCACTTATCTGAGCACACAATGCCCCTCAGATTTTAAGAGATTTCACATTATTTTAGCATGCACATGGACATGAATGTGTGAAAAGGAACTTGGTGAAGTGGACTGTCTGTTGCTGTGAATATGATTAAATGTTTTCTGGATACTATAGTAAATGGTAACATTATTTCTCTATTCAGATCTGAAATATTTTTGTTCTAAAACTATGTAGTCCTAATTCTCACTATCACTCAATGATTTTGAGACACTATCAGGTTCCTCTAACCTTCCTCACAATTTCATGAAGGGCTTTTCTGGATGGAATTACAAGGGTACAGTTACTCTAATGCTCAGTGTCCCTGCAAGAAACACAAGCTAGTTCTTTAGCTCTTGTTAGTTAATTGTTTTCTTTTCTATTTGAGATAGGTATTGAGTTTTGCCCCAGGCTAATAAACTATGGCCATGCACTAGGGAGATAAGACTTCACTGAAATAAATAATGCACACACAAATAAACATTTTAAAGAAAGTGCAAGGTTACATTGATAGCTTGTGGTTTTGTGGTAAAATCCATAACAAATCTGTTTTAAACAATGGATGTATTGAAATGAAAAGCCAACAAAAGCCACACAATCTAAATATAACCACAGAAAGATAAACTATGTTCATTTATAATATTGTTTTAACTTGATCTCCCCCCCTCCCCCACTTCTTGTGGCATGCCATGCTACTTACTATTTTTGAAGGTGATTGGCAATGGATTATCATTTGCTTCTAAAAACAAATTGCATTAAATGCTTTATAATTACATTTTCTTGCATTTTCAAAAGTTTTTCAAATGCTTTCTTAGTCCGCAAACTGTGGCATTAGAAATAATGCTGGCCATGATCAGCATTACTGATGACATGTCAACATAAGGGGATCCAATGCAAGCTGTTATAAGGCTCAAGGATGAAAGTATAGTAATTGTCTGGTTTCACCCCCAGAGTTGTTGGGAGATTTGATGTACGGTTTAAGGTCCATTATATGTTGTGATAGGCATATGTAGGACCCATGGATCTTGATAGATGTGTTGCAGGGGAGGTATTGGTCATAGTAGCAGTGGAGAGATGGCTGCAAGTTACAATCACTATGCTCTCAAATGAACTCTTCCAGAAAAATGATAAAAGACAAATCCTATCATTTGTGAAGAAATATTTTGCACAAAACATTCTCTCCATATCTGACCTCCCAGTTCTCATTCTCAGAGTAAACCTTCGCAACACCTTCAAAAGACAAAACTGGGAGCTTAAATTCATAACTCTGCTAGACCCAAAAATTATTGACTCAGTAAAGACAATGGTTTCGTTTCTCATTACAACAGTCTGTAACCCACTAAATCTCTTTGGTCCTACAGCTGCAGAAGTGTTAACTGCCCACTTCATTTTGAATGGTTTCTTGCAACAGTCTGTTCCACCTTGTATTTAACTGTGACACTCTACCTTTCCAAGACCTGAAGAAGAGCTCTGTAGAGCTTGAATGTTTGTCTCTCTCACCAACAAAAGTTACTATCTCATCCACCTTGTCTCTATCTCAGATGTAGTAATCTTAAGAATGACAGACAGAAGTGTGATTTTTTTTTAAGTTAAACACATCTCTTTGAATTGTGTTTTCAAACCCATGTTGTCTGCCAGTCAGAACAAAGGAAAATGGCTGCCTTTTATTCATACAGGGTAATAGCAAAAGAGACTTCTGCAATTAAAATCAAAATGAGGTTGGCTTATGCTTTGGAGAGTAAGTGGTGAGCAGGTAGAAAAAAAAATTACTGATCCTGTGGTTTGGAGGTACCTAAAGTTTGACAATCCAGTTTGTTCTATCTCTAAATTAAAGTTTAATGAGCTATATGTGAAACCATAATTTCCTACGTTCTCTATGTTTTAAATCGAGGCAAAAGCATTCCTTTCTCATGATTAGTGAGAGACAGGGATTAGTAATTTTGCTTCACAAAAAATCCTCTAATTGAGCAGAGATCAGATTGTTCTAATTAATTTCTGTACAACAAATGTTTTTGCAAGATTAAAGGCTAAGAAAATAAGTTTTACAGATTATTATAGAGAGTTCCAGCACCAAGCTATTTAATTGCATTGTTTATATTTGTTCTTCTGCTGCAGTTTTTCTCTGACCTAATATAATTCAAAGAGAAATAAGAGAAAAGCATTTACAATACAGATTATCGCAATTTTCTAGGCTTTTGTTAAAGGATAAATTTTATACTATTTTCCATTACTTTGAGCTGCCTTGTTAAATAATACATTTTGTTGGGACTTAAATAGAAATAACTATAGTAAAATAATACTAAAGTTTCTCAAGCAGAACCACAAAAGAAAGAAAATTTTGGGTTTCAGCCTATTGTCTAAATTGGCATTGTATCATGCATGAGCTTCTGTTGGATTGCTCCACAACTCTTGAAAATATATTTTAATCTCTGAATCATAATTTAACAAAGCACCAGCCAGTGATGAAACACAAAGTTACTGAGTGCATATTTAAGTTTGAATTATTTTCTGTTTGTATATCTGTGTGGTTTTAATTGTGAACAGTAATATTACTTCAGTGCAATATTTTGTGCTAATTGGGCTGAAATTTTATTAGAGACTTCACCACATGGAGCTCGCTAAGATTGCTCCAATCCAAGTCTGAGCAGATCTTTCCCTGCAGTTGCTTCTTCTGGCTGTTGGTGACTGCCATGATGCTGGGCAATGGAACAAAAAGCAGGGAGATTGTGGGTGCCCAGGTGTTGTGGAGAAGAAAAGGGAAGCAACCTGACTTGAATGCACAGGGGTGAGGAGCAGGGAGAGGAAAGGGGGCACAAGCATAGGCACAGGTGTGATAGGATGGACAGAGGCAGGCTGAGGGAATGCAGTCTTGGGTGGGGAGTTGGAGAAGGAAGAGCAAAGACAGACTGGGGAGTGCAGGAGAGAGTATTGGATGACTGTTTGAAGGAGCAGGATCTGTTTAGTTAGAAAACACATCTCTTCATTCAACTTTAATTTGTATCATTTGATGTTTTCAGTCATTCCAAAGTGCTTCATATGAATGCTGTCCAACCTCTTTTCCATCCTGACAGCGAGAGGCCATGTTTCAGAGAGTAACAGCATGCTACTACTAGTTATTCTGTTATCTTAAGTGGTAGTGGTCATACGCACTGGGGGCTGAAAAAAGATTGCACAGGCAACCTTAATTCTGGTCGAGGGAAGCTGGAATGTGGTGATCCACAAGGTTCTGTGGCAGTTGTGGGATGATGCTTGGGGAGGGGAAGGGCCCTTGCAATTGGGAAGGAAAGTCAAGGCAGTCTCAGGCTTGTCAATGGCCACTTTTAAAAACGTGGCTGTTACTGTGTTTTCTCCATTTTTCTCCCCTCTGCAAATGATGCCAGCACTGACATCTGTTTCTCTACTTCTCCCACAATGGTCTGCACACCTCTTTCCTCACTCCCCACTTCCGCCTGAAGTTCCATGAAGCTGTGGCTGAAAATCAGGCGACAGTGATTGAAATTGAGCACCTGAAAAGTGAGGCACAAATTAGTGGCCACTTTTGAAAACGTGGTTATTAAGTAGGGAGGAGCAGAGCATATGTGGGGCCTTGAAGGTAAGAAAAAGCAGCTTGCTCTTGATGCAGGAGAGGAGTGGGAGTGAAGGGATTCCGAGGGAAGGAAGTGATGTCACACAAGCCCATGAAGATCTACAAATGAGTGTGACTTGAGGGTGCGGGGAAAGATACTATATGGGTTGTAGTTCTAAGTGTCATGTCACACCTGCTCCTTGCAGTAGTGCCAGATGAGAGGGGGCTTACTTCTTGTGTACTTTAGACCAAAACTATTTTTTAAAATTAAAACATAGCTGACACTCAACTGTACGTACAGCCTAGGATCTATTGTAAGTTTGTTTTCGCTGAGCCATGCTTAGTTTTCTCCCTAAAATATTATGATTCTTTCATGGTAGCAAAACTTGAGAGAATACAGGGCAGGAGAGGGGTGGACACATACAGAGCCAGATTGTCGGTGTACTTCAGGATAATTCAACTGAAGTCAGTGGAGCTGTGCTGATTTATACTAACAGAGAATCTGGCCCATAATAAGAGAACCTGTAAAGAGAGCATGTGGAATTTACTTTCCATGCCTTCTAGACCAGAATGAGCACCTACCCTGGAATACAGTTTCCACTGAAGTGCTGTTTAAGTCTGTGTAAGAGAGGCCACAGAGTTACTCAGCCATATCTCAAATATTTGTAAAAAAAAAAAAACATTCTCAAACACCCAAAATGCAAATGATGCAACAAAAAACAGAGGTGAGGGCAATCTTTAAATGATTGTTTCTTTAACACATTGAACCTGAATTTTTTTATTTCACTGGGAATTTTGGATAAATAGAATATCCAGCATTAACTTATAGTATTGCATGTGACATTTGGATTAAGATCCAGTATTTTTATGTGAAAAATTTGAAATAACAAGGTATTAAAAATTCCAAGTTTGTGGGTAACTTAGCTAAATACCATTCTGGAATGAATGACATACCATACAATTTAGATTGTGTAATTTGTTTTTTGCCTTTCTCCTGTCCATTAGGAATATATAAATAAATAAAATAGACTCTGGGGGGGGCGGGAAAAGGCTGTTAGATTATGTAGTCCATGTGTGTGTCAATGAAGAATTGTCCCCATTTTGCATATTTACTAGTGTTTTGTCCAGTCTACTTTAAATTTTTCATATGCTTTTGTAAACTACACCTCTACCCCAATATAACACGAATTCGGATATAACGCGGTAAAGCAGTGCTCCGGGGAGGGAAACAGGGCTGCGCACTCCGGCAGATCAAAGCAAGTTTGATATAACGTGGTTTCATCTATAACATAGCAAGATGTTTGGCTCCTGAGGACAGCGTTATATTGGGGTAGATGTGTCTGATGTGAAAATACTTTCATTTTAATAGCTGATATTAACCAAAAATGCAATTTGATTATTATGCATAAAAGCTCAGCATCTAGTCTAGTTGAAATATAAAATTACTTTACTTTTTGCTCTCACTTTTAGCTATGACCCTTCGGCCAAAATAAGTCAACAGAAAATTTGTTATTGGCACTGCCAAATGAGAAACCAGGTGCACTTTGCTTGCTTTGATGTTTATTTCAACATCTTTCTCTTGTTCTTCACATCTTGAGAAATTTTGGAATAGATATTTGTTCTGACAGCTTTCATATGTTAATTAAATGGGATTGCTAGAGGCAGATACAATTCCTTGTCTGAATCTTGTTAGAGTTTAACATCTGAGTGTGTATTTACCTCAGAAAAATGTATGTGTTCTGTGGCGTATTATGAAGTCAAAGAAGCACATTGGAAAACAGGATCTGGCCCACTAAATTCATGTTATGGACTAACTGCCTGTTATGTTTCAATTAAGTCATTGTTTAGGTAGTATGAATGTTCTGTCTTTACTCGGATATAGATGTAACTCCCTTTGATGTGTGGTGGAGTTGTCCGGGGCATATATTTCAAAGAGTTCTTTCACTGAAGTCTGTATTGCTACTCTAAATTGACATAAGTGTAAATGAAAGCACAGTGTGACCTCATGTATCACAAACAATGGTTCCCTTTTACTAAGAAATAAGTGTCTTTTATTTTTATTGATATTTTTCATGGATGTACAGCTGTTCTCTAAGATGAGCAGTCTGACTGGTGACCACTGGGGTACTTAATCTACTTTGCTGCACTTTCCCATAAAGTAACACACAAACAAACTTTCCAAATGTTTTAGAAGGTAGGTGATGGAAACAATACTGGGAATGCTATGTCAAGTCCCATAACAGCCTGATTTATGTTGTCATGTTCAAATAATGCTTCTAAAAACAAATGTTTGCAATATCAGCCTCAAATGTAGATACTGTACCAGTGTATCTGGTTACTGAATATAGTGTGCATGAAACAGCAGGTTAGTTTAAATATTTTTGATCAGTTGAAAAATAGTAGGGCATGATTGTGTAAACCCTTACTCAAATGAGTAGTTCCATTTACTTGAATGGACAGATTACTTATGTAAGTAAGGGTTTCAGGAGCTGGACCTAGAGGTGTAATTTGATAAAATTTCAGAAATGTATATATTGTATTCCCTTCCACAAAAAATAATGGTATGAAACTCAAAGTAATCTTTTGCATTAACAAAGAATGTTGAAAGGCAGGAATGAGAGCTAAGATATCCAATGTAAAGATTGTTTGCATATTAGCAGTTTTGTAACCAATTGTTTTGTATGGGGTTTTTATCATCTTGATTAAAGTGCAAAAAACAAACAGACCCAACAAGCGACTGTAGAAAGAAAAAAGTCGTATGCTCTCTTGAAATCCAGAAAAAATTGCATGGATTAACTATATATTTTAGTCATAGATGGTCAGGATTAAAACTAGTACCACAGTTAGTTTTAATTAAGTTGATGATAATGGACCAAAGCATAAAATACAAAGCCTGCCATTGACTCTTTTCCAGGTGAAGGATTTATGTAGACATATATAAATCCCCCTCCTCTAACCCTGTAAGGATGGAAAAATAGACTCTAGGACATATATAATTCAGACTGCACATGCATGTGAGAAGATTAGTGTTATTACTAAGACAGTAGTTTAATAATATAAATATTATCACATATGATGATGATTTTAGAAAACAGTAATTTTCTTTTCCTTCAGTGCAGTGTTTGGAGATGACAACCAAAAGGAAAATTATTGGCCGTCTGGTGCCATGCCGATGTTTCCGGGGTGAAGAGGAAATCATCTCAGTGCTAGATTACTCCCATTGCAGCCTACAGCAGGTGCCAAAGGAGGTTTTCAACTTAGAACGGACATTAGAGGAGCTTTACCTAGATGCCAATCAAATTGAAGATCTGCCTAAGGTAAATACTGTTCTTTCTGTAACAGAGAAATACAAGGTGTGTTACTAAATGAGCATTTAAAATGAACTTTGATTTTGAAGAGGGTCTGTATAAAAAAACACCTTCTGATATAACAGATTTTACTTTTACAATATGTTTTTACTGTTTTGGTTTGTTTGTGTATTTTTCTTCCATTAGCTCTTCAGAGCCAACATGGCTAAGAGAGATTGAATAGGATTCTGTTCCTTCTAGTACATAGTACAGAAAATGTAGATTGGGAGCATCTTTTCTCCCTGTTTAGTGATACTAAGAATCAGGGCCGGCTCCAGGCCCCAGCATGCCAAGTGCGCGCTTGGGGCGGCATGCCACTGGGGGCGCTCTGCCGCTTGCCGGGAGCGCGGCAGGCGGCTCCGGTGGACCTCCCACAAGTGTGCCTGCGGAGGGTCCGCTGGTCCCGCGGCTCTGGTGGAGCAGCCTCAGGTACTCCTGCAGGAGGTCCGCCGGAGCCGTGGGACCAGCTGATCTTCCGCAGCCACGTCTGCGGGAAATCCACCGGAGCCGCAGGACCGGCGAGCGGCAGAGTGCCCCTTGCGGTGTGCCGCCGTGCTTGGGGCGGCGAAATGGCTAGAGCCGGCCCTGCTAAGGATGCATTCAATGAAATAAAAAAGTGGGAAATTCAAAACTGATAAAAGGAACGGTGGATTTGATTTAAAATCACTAATCAGGAAGACTTGATTTAATCATAGATTTCTACATAAAAGTGCATTCTTGTTGGTTGTTATAACCTTAATACATATTCTTCACAATTCAGAGATAGATGTAGGTTTTGTTTTTAAAAGGTACACAGTGTACATTTTCAAAATAAATTGCTTTAAAAACTTTTCAGATTAGTTTTGCAGCTATATCAGAAAGTGAATGATTGTTTGGTTATTTCATTTACCAAAGGTAATTGAAGCAGATAGTTCACCTCCCAGTGACTTCATAGATATCTCCAATTTAACAGGTTAATCATTAATATTTGGAGGATTTTCTTGCCATGCAGTATTAGGAGGAGATCATCACCAGACAGACATTTAAATTGTTTTATTTAACTAAAACAACAATGTTATGTATTCTGGATTTTTTTCAACAGCAAACATAATATTTTAACAAAACAAGCATATGAATTTTTGAATTTAGTTGAACATTCACGTTTTTTAAAATCAGGTTTGTTTTTGTTAAAATTGTTTTTAATCAAAATAGCTAAGTGAAATATTTAAAGAAACAAAAATTAAATCGAGTATGTCAGCCAGGTCAACATGAGAAACTTAAAATATTGGTTTCTTCAGCTATCTCACCTTCATTTTCCTGTTTGTTCATAATCCCTCCCATCTCACATTTATCTCAAGACATCTTCTCCTTGTCCAGATCTATCCCCCCCGCCCCCAACAATTTTCTATTCACTGAACTTTTTGAAACTTTGCATTTTTAGAGAGAGGTAAGAGATCTGTGTACACAAATTTGAAGAGGGACAATAGGGTTGAGGTCTCTTATTTCTCACCTTTATATATTGTTTGTTTATTTAAAAACGTTTTTGCTGTTAACAAGCATGTTATCTCTGGATACACACATCCACAGTTTGAGAACTGCAAAACTAAGCATCTCTGATGGTATCTTCTAGATTGAACACTGAGTCCCATTGAGTAGATAGAAAGATTAACCTATATAATCTATACAGAAGGCCACGGAACCGTATAAGATTGCATCCCTAATCCATGAACTATTGGAACTCATTTGCAAAAATTTTCTTAAACATTACATGAATATATAGTCTCATACTATAGAATTAGAATTTATAATCCCTATTACATGATGAGATATCTTTGAGGTATAATGTGTCTTAATTAAAACGATCTTTAGATAAGTTTTTTCCTCAAAAAGCATTTTATCAAAAAAAAATCTGATTTAAATAAACCTCCCATTTTTTTTAAATCATTGTTTTTATTCACCCTGAAAAGGAAATACAGCTCCCAGCCACTGCGGCTGGCCGGGGGTTCCCTGTAGTCCTCAGGTGCTGCAGGCAGCAGGGGTCCTGCAGCTGATAGATCAGTGGTTTGAGCATTGCCCTGCTAGACCCAGGGTTGTGAGTTCAATCCTTCAGGGGGCCATTTAGGGATGTGGGGCAAAAATCTCTCTGGGGATTGGTCCTGCTTTGAGCACTGGGTTGGACTAGGTGGCCTCCTGAAGTCCCTTCCAACCCTGATATTCTGTGTTTTTGAAGGGGGGACCCTGGAGCTCCAACACACAATCCAGGTCCCTGGAGCACCTAGTCACTGTGCAGCCACCCGACTGCAGGCAGTGTTGGCAACCATAGATCCCCATTAGGTCACAGATATTTTTAGTAAAAGTTAGAGACAAGTCATGGCTTCCATGAATTTTTCTTTATTGCCCATTACCAGTCCATGACTTTTACTAAAAATATCTGTGACAAAATCTTAGCCATGCTAAATGACAATACAAATTTTGGAAGGGATATTAAATGTATGTTTCAGGGATTAAGCAAATTTCTAACCATTAGAGATCAGATGGAGGCCTAGGTCGGGGACAGATTATCCCATATCTGCCTACTGCAAGGTTCTTACACCTTCCTTTCAAACATCTGGGTTCTTACCATTGTCAGAGGCAGGATACTACACTAGATGGAGCTGGGATCTGATCCAGTCTGGTAATTCTTATGTGCCCTATCAACAGAATTGCTTATTAAGGCCAAAATATTCAGAACTGTTCAATAATTGCTTCAGGTTTTGGGTGCCTAATTGAGATGCCTTGTATCTGACTGCCACCTAGTTGGGTCACTGGCTATGTGTCACAATTTGGACCCTATTATTTTATCTGCACTTTTTGATGGGAAGAACTACCTTGAATCAATGCATTTTATAAGATTATTGTGGAACTGCAGTGAATCAGCATGATAGCAAATACAGTGAGATGGTATATCAGTTATCTTATACACATTATGGATGGCAAAATATGAACAAGCAACAGAGAATTAGAAAATCATCTACTGGATTCTTGAAGCTGTATCAGTCTCCAGAAACACAGCAGAAGCAGGACAGAAGCTGCGAGGAACTATTAACTTTTAGAAAGCTAATTAATGATAGTGAATGAAACGCACAGGAATTCTCAGCATTTTGAGTGATGAATCAGTGATGAGGAGAGAGAGCATTTAACAAACTGAAAGAAGAGTTTACAAACAAGCTTTCAAGGCCACGTTAGCTTTTTCATCCCACAGAGCAGTCTATTAAACACTAAGGACAAAAATGCAAAAACTCAAGTCAATATAAAGGATAGAGGGGAGCAAGAGAGAGCTGCTAACTGATGAGCTCATCTGGAGAGGTTTTGTGCACCCTCTACTGGTCACTAGCAGTAATATTTGCCAACTCATGGATGTCAGGAGAGGTTCCACAAGACTGGAAAAGAGCTAATATAGTACCCATTTTAAAAAGGAGATGCCAGGGAACTATAGACCAGTCAGTCTGCCCTTGTTACCTGGGAAGCCACTAGAGCAATGTGTAAAACATTCAATTTGTGAATATCTGAAGGATGAAGGCATGGTCACTAGCAGCCAGCATAGACTTACTAAGAACAAATCATGCCAAACCAGCATGATTTCCTTCTTTGACAGAGTGACTGGTTTAATGGATGGGGGGAATGCAGCGGACATAATATACCTGGACTTTAGCAAGGTTTTTGACACAGCCCCACGTGACATTCTGATAAGTAAGCTGGAGAAATGAGGGCTTGGCGGAACTACCATTAAGTGGATACGTAATTGGTTAAACAACCGCAAACAAAGAGTAGCTATTAATGAAATGATGTTAGATTGAAAGGGAGTCTCAGGTTGGGTTCTACGGGGATCTGTTCTTGGTCCAGTGTTGTGTAATATCTTTATTAATGATCTGGATGTAGGAATAGAGAGTGCCTACTGATCAAATTTGAAGATGACACAAAGCTGGAGAGGTTGCAAACACTTTGGAGGCTAGAGCTAAAATTCAGAGGGGTCTTGATAAATTGGAGAACTGGGCTATAGACAACAAAATGAAATTCAGTAAAGACAAATGTAAGGGAAGAAAAACCTAATGCACAAATACAGAATGGGGGATAACTGGCTTGGCAGCAGCACTGCTGAAAAGGATCTGAGAGTTGTGATGGATCACAACTTCAACATGAGTCGACAATGTGATGCTGTTGCAAAAAAAGCAAATGCAGTTTTAGGTTGCATTAACAGAGGGATAGCATGTAAGTCACGGGAGGTGATAGTACCACTCTACTCAGCGCTGGTTAAACCTCAGCTGGAGTATTGTGTCCAATTTTGGTCACCACTGTGTAGAAAGAATGTAATGAAACTGGAAAGGCAAGTGACAAAGATGATCCAAGGGATGGAATGCAAGCCATATGAGTAAAGGCTGAAGGAACTGGGTATGTTTAGGTTGGAACAGAGGAGATTAAGGGGGAAATGATAGTGGACTTGAGTAACAAGTAATAGATAATGGAATAACCTGCTCATAGCAGAATTTTCTTATTAACTTTTATCAGTTAGTGGTGGTTTTATTATATGAAATGCTGGAGCTTATATTTCTTTCTAAACAAAACAAAGAAACAAGCAGAACCTTCAAGAAAATAATCCTAGTTAATGTGTCTATAGATGTTCAGTCTTTTCCCCTCAATGGTGTTTTGTGATTTATAAAATTATAAAAATTTTCCTTTTATCAATTTTAAATTTGTTGTATTTGTTTTATTGAACTTCTCTTGTTCTTGTATCATATTAAAACATTAATAGGACTTCCCAATTTGCCTTCTTTATACTATTAATTATTTTTAATAGCTCTGTTATGTCCTCTCTTAATACTCACTTCCATAAACTCAAAAGTTTCAGTCTTTATATTCTCTCTTCAGATGAAAGTCTTTCCATTCTTCAGATCCACTTTTATCACTTATCTCTGAACCTTTCCTGTTTCTCCTATATATATTATAAGTTAAGGTCAACAATATTAGAAGTGAAAGTGTGCCATTGTTTTATATAATGACATTGTAGTATATTCAGTACTTTCATTTACATTCCTTATACCGAACACATTGAGCAAAAGTTTTCATTGAGTTTGTCCATTAGTGTACATAAGGAATTCAAATTATTGTTTCCAGAGGGAATTACTTTTTATTTTTAACACTGAATTCTGTCTGTCATTCACTGAGGTTTAAGTGCCTCTGAAGTGACTACTTGGCTTAATCAAGGCTAGAGAAAGCCATGAATTTTGTGGTTTTCTGCAGGTTAAAAAAAAGATGTAAAGAAATCATTTAGCTTCTCTGTAGTGTCCTTATTCACGTTAATTGCTTCCGTTACTCCCTGACCATCCAGCAGGCTGCACCAGTTATTGTGAACGCTTCTTACCATTTCTGATAGTCATTTGTTTGGCTTGAATGACCTCTTATACTTGCCCTTTAAGTATACTTTTCTCTGGATTTTTCTGCTTCCCTGTTTTTTTTGGGTATCCATTCCTTCTATGATTCTCGAGTGTTATGCTCTGGTAGTCTTGATGCTGAATCTAAGAATTTAAATTTTCTCACTTTTCACTTTAATGCCCTGGAGTAGTTGTTGTATTTGGGAGTATATTTTCATGAGTCCTTTGTCTCTTCAGGGAAAGACTGGCAGGACTCATAAACAACTGGAAAACCCCATGAGGTCACATTTATTGTAAGCCATTAATTTGGTTGCCTGTTCCTTTCCGACCATTCTAGAGGTTTCATAAATTTGTACTTCACTCTGGAAATATCAATCTTGTGCTAAAGGCCATTCAATTTCAAGTAGCCCTCCCAATCAATATTAAAATGTGTAGTTGTCAAAGACAAGCTATGCTTTCTTTGTTTCTTTCCTCACTGTTCTTGACTACGGGGAACCTGGAAGCCTGTATGAAATGAATGGGGGCTGTAAGTCAGCTTGTCACTGCGGAGAGCAGTTTGCTTTTAGGTTTTGGCTGGGTGACACATTAATTTGTAGTAGATGAAAAATCCTAAAATAGGGTAGCTACTTCAAAGGGATAACGTGATTCAGTGAAGTCTTTGTACAAAATGTAGTTGAACAGGCTGACATCCTCTTTATATACCTAGTGAAATTGAAAGGGACATAACACTGTATTGTTTCTTCAGTAATATAGGGATGTAACTTATCCAAATGTGAATTTTTTACTGCAAGAACATATTTTCCTTTGTATTGCATAGGAAGTAGACAGATTAAGGAGAAATCCTGAAACCTGTATATAAAATGAAGTAGTTTTTCAGTTCCTTCTAGTCTCCTGGAAAAATGTAGAACTGAAAAATAATTCATCTTAATATAAGTGCAGGGGACTAACAATTGGTCACTACCAGTTCATTCTGTGGCCTTTTCTTTGGGACTTTGTTTATTCTTTAATACAAAAAAGAAACTGAAGCAATAAAAAATGGTTCTGTTCTTCAGTTAAGATTGTAGGGCCCTTAGGCCACCATTAACTTGATGCACTTGACGTTTCTTCAGCTTAGGGGTCTGCAGGGCTTTCCTTCCCTCTCACAGCCTTTTGCTGCAGCTACAGGAGAGTGCACTCCAAGACCTCACCTGGTCCTCCCTGTTCTCATGGATTGGAGCTCGCCTTTATATCCCCTAGCTGGGAATCATCAGCCCCAATTCTCTGTACCTGCTTGTTGAGCTTCCTTCCAGAACAAGGGCCCCTGCTCCCTGTTCACATAAGCCTTTAAAGGAGCAGACTGTCCTGTTACAAGATGAAATGTATGTGATAAATTGGAGATATTTTTCATTTCAAAAGCTATGTCCTCTTTATTTGAAAAAAAGTACACAGTGGATCAGTGGCACTAAAAGCTGCATTGAAATTGAATATTCAAAGTAGACTTGATAATCCCATGAAAATATGCAATCCTATCTCTGTCCTAATAAGGTGAGAAGGGCCCTGGTAAAGTACAGCTCATGCACATAAGTATGTAGGCATTATAAATTACCTGCAATCCTCTGGATTGAATTTTCCATCTGGTTATAATTATTTTAGCAGGGGGAGTTGGATAGTTTGTAAATCTGCCCAACAATGAGCTCTGTTTGCACTTTTGAAAAAAAAATAAAAGTGATATTTCTTTGTCATCCTGACATTTAATTTCCCCATTCTATTCCATTAATCAATTCATTTTATGTCAACTTAATTTATGTCTATATCTGTGGAATCTAAAGAGCAATATTTTTACCTTACTATAGCTGCACTGAGAGCCTTCAAGATCTATTTTCATGAAACCAAGAAGTTGAGAATTGTAGAATAATCCACTGTGTAACCTAAATCACAGCATCATTAGGATCACTTGTTTTCCTGCCTAAAAGGAATAAAAACAGTCTTCAAGTATGTTAAGGGCTGTTATAAAGATAACAATGATCAATTGTACTCGAAATCCACTGAAGGTGGGACAAGAAGTAATTGGCTTAATCTGCAGCAAGGGAGATTTAGTTTAGATATTAGGAAAAACTTTCTAACTGTAAGGATAGCTAAACAATGGAATAAGTGTCTAATGGAGGTTGTGGAATCCCAATCCTTTTTAAGACTAGGTTAGACAAATAACTATCAGGGATGGTCTAGGTATATCTGGTCCTGCTTCACTGCAGGGGGCTGAACTAGATGACCTCCCAGTGACCAGTCCAGCCCTACATATATTTGAGTCTATGATTCTATAAGGACATATTGTCTGATAATTATGTTTGAGTCCTAATGGCACGATTATAAAAGTCTAAAAATTTTTTAAAAGGCTTTAAAATGGTTGTTAAAGTAATGTTATGCCTGTTCGAATGTATTCCCACTCTCGCCTTATTGCTGCTATTACTTATAATTTCTTTCTGAGAGTGTTACATTGTAGAATTATTCTGGAAGAAATAATTTTCTTAATGGAAATCAGTTTTCACTAGGCTTCTTTATTCACCAATCCAAATTCCTGATCACAGTTCAGTGGGTCTCAAACTTTCTGAAGCTCTGGGCTTCTTTTCTAATTTTTGTAAAGATAGTTCACTCTTGGTCAAATGAGTCTGTATAAATATAACTGAGAAGAAAACAATTTGTGTATTTTATAATATTACTAATATCAGGAGAAAGATAAAAGGAGAAAAATGGGTGACATCATGGTAAGGGTCTGCTATCTTTACAAATATCCAAAACGCAAGATCTGATAGTAATGGGGGACTGTAATTACCTAGATATCTGGGTAATATGCAAAATACAGAATTTCCAGTAAGTTCCTGTAATGCATTAGGGACAACTTTTTGTTTCAGAAAATTGAATGGGGGGCAGCCATTTTAGACTTGATCCTGACCAACAGGGAAGAATTGGTTGTGAATCTGAAGCTGGAATCTGAACCATGATAGATTTCATGGTTCTAAGGAAAGAAAGGAGTGAGAACACCAGAATAATGACAATTGTCTTAAAAAAACATGCTAACAAAATCAGAGAATTGGTAGATGAGGTCCCCTGGGAACAAGGAGTTCAAAAAAGCTACCAGTTTCTCAAGGAGACAATATTAAAGGCACAATGGCAAACAAAATTAGGGTAAAGAAAACTTTAGAAGAATAGTAAGAGGTCAATATAGTAACATCAGGAGCTTTTTAATTACCTGACAATCAAGAAGGAATCCTACAAAAAGTAGAGCCATGGACAAAGTGTTGAAGAGAAGTATAAAAGTATAGCACCATCATGTAGGAGAAAAAAAATTCGAAAGGCTAAGGCACAAAATGAGATACACCTACGAAGAAAAATAAAAGGACACAAGAAGAGAGGTTCTATGAATATCTCAGGAAAGATTATGGAAAGTGCTGGTCCACTACTTAGTGAGAAAGGAGACCTAATAATAAACAGTACTGAGAAGGCGAAGGTGTTTAATGCCTAATGTTTCAGTCCTCTCTATAATGGTAAATTCAGACTTGACTTACAATTAATATTTTTAACAAAGGAGAAGGAACACAAGCCAAAACAGGGAAGGAATAAGTTAAAGAACATTTAGATAAGTTAGATGTATTCAAGTCGACAGGGCCTGGTGAAATTCATCATAGGGTATTTGAGGAACTAGCAGAAGCAATCTCAGGTTCATTAGCAGTTATCTTTTGAGAACTCAGGGGGCATAGGTGAGGTCCCAGAGGATGGGAGGAGGGGAAACATAGTACCTATCTTTAAAAAGAGGAACAAAGAGGACCTGGAGGATTATAGACCAGTCAGCTTAACTTTGATACATGGAAAGATACTGGAACAAATTATTAAACAACCAGTTTGTAAGCACGTAGAACAGGGGTCGGCAACCTTTCAGAAGTAGTGTGCTGAGTCTTCGTTTATTCACTCTAATCTAAGGTTTTGCGTGCCGGTCATACATTTTAATGTTTTTTAGAAGGTCTCTCTCTATATATTATATAACTAAACTAGTGTTGTATTGTAAAATAAACAAGGTTTTCAAAATGTTTAAGAAGCTTAATTTAAAATTAAATTAAAATGTTGATTATGCTACTGCGCTCACCCCGCTGCTAGTCTGATGTTCCTGTTTCACGCTATGGCCAACAGTGGCTGAAGGAGGCCTGCCGGCCGGGACCCAGCTAGGAAAGGTTGGCAGCCCAGAACCCCAGAACCAGCCAGTGGGCGTGTGCAGGCAGACACCGGCCCCAGACGGGCAGTGGCTGACGGCCAGTGGGGGTAAGAGCAGGGGTTCCCATCCTCCAGCTCCTGGACAACCAGGATTCCAACTGCCCGGACCGCTCAGCCCGGTGCATTTGGGGACCCCAGCCTCCCACATACAATGGGTAACCTACCTTTCCCTGTTTGCGCCATTCTCTTCCTCTCTCTGCAAACTGAGCTGACGAGTGGGAAGTGGACTGGAGCACAGGTTTGGGGGTGAAGGGTTCCTGAACCAGGAGCTAGAATGGAAGGGAGGGGACTCAGGGTTTGAGGGCAGAGGTTGGGTGTTGGGGCAACTCAGCTGGGCCAGCTTCCCATTTGGTGTGAGGGGTGCAGGTGGGAATGTGATTGGTGGTGCAGGGCCTCCCGTTTTTGGTGCCTCAGGGTGGGGAATGGGGATTGTGTGGGGTGGCATGGGGATGTGGGGTGGCTGGGGAAATGTGGGGTGCAAGAGTCCAGGGCAAGAGGGCTGGGGGCATAAATGGAGGGGGTGCAGGTGTCAGGGGCTGGTTATGTGTGGGGCTGCCAGTCAGGGCTGGGATCATGGGGGTGGTGAAAGAGTCAACAGAGGGCTGGGTGGTACAGGGCTCAGGGCAGGCGCCTGGGGGTGTGTGGAGGTGCAGGGCTCAGGTCAGAGGGCTGGGTGGAGGGGGGTCAGGGCTCAGGGCAGAGGGCTGAGTGACTGCCCCCCCCAGAACCCTCAACCCCCCCACTCCTTGTCCTGACTATCCCCTCCTGGGACCCCTGCCCCTTATCCCCTGACTGCCCCCCTAGGACCCTACCCCCTATCTGTCCCCTGACTGCCCCAACCCTTATCCACACCCCTGCACCCAGATAGACCCCCTAGACTCCCCTCCCCTATCTTAACCACTCCCCTCCCCCTGACACGACCCCCACAGCTCTGGACCCATACATCCCCTCCCACTCCATGCCTGCCTCAACCGCTCTCCACACCCCTGCCTCCTGACAGGACCCCCCAGAATGCCCGACTCATCCAACCCCCTACAGCTCCTTGTCTCCTGACCACTCCCTCCAGAGACCCCTCCCACACCCTAACTGCTCCCCCAGGACCCTCCTTGCTCCCTGTCCCCTGACTGCCCTGACCCCTATCCACCCCTCAAACAGACCCCGGGACTCCCATGCCCTATCCAACCCCCCTGCTCCCTGACTGCCCCCTCCAGAGACCTCCACCCCTAACCACCCCCTGGGATCCCACCCACCCTGCTCCCTGTCCCTTGATTGCCCCCACCCCTTGCCCAACCCTCCTCCCCCGCCGGCCCCGGACCTTGCCCCCTTACCATGAGGCTCCCCGCTCATCTTCAGCCCTGCCGCCGCCGCCCCCGTGCATGTAGCCCTGCCCTGCCCTGCCCCTCAGAATGCTGTGTGCCCGGCAGCAGGGCTCCGGATGAGCGGAGAGCGTCTTTCCCTCCCCACGGAGCCAAACGCTGCCCCGCGGGAGCGCCTAGCCCCAGCCCCCAGAGTGCTGCGCACGCGGCAGCAGGGCTCTAGGGGAAGGTGGGGCGGGGGGTGGAGGCTTGCTGCGCTTGGGCTGGCATTCCGACCGCAGACCCCGGAGCTTGCCGTGTTGGCAGGATTTTTAATGGCATGCGGAGTCCCAGCAGGCAGCCATGTGCCATTAAAAATTGGCTCGCATGCCATCTTTGGCACGCGTGCCATCGGTTGCCGACCCCTGATGTAGAGGATAATAGGGTTATTAGGAATAGCAAGCAAGGATCTGTAAGAACAAATCATGCCAAACCAACCTCATGTCCTTCCTTGACAGGATTACTAGCCTAATGGATAGGAAGGAAGCAGTGGATGTGAATTTTCTTCATTTTAGTAAGGCTTTTGACACAGTCCCACATGACATTCTCATTAATTAAGTAGGGAAATGTGGTCTAGATGAAATTACTAAAAGGTGGGTACACAACTATTTGAAAGGCCATACTCAAAGAGTAGTTATATTAGCACAAATACAAAATGGGGAATAACTGGCTAGGCCAGGGGTCGGTAACCTTTCCGAAGCGCTGTGCCTAGTCTTCGTTTATTCATTCTAATTTAAGGTTTTGCTTGCTGGTAATACATTTTAACATTTTTAGAAGGTCTCTTTCTATAATATATAAATAAACTGTTGTTGTATGCAAAGTAAATAAGGTTTTAAAATGTTTAAGAAGCTTCATTTAAAATTAAATTAAAATGCAGACCCCCTGGATGGGTGGCCAGAATCTGGGCAGTGTGAGTGCCACTGAAAATCAGCTCGTGTGCCGCCTTCGGCACATGTGCCATAGGTTGCCTACCCCTGGGCTAGGCAGTAGTACTACTGAAAAGGATCTGGGGTTTTTAGTTGATCTCAAATTGAACACGAGTCGTCAGTGCAATGCAGTTGCGATAAAGGCTGATGTCATTCTGGAGTGTATTAACAGGCGTGTTGTGTGTAAGACATAAGAGGTTATTGACCCACTCTACTCAGCACTGATGAGGCCTCAGCTGGAGTATAGTTCAATTCTGGGTGCCACACTTTAGGAAAGATATAGACAAATTGGAGAGAATCCAATTTATCACAAAAGGCAATAAAAGACTTAGAAAACCCTTATCTATGAGGTAAGTTTAAAAAAATTTGGCATGTGTAGTCTTGAGAAAAGAAGACTTTGGGGAGATCTGATAGTCTTCATATATGTGAAGAGGTGTTATAAAGAGGACCGTGATCAATTGTTCTCCATGTCCGCTGAAGTTAGGACAAGAAGTAAGGGGCTTAGTCTGTAGTAAGGAAGATTAGGTTAGATATTAAGAAAAGCTTTCTAACTAAAAAGGTGGTTAGTAATAGGCTTCCAAAGGAGGTTACGGAATCCCCATCATCGGAGGTTTTTAAGAACAGGTAGACAAATGCCCGGCAGAGATGGTCTAGATTTACTTGGTCCTGCCTCAATGTAGGGCAGGACTTGATGACTTCTCAGTGAGGTCCCTTCCAGCCCTACATTTCTATGATTTAGTGAAAATACCATAGCTTACTGTTGTATTAGTATTGAAGTAATGGAGTCCTCTAGTGGCTAGAATTTGCAGCTACAGGCCAGATGGTTTCTATATTTGTGTGGCTCCAAAGTCCTCTTTAGAAGTGCTGCAGTTCTTGAAAACAGAGAATGCTGTGATGCTGATTGTTATCTGCATTCTAAAAGAGTGTGTTTTTGTACATAGTGTTGTTAAGAAATACACTGTTCTCCTGAGAGCAGTTTCCTTTTTGTACCAGCGTCTAGACAGCAGAATTGCACAAATAGGTTGGGAGCAGGGGTAAACAGTAGCTGTCCTAGACTCCAGCTCTGCAATATTTTTTTTGTAGAAGTGCAAGTTTTCTTAATTTTGTAATTAAAATGGCCCTCTACATGTGTATGATATAGGACTGTCGATTAATCAGTTACCTCAAGCGATTAACTCAAAAAATTAATCGTTATTAATTGCACTGTTAAACAATAGAATACCAATTGAAAATTACTAAAATATTTGTGGCTGTTTTTCTGCATTTCAAATATTGCTATTACAACACAGAATACAAAGTGCACAGTGTTCACTTTATATTATTTTTATTACAAATATTTGCACTGTAAAATGATAAACAAAAGAAATAATATTTTTCTATTCACCTTATACAAGTACTGGAGGGCAATCTCTAACGTGAAAGTGTAGATTTTTACAAATGTAGATTTTTTTTTTACATAACTGAACTCAGAAACAAAATAATGCAAAACTGTAGCGCCTACAAGTCCACTCAGTCCTACTTCTTGTTCAGCCAATTGCTAAGACAAACAAGTTTGTTTACATTTATGGGAGATGCTGCTGCCTGCTTCTTATTTACAGTGTCTCCTGAAAGTGAGAACAGGCATTCGCTTGGCATTTTTGTAGCTGGTGTTGCTAGGTACTTACGTGCCAGATATGCTAAACATTTGTATGCCCCTTCATGCTTTGGCCACCATTCCAGAGGACATGCTTCCATGCTGATGACGCTTGTTAAAAAATAATGCATTAATTAAATTTGTGACTGAACTCCTTGGAGGAGAATTGTACGGTTCCTCTTCTGTTTTACCCACATTCTGCCATATATTTCACGTCATAGTAGTCTCGGATGATGACCCAGTATGTTTGTTTTAATAACACTTTCACAGCAGATTTGACAAAACGCTAAGAACGTACCAATGTGTGATTTCTAAAATTAGCTACAGCACTCGACCCAAGGTTTAAGAATCTGAAGTGTCCATCCAAAATCTGAGAGGGCCAAGATGTGGAGCATGTTTTCAGAAGTCTTAAAAGAGCAACATTCCAATGCAGAAACTACAGAACCCAAACCACCAAAAAACAAAATCAACCTTCTACTAGTGGCATCTGACTCACATGATGAAAATGAACATGAGTAGGTCTGCACTGCTTTGGATCATTACCTAGCAGAACCCATCATTTGCATGGATGCATGTCCTTTGGAATGGTAGTTGAAGCATGAAGGGGCATGTGAATCTTTAGTGCATCTGGCACGTAATATCTTGCGATGCCGGCTACACCAGTGCCACACGAACTCCTGTTCTCACTTTCAGGTGACACTGTAAACAAGAAGCAGGCAGCATTATCTCTTGCAAATTGTAACCAGACTTGTTAGTCAAAATGATTGGCTGAAGTAGGACTAAATGGACTTGTAGGCTTTAAAACTTTACATTGTTTTATTTTTGAATGTAGTTTTTTTTGGTAAATAATTCTACATTTGTAAGTTCAACTTTCATAATAAAGAGACTGAACTACAGTACTTGTATTAGGTGAATTGAAAAATATTATTCTTCGAGTGATTGCTCCTGTGTATTCCACAGTAGGTGTGCATGCTCGCCACGTGCACCGGTGCCAGAGGTTTTTCCCTTAGCAGTACCCATACTGGGGGAGCACCGCAGCGACCTCTGGAGTAGCGCCTGTATATCATGCCATAAGGGGAGCCGCTGGCTCCCCCCACCCTCAGTTCCTTCTTGCCACCAGTGAAGGTAGTCGGAACTTTGTGCTCCAGCTCTGTTGCAGCCCTTCTTCTCGACCTTAGTGGTACCATTGATAGATCGTCCTTCAGTTGTTAGAGTGGGCTCGGGGCATGCTCCATGCCCCAGGCTTCAAGTCGTGCGACTCCTGTCACTGTTCCGTGCCCAGGAGCGACCCTCACGCTGAGTGTCTTTGCTCCTGGTTGATACTCACGTTAGTGACCGTTGCAAGATCTGTAGGTCATTCAAGCCAAGGACCAAGAAGGAGAGAGACTTTAGACTTAGAGCTCTCCTGATGGAGTTGGTGCTGACCCCAACGCCGGTATGCAGATCGGACTTGGCGCCAGCCGCCACATCATCGGTACGTAGCGAGGCCCCTTCAACCAGTCGGCGCTGCTCTCCCTCCAAAAAGCAAGGGAAGGGCCTGGCCTCGCAACGACACCGTGACAAGGATAAGGGGGAGGCTGGTCCCGCACTGGACAGCCCTAGATCTGCCCCAGCCTCGAAAGCTCCGACTTGCATGGAGCAGCGCAGCCCGGTACCATCGGCCCAGGCATTCCCACCAGTACAGATGCTGTCGGTGCTGGAGGCAGTGCAGGCTGCAAAAGACATGATGTCTTTGCCCGTCCCAAGCTCACAAACGGGCACGGGCCCTAGGTTGCGAGGCAAGCCCCTTTTGGGTGCCCACCAGATCTTTCCGAGCAGCCACAGTTCCGGCTCCGAGGACCACTCCCCGCACCACTCGGCATGCAGCGGTCGCTCTTCTGACAGCTCCCGGCCACCCTTGACGCCAACCAGACAGTCCGGGCCACCATCGGGACGGGAGTTGCGGGGACCATCGTCGCCGCCTGCCAGCGAGTGTAGGCACTAAGAGAGGCACCGAGAGTGCTCCCCTGCTAGACGTAGCTACCGGAGCCATTCTCGACGGGACAGATGTCGTTGTTCCCGTTCCAGCTCCTGCTCATCTGGACATCACACCACCGGCTCCTCTTGGGGTACCTCAGCATCAGGGCACTGGGGTTTGCATCGCTGTCACGCGTACTGAAGCAGTTTGTCGCATGGGTACCATTCATCGATGTCCATCGGTCCCGAGGTGGATGACGTCACAGACGCCGCTCCTACTGCTCCCGTGGCACTGAGTGCTCATCGGTGACCTCGGCCTCAGCACCTGTCCACCCATCCTCAGCACACTCTGTTCCGCCGGGACACATATTGCCATCCCGGGCGCAGCCAAACTAATGACAAGGGACCCTGTGACAAGGACAGTGGTGCCAGTGAGCACTGTGGTCATCTGTGCCAGCCCCAATGGGGGCCCGCTCGGTTGCCGGAGTGTCCCAGGCTCCATCGGCCTTGTCTGGTTGCCCATGGGACAAGTCTGTGGGTTACAAGTCAGCGGACCCCCACCAGGACTCTGACCTTGGTCTCGACACCCTGGCACTGACCGAGGTGCCCGGCTCTGTGCGGGCCCTCTCGCCAGTACTGGACAACACTATAGTGGCGCCTCCGCCACCGGTCCCGCAGGAGGACTTCAAGGCGCACCAGGACCTGCTAAAGTGGGTAGCATCCAACTTCGAGCTGCAGGCTAAGGAGATGGAGGGTCTGTCTGATACCCTTTTTAATGTCCTATCTCCCTCGGCACCGGGCCGCGTGACTCTGCTTCTGCACCAGGGTATTGCCAATATCTCTACCTCCCTGTGGCGAACTCCCACCTCTCTGGCCTCAATCTCAAAAAAGGCCAAGAGGAAATACTTTGTGCTAGCGAAGGACCATGAATACCTCTATTCCCACCCGGCACTCAACTCGCTCATAGTGGAATCAGTAAATCACAGAGAGCGCCAGGGCCAGCCTGTGCCCACCCCCAAGAACGAAGATGACATGATACTGGACTCCTGTGGCAGAAAATTTTATTCGTCGGCTAGTTTCCAGCTTCGGGTGGCCAGCCACCAGGCCTTACTTAGGAGGTACAACTTCAACCTGTGGGAGTCCCTGCCTAAATTTGAGCCCCTCCTCCCACACCGGAATAGGAAGGACTTCAAGGCTCTCATGCAAGAAGGGTCGTCGTTGGCTAAAGCGGCCCTGCAAGCGGCGTCCGATGCTGCTGACACCGCAGCCCGCTCGATGGCTTCCGCAATCGCCATGCGCAGGGCATTGTGGCTCTTGTTGTCCGGGCTGTCGATGGAGGCCCAGTCTCTGATGCAGGACCTCCCATTTGATGGCAAGGCGCTCTTTGCAGACCAGATGGATGTCAGGCTGCATGGGATGAAAGATTCCCACACCATCTTGCATACCTTGGGCCTCTACGTCCCCCCCATCTAAGGACAAGGCCAAATTGCTCCCAGTGGCTCAACCTGTGAGGAGCAGATATGAACCCCTGTACAAAAGACCCAGAAACCAGAAGCATCAGTCTCAGAAGCAGTCCCGCTCTGCCCCACAGCCTGGATCCTCTAAGGGCAAGAGGCAGGGAAAGAGGCGGTTTTGACTATTTGCAGGGGGGCACTGGGCCTCTTGCCAAGGAGAGCCTCCGATTAATAAAGTGTGTGTTCTGCAACCAATTGTCTGCCTTCCTCAGGGCATGATCCCGTATAACTTCGGACCAGTGGGTCCTCAGTACCATTTCCAAGGGCTATGTGTTGCAGTTCACCTCACGACCGCCAAATCACACACCCTCCAGGATAGCCCCAGGGGACCCAGAACATGTCCGCCTCCTGGGTCAGGAGGTGGATCAGCTGTTTCACCTGGGGGCGGTGGAAAGGGTACCGGTTCAGTTCCAGGGCAAAGGGTTCTACTCCCGATACTTTCTGATCCCTAACGCAAAAGGGTGTCTCAGGCCTATCCTGGACCTGCGCAGCCTGAACAGGTTCCTAACCCCTTCCAAGTTCCACTTGGTGTCCCTGGCCTCTATTATTCCCTCCCTGGACCCAGGGGACTGGTACACGGCCCTGGACCTTCAGGACGCATACTTTCACACCCATATCTTCAAATGGCACAGATGCTTCCTCCAATTCATGATGGGGACGAGCCACTACCAATTTGCGGTCCTCCCCTTTGGCCTCTCCACGACTCCCAGAGTCTTCATGAAATGTATGTCCGTGGTGGCGGCCTACTTTTGGCGGGAGGGGGTACAGATCTTCCCTTATCTGGATGACTGGCTCCTCAAGGGGGAGTCTCATTTCGAGGTGGAGGCCCACGTGGAACTGCTCCTCTCGACATGCGCCGATCTAGGCCTGGTTGTGAACGAGACCAAATCAATATTCGTGCCCGTTCAGGGGCCATGCTAGACTCCTCCAGGGCCACAGTCTCTCTTCCCCTAGACCGGTTCAAGACCCTAAGGGATCTCATTGCTTTGGTCACGACCTTCCCAGTGACCATGGCAAGGGCGTGTCTCCAGATTCTGGGATACATGGCGGCGTGCACTTACGTGGTCCGCCATGCCAGACTCCACATGAGGCCTCTCCAGATATGGCTGGCCTCCCAATTCTCCCAAGCTTGGGATGATATGGACAAGGTTCTCACGGTTCCGCCCCTCGTACTAGGTTCCATGCTCTGGTGGTCCTGCCCGACCAATATGCTGCAAGGGGTTCCCTTCAGAGAGGCCAGCCCGTCCATAGACCTGGTGTCCAATGCCTTGGACCTCAGATGGGGAGTCCACACAGGGAACATGCAGACCCAGAGAACGTGGTCGGCCCCGGACTTGCCCCTTCACATAAACATCAAGGAGCTCAGGGCAGTTTGATTGGTGTGCATGGCTTTTGTCATGCACGTCCGTGGCAAGGTGGTCAGAGTCCTCACGGACAACACTGCCGCTATGTACTGTATCAACAGGCAAGGCGAGACTCCGTCCCTAGCCCTCTGCTGGGAAGCCCTGAACGTATGGGAGTTCTGTATAGCCCACGCTATCTCCCCTAAGGGCCGCTCACCTCCAGGGTATCCGCAATACGTGAGCGGACCGCCTCAGCAGGGTCTTCTCCCCCCAGTATGAATAGTCGCTGCACCCGGAGGTTGCTCTCCGGCTCTTCCAAGAGTGGGGAGCTCCCCAGATCAATCTGTTTACAACCTGTCAGGACTGGCGTTGCCCCCGGTTCTGCTTCAGGGGAGGAGTTGGGGAAGGCGCAATCTCCGACGCATTCCTCCTGAGCTAGTCAAGCCAACTCCTCTATGCCTTTCCTCTGTTCCCTCTCATTGCCAAGATCCTTTAGAAGGTGAAAGCAGATAAGGGAGAAGTCATTCTCATAGCGCCAGCGTGGGCCTGCCAACACTGGTACGGGCCCCTCCTACACCTCTTATTAGCCCCCCGGAGGGCGCTACTGCTCCGTCCGGACCTCCTCTCCCAGGACGGAGGGTGCCTCCTCCATCCCAATCTTGCCACGCTTCACCTGACAGCGTGGATGCTCCGTGGCTGAATGAGGAGGAGAATAGGTGTTCGAGCAAGTAAGGCAAGTCCTCCTGGAAAGCAGGAAGCCGTCCATTCGTCGAACGTATATGGTGAAGTGGTCCAGGTTCGCTAGGTGGGCGAGTGAGTGGGGAGTCTCTCCCGCCACTGCACCTCTCCAGGTTATCCTGGACTCCCTTTTATCCCTTAGAGACCAGGGACTGGCACCTGCCTCTGTTAGGGTTTTCACCTGCCGATGCAAGGCCACTCGGTCTTCTCCCACTCAATGACCTCCTGCTTCCTGAAGGGCCTTGACCGTTTGTTCCCATACGCTAGGCCCCCCGTGCCGGAATGGGACCTCAACCTAGTCTTGTCCTATCTCACAGGGCCTCCCTTCGAAACCCTGACCATGTGTTCCTGGTCGCACCTCTCGTGGAAAGTGGCCTTCCTCATCGCAATTATGTAGGCCCGATGTGTCTCGGAACTCAGGGCCTTAACCTCAGAGCCCCCTATATGGTTTTTCATAGAGATAAAGTCCAGCTCCGCCCACACCCGGTGTTCCTCCTGAAGGTGGTCTCCATCTTCCATATGGAGCAGAGCATCTTCCTCCCATGCTTTGCCCTAAACCCCACTCCTCTAATGAGGAACGCTGCCTCCACACGCTAGACGTGCGTCGGGCACTGGCTTTTTACCTGGATCAGACTAAGCCATTCCGGAAATCGTCTCAACTATTTGTTGCCTTGGCCGAGTGGTCAAGGGGCAATCTATCTCCAACCAGTGGCTTTCCTGCTGGATCACCTCATGCATACGCATGCGCTATGATTTGGCAGGGATTTCCCCACCACGGATCGTCAGGGCACACTCTACGAGGGCTCAGGCGATGTAGGCAGCTGAGGAGGCCTATGTCCCCATCCAGGACATTTGTAGGGCAGCCACTTGGGCATCAGTTCACACATTTACTTGGCATTACGCCATCATCTCCCTCTCTAGGGATGATGCCGGGTTTGGCAGGGCGGTACTTCGTCCCGAACCATCGTGAACTCCTACCCACCTCCAATGGATATTGTTTAGAATCACCTACTGTGGAATACACAGGAGCAATCACTCGAAGAAGAAAGGACAGTTACCTGTTCCGTAACTGGCGTTCTTCGAGATGTGTTGCTCCTGTCTATTCCATATCCCGTCCTCCTTCCCCTCTGTTGGAGTTGTCCGGCAAGAAGGAACCGAGGGTGGGGGGAGCCCTCGGCTCCCATTATAGCACGGTATACAGGTGCCACTCCAGGGGTTGCCGCGGTGCTCTCCAGTACGGGTGCTGCTAAGGGAAAAACTTCCGGCACCGGTGCATGTGGCGAGCACACACACCTACTGTGGAATAGACAGGAGCAACATATCTCGAAGAACGCCAGTTATGGAACAGGTAACTGTCCTTTTGTTTTTTACAGTACTAATATTTGTAATAAAAAATATAAAGTGAGTACTTGGCATTCTGTACTGTAATAGAAATCAATATATTTGAAAATGTAGAAAACATCCAAAAATATTTAACTAAATGGTATTCTGTTTAACAGTGTGATTAATTGCGATTAATTTTTTTAATCGCTTGACGGCCCTAATATTTTTTTTGTAATAAACGTAAAAGCAGTTCTTAGGATAATGCCTTTTTTGAAAGGAAAAGAGACGGCTTAACAGCAAAAGTCTGTGAATGCATAGAGGAAGTCTAGAGGAATTCTTTCAGTTAAAAAAACCACTCCTATTTTTTAGAAATTTGTGGTGGTCATTGTCCTATATGTTTCATTCTGCCTATATTCTATTAATGTGATTCCCATTTGGTTAAAGCTGGTTTTGGACTTCCAGTTTTGGAGAAAGTATACTGCCTTGAAAAGCAGCTCAGAGGGTTCTTGTTATTAAAAGGCTCAGATGTAAAGTTATAGAGTTTTCAAAAAAAGTAAAAGCCTGAAAATGAGCTCAAATTTACTTTAAATGACTTGTCTAGTTCACATTAGCTTTTGAGCATCATTTGTGAGTTAATTCCCTGCTACCTAGTTTTCTTTATTTGCTCAGGTTGGTAATCAAATCAAGCTACATTCTCAAATAGACGTTTGGGTACAAAGTTAAATGTCATTTGGATATGAAAGTTTGCAAAAAAGAGATATTGAAGCTGTTTTGAAAATAGCATTAACTTCTGAAGAGTCATGAAGATTCTTCCAAAGGAGAGTAAGCTCTTTTTGGAATCCATAGACTCATTCAAAGACCACTGGGTAAACTTGTTTTCTAATTACATTAATGTGACTAGTAATAACAAACTCATTTTTACAAGGTAACAGCTTAAAAATCTGCAGTACAGAAATGAGGGGTTGGGGTTAAGCACCTACCCATTGCAAGATATATGCAGTCTGTATGATAGGTGGCTAGAGGAGAGGTCATTTCGCAGATACCTGAAGCCAGATATATGCAGAGTGTTGCTCCTGGGAACATCAGTTTTTTAATACTCAGGCCAGCCAGCCATGGACTGAGTTTCCCTGTCCTCCCCTCTTCCAGTCTATTTTTCCATTATATGTCCTTTACACTAATAGGCGCACACTGTCCCTGTGTTTGGAGAGCATGTAGACTGTTCCCTGCATGCATCCATGGCGGGGAGACACACCACTCCAAGGGAGGAGGGTGTGCCACGGCTTCACCCCCACACCTGCACCAGCTTGAGGAATGGATTGAGTGATGAAGAGCAGGCTTCCACATCTTAAAGGTGCAGCTTGCTTCCTCCTCATAAAAAAGCTCTGTACTTGCTCCTTACAATGCACTGTGTCTAAATGTCACATTCTAGCTCTAGAGACTTCTCTTGCTCAGTATGGTATTGTCTCCATTATTTTAGTATTTATCTTGGATCTGAAGTTGCTCTAGTTGGATAACAACTGCTATTATATGGAAGAAGCAGCAGTATAAATGGTTACCATATGATATATTGATTAGAGCTAGTCAGTGAATGAAATTTTGTTCCATGGGAAATTCCAACACTTGGAAAAGAATTGTTTTAAATTGAAACAAAAAGCAGAAATTTCAGAATTTCCTATGGAGTGAAAATTATGAAAAATGTAATATATTAAAATGAATATTTTAATGTAATATAAAAATTGAAGCAAATTGAATTGAAATATAAAGTTGTAAGGAAACATTTTACCTTATTATCATTATTGAAATGAATATTTCATCTTTTTCCCATCAAAAATTTCATCAAAATTGACACATTCACATGAAACATTTTTTATATTGAATTTTGAAGAATTTGCATTTTCTGATGGGGGAAAATAGTTCTGCTGGAAAATGTTCAAATAGCTCTATTATTGTTATAAAATTATAGGACTACAAGGGACCTCGTGGATCATCAGGACCAGTCCCCTGCTATCATGAACAACCCCATCATATAATCACATTCATAAACTTATAAAGGTCCATCTTAAAACTATATTTCATTAGGAATTATTTGTAAGCAGCACATTTATCTCTGGGTAATCTTCCTTGTTTAAAGTGTAATGTAATATATAAGTATGTCATCCCAAACAGTTTTAATATAGATTGATTGAGGACAGCAAAATAATAGGCTAAAAGTAACGAAAGTATTTTTATGATAGTTATTTTTGCATCTGTGTGTAAATAACAATGCTATACTGAATTTTACTAAAACATGTTAATTGCAGTTGTTGTTTTTCATGTTGTAGCAATTGTTCAACTGTCAAGCTCTACGTAAACTGAGTATACCAGACAACGACCTTTCAAGCCTGCCAACCACTATTGCTAGTTTAGTTAATCTCAAGGAACTTGACATCAGTAAAAATGGTAAGAACACAGCAATAAAATAATTTGAAATTATGTGTCAAAATTTTTGAACATTTTGCATAGTGTTGCTGAAATAAGATTGTAATGCTAAATGAATGAAAAAGTTACTCTTCCAAAAAAACTCTAAAACAATTTAACTAAATTTTGCTTTCTGTTAACATCCAAAGTAGTTCCACTTCTTTTAGTGGGGTCTCTGACATTTCGCTGTGGTCAGTAAAGATTTCATCCCCATCCTCCAATATACATCTCTGTGCAATACCTGCCAGAATTTGGCCTTGATAGTGTAAAATAGTTATAGAACCTGAAATTAATTTTATGTTTTATAAGAATTAATATGTTCCCAATGCACAATATACAGTAGCAGATAAAGTGAGATTTAAAAATAAATAAAATCACATGACAAATAGTTTAACCATTTAGCAAGTCAGCAATGAATCTGAATGTTGGAATTAAAACAATTTTAGTGATATTCAAGTTTCAGCATGAATTATGGTGTGATTAAGAGATAGATGACAGTACTATAGCATGGATTTGTTTATGTTCTGTTTTTCACTGAAGTAACAATATTGCCTAATTGGATATTCTCTTCTAGCTGATTTTCATTATTGGTGTAGGTGAAGATCCCAAAAACAAAACCCAGACAACTATTCTTTAGCACTGTACACCTGACTCACTTTATTCTAATCAAAACTGTTATTAAAATATATTTTTGATTCCTACTCCTGCTTCCTTGTGAATCTTACAGTGACTAGAGTAGATATTCATCGTGCTAAGGTCCACATATACATTTCCTCATCCTGTTTGCATTTTAGGGGCAGAACTAGACCTATCAGTCACTACCAGCAGGAGGATAGTCTGTCCCATTAAGTTCCCTCCATTTTATTCTGTCTCCAAAGTGGCCCATGGCCTAACCAGACCTCTCTGCTGTAGAGCTTTTCAGAGGAAAATTCCAAACTTAAAAAAAAAATTTTGACTAACAATTTGGTTCATAAATTTCTGTCTAAACATCCAGCCACGTCCCACGGCTGCATTCACCTTTTGGGGAGATTATCCCCTTGGCTCCACTTCCCCTTCTGAGGTGTTTGCAATGGCTGCTGTCCCTGCACTACAAAAAAAGGCCTATTCTTAACTTAGGTAACTTGATGTAAAATCCTAGTGAAGACAGACAAGGCAGGTTATAGTTTGTGCACAACCTAGCAGGACATGCTATTTTGAGTTAAGAATACACCTTTTTTTATAGTAAAGATAAAGCCAGGGATAAAGCTTCCCTTGAAGCCCAAGCCTCATGGGGTTGCATTGGTGCCACCCTCCTACAGGCCAGGAGCCAGGCAAGACTGGAAAAGAGCTGGCTCCAGCGGCAAGCAGCCACCCATCTCCCATCTCCACGAGAGGTGTGAAACCAGAAGGGCAGTGCACCAGATAGAAGATTGCACCTGAGTCTCTCTAGCCTGAACAAGCAGCCATGCCTCTGACTACAGAACTCGGTCTCTGTCTCTCACTCTTCTTCCCCATGGGTCGTGGATGGAGGGGCACTGGGCACACCATGGACATTGCCAACACCAGAGAGTGTGAAAAGGGGTAATAGGCTCCAAGGCTGAGACCTCCAAAGGAAACACAGATCTATCTAGCCCATATGCATTACATGGAAGAGAGTATAGCTTCTGGGAAACCGGGCCCTGAGTCCCAGGCCAATTCCTTCATTGAGAGACTCAGAGAGAACCCATGCAGAGGAGGGAAATTGCTTGCTGCTTGAAGATTTCTTGGAAAATACTTCAATTTCCTTCTCTCGTCTGAAGCAGGATTATGGGGATAAACTACTGATAACACTGGTCTACAATTTTTGAGAAGTCATCTGCTTCAGAGATAAAATGTGGTATTTATTATGTATTTTGATGTGCTGAATTCAAATATGACAATTAAAACAACTGATTGGCTACTGTTTCTAAGATATTTAAGTTTTTACATTTTATGTCTATGTATATTGTGTAGATAGTAGAGTTTTAATCATAAATTGTAAACCTAGGTCTTTTCATGTGTTTATGGTTGCTTTACATGATAATATTTCACCTGTCCTGTTTATGTAACACTTTAAAAATCAGCAAAAGGGTTATATAAATAAAATTTATTATGAAACAAAAGGCAAAAAACTATTATGTACATAGTTTAGTCCTATTCAGTGTCTACTCGGCGCTTCTTGGCTTGTCTCTTGTATTCATTAAATGGAGCATCTCTTGTCACTGTCCAGCAATAGTCTGCAAGCATTGATGGGCTCCATTTGCCCTGATAGCGTTTCTCCATTGTTGCAATGTCCTGGTGAAATCGCTCGCCGTGCTCGTCGCTCACTGCTCCGCAGTTCGGTGGAAAAAAATCTAGATGAGAGTGCAAAAAATGTATCTTTAGTGACATGTTGCAACCAAGGCTTTTGTATGCCTTGAGGAGGTTTTCCACCAACAACCTGTAGTTGTCTGCCTTGTTGTTTCCGAGAAAATTTATTGCCACTAACTGGAAGGCTTTCCATGCCGTCTTTTCCTTGCCACGCAGTGCATGGTCAAATGCATCATCTCGAAGAAGTTCACGAATCTGAGGACCAACAAAGACACCTTCCATTATCTTAGCTTCACTTAACCTTGGAAATTTTCCACGGAGGTACTTGAAAGCTGCTTGTGTTTTGTCAATGGCCTTGACAAAGTTCTTCATCAGACCCAGCTTGATGTGTAAGGGTGGTAACAAAATCTTCCTTGATTCAACAAGTGGTGGATGCTGAACACTTTTCCTCCCAGGCTCCAATGACTGTCGGAGTGGCCAATCTTTCTTGATGTAGTGGGAATCTCTTGCACGACTATCCCATTCGCAGAGAAAACAGCAGTACTTTGTGTATCCAGTCTGCAGACCAAGCAAGAGAGCAACAACCTTCAAATCGCCACAAAGCTGCCACTGATGTTGCTCATAGTTTATGCACCTCAAAAGTTGTTTCATGTTGTCATAGGTTTCCTTCATATGGACTGCATGACCAACTGGAATTGATGGCAAAACATTGCCATTATGCAGCAAAACAGCTTTAAGACTCGTCTTCGATGAATCAATGAACAGTCTCCACTCATCTGGATCGTGAACGATGTTGAGGGCTGCCATCACACCATCGATGTTGTTGCAGGCTACAAGATCACCTTCCATGAAGAAGAATGGGACAAGATCCTTTTGACAGTCACGGAACATGGAAACCCTAACATCACCTGCCAGGAGATTCCACTGCTCTAGTCTGGAGCCCAACAGCTAAACTAGAGCCAATCAACAATTTTAAGCATCATTTTTGTTCTCAGTAACCCAGAATTAGTAAAGTTTGACTACATTTATTTCAGAAGCATTTTGGCTGTAGAGCAGTGTAATGAAATGAATGAATAAAATCAACACCTGGGTCCCCTGCTCATCTCCATGGAGTGTAGCAGGACAGCTAACCCTCAGTGTCCACTTTCCTTGCTCAAAGAGAAGGGTAAGGGGTGACGTGATTACAGTTTAAAAGTACCTACAGGGGAAACAGAAATTTGGTAATAGAAAGTTCTTTAATCTGTCAGACAAAGGTATAGGAAGAGCCTATGGCTGGAAGTTGAAGCTAGACAAATTCAGATTTGAAATAAGGTGCACATTTTAATCACAGTTGGTGGTGGATTCTCCATCACTGGTCTTCAGGTGCTTTTGAAAATTTTACCCAAGGTCAAGGTTAGAGTTATAATCAAGGAGGCCAGAGAAGACAGGAAGTACATGTAGGAAAGACGAGCAGTTCAAAAATGAATGAAAGGCAGAAAGCGTTAGTAGAAAATAAATCTTATCTTTATTTTGGGGAATAAAAAGCAAAATGTCCATACCTGATATAGTGTGTTAGAATGTACTTTACTAATATTTGGGTATTTATCTTCCCCCAAAATAAAAGATTATACTCAAAATTTAAATGGAAAAAGGATAGACTTTACTTTAAAAACTAGAATGTGGCTGGGAAATGGCACAAAGCTACTAGTTTCCATTAACAGCATCAGACTGTAATCTCCTAGTCCAGGGGTCGGCAACCTTTTGGAAGTAGTGAGCCGAGTCTTCATTTATTCAGTCTGACTTAAGGTTTCACATGCCAGTAATACATTTTAACATTTTTAGAAGGTGTCTTTCTATAAGTCTACAGTATATAACTAAACTGTTGTTGTATGTAAGAAAATAAGGTTTTAAAAATGTTTAAGAAGCTTCATTTAAAATTAAATTAAAATGCAGAACCCCCCAGACCGGTGGCCAGGACCTGGGCAGTGTGAGTGCCACTGAAAATCAGCTCGCGTGCTGCCTTTGGCACGCATGCCATAGGTTGCCTACCCCTATCCTAGTCCTTGGGTGGCATGCTCAGATGTAATATTTTTTGTGTCAGCACTCTATAGCTGATGTTGCATTTGAGTTTGTCACCTTGTGGGTTACTTCACTCTGTTCACAGAGTAAACAGCCAGAGGCTGTTTCCATGTCATGTCTAATAAAAAAAATTAACATAAGTAACTTCAACTGATGACTTGCAATACTTAGAATACAGACAGTTGTCATACTGATACAGACACGTAAAGTACTTAGAATATTTTAACAAGTCAGGAAGGAGGGTCAGTGAATAGAAAATATCAGCAGTTCTTGCTGCTAGTAATGTTGTTGTGCATTTCTACTTACGCCATTAGCCATACCTGAAAGTCTGCTAACCCTGCCATGATTGTAATTTTTTGAGCTATGTCCTGCTATGTATGGAAAAGTTAATTTCCTACTGGCTTCAGTGGCAGTTCTGCACAGGGAACAATGGCAAGATGTGACTCTACAAATGTTTTTCACAGTCCTGGCACTTTAGGAACACAGTAAGCTATGCATAGACTTTTTAGGTTAAGATATCAGTGAATTGGATTTTGAGACATTAGTTTCTATATTTGTATCCACATTATAAACATAAGCAGAGTTCTTGTCATCTATGTGTTCTTCCATTTTTAACTATCTGTGATTTACTTTTCTTGCTTACTTACCAAATCGAAAATTGTATTTATTCCAGTCATGCTCTTCTGGAGAGAAGCAAGTAGTTAATGTAAGCATTCATAATAAATTCTCAGAAAGGTAAATGGATTGTGAGAAGGGATAAGGAATTAAGTTCCACTCACATTTAGTCTTTTTGTTGTTTTTAAACCAAAATAGAACTCAATTGAACAAATCAATCAGGCTTTGATATGCACCCTGACACATACATTTGTAATTATTAGTTGTTTCTTTTTTGATATCCATGCTTGATTCTTACATAGACCATTGGGAGCCATTTCTTTCTCTCTCTTGGTTTCTCTCACAATTTGAGTGTAGTTAGTTAGGGGAAAGTCATTTCATGGAATAGAAGTGAAACTAACCTCTTAAGGAAATGTCCAGTATAGTTGTGACAGGATCCCTGGGGTACAATCTGCAGCTGGGGTACTGCTGTGCCCTCTTAATTCTCCAGCCTGGGCTGTCTTTCACAATGCTTTGCTGGTGACCAGACCCACACCCAGATAAATTGTGTGAATGCTCCCTGAACCACTCACAAATCACACAGAAAAAGGCACCAGCAAATCTCCCAAGCCCACAGCCTTGCACCCGTGGAATATACCATCTTGCCCTCTTCAGAAGCCTGACCAGTGTAAGTTTATTACCAAGTCCACTCCTCCCTCAGTGTGGAGAGGACACCTGCTAGCCTTTGTAAACTGAGCTGAGATTTCTCAGGCACTTCAACTAAACACACTGTTTTAGGTAAAATATAAAACAGATTTATTAACTAGTGAAAGATTTTAAATGATTATAAGTGGCAGGTGCAAAAGGTTAGAGATAATTACCGAAGAAAATAAAAGGTAAGTGCTCCGTCTAAATCTTAAATCATATTAGACTATGCAGTATTTGAATCAAACAGTTTTTCTCACCCCAGACCGGCAGCGGGCTGAGTGGGTCCAGCAGCCGGGATCCCGGCTGGCAGGAGCCAGCAGATGGAACCCCTGAGTGGCAGCGTGCTAAGCTGCTCAGCCCACTGCCGATCTGGGGTCCCAGCCACCTGCCCCACACAGCCCGCTGCCGGTCTGGGGTTCTGGTTGCCGGACCCTTGCAGTTTATCACCCTCCCCTTTATAACAACCTTTTATGTACTTGAAGACTGTTATCAGGTCCCCCCTCAGTATTCTCTCCTCCAGACTAAAGAAACCATTTTTTCTCAGTCTTTCCTCATTGGTCAAGCTTCTAGATCATAAATCAGTTTTGTTGCTGTCCTCTGGGCTTTCTTCAGTTTGTCCACATCTTTCCTGAAGTTTGGCATCCAGAACTGGACACAATACTCCAGTTGAGGCTTTATAAGTGCTGAGTAAAGTGAGTAAATTACTTCTCATTAATTGGTTTCAGCACTTTTGCTAATACATCCCAGAATGATGTTCGCTTTTTTTGCAACCGTATTACATTGTTAGCTCATATTTAGTTTGCGATCCACTGTCACCCCAG
Source organism: Chelonoidis abingdonii (assembly GCF_003597395.2). Lineage (NCBI taxonomy): Eukaryota > Metazoa > Chordata > Testudines > Testudinidae > Chelonoidis > Chelonoidis abingdonii. The sequence continues at coordinate 21,655,271 of NC_133775.1, forward strand.
ATCCCTTTCTGCAGTACTCTTTCCTTGACAGTCATTTTCCGGTTTGTAGTTGTGTAGCTGATGTATTGAATTTTATGCTATTTATTTAAGACTGTTTCTCCAGTTTGTAAAAATAATTTTGAGTTGTAGTCCTACAGAGTGCTTGCCATTCCTCCCAAGGTGGTATCATCCACAAACTTTATAAGTGTACTCTCCATGCCATTATCCAAATCATTTATTGAAGATATTGAATAGAACTGGACCCAAAAGAGATCCCTCTAGGACCCCACTTGATATGCCCTTCCAGCTTGATTGTGAACCATTGATAACTACTCTCTGAGTATGGTTTTCCAGCCAGTTGTGCACCCACCTTGTAACAGGTTCATCTAAACAAGTAGTTTCCAAACTTTTCTCATTTGTGGACCCCTAAAACATTTCAAATGGAGTGCCAGATCCCTTTGAAAATCCTAACTATAGTCTATGGACCCGCAGAGATCCATGGATCACAGGCTGAAAACCACTGATCTAGAGTATATTTCTCAAGTTTGTTTATAAGAAGGTCATGTGAGATGGTATCAAAAACCTTACTAAAGTTGAGATATATCACATCGTCTGCTTCTCACTATCCACAAGGGTTGTTATACTGTCAAAGAAGAATATTAGGTTGGTTTGACATGATCTGTTCTTGACAAATTTGTGTTGACTGTTACTACCTTATTTTCTTCTAGTTGCTTACAAACTGTTTGATTATTTGCTCCATTATGTTTTGGTACCAACGTTAAATTGACTGGCCTATAATTCCATGTGTTGTCCTTATTCCCCTTTTTATAAATAGGTGCTATATTTGCCCTTTTCCAGTCCTCTGGTTTATCTCCCGTTCTCAAAGATAATCACTAATGTGCCCAGAGATCTCTTGAGCCAGTTCCTTAAGTATTCTAGGATGTATCTCATCAGGCTCTGTTCATTTAGACATCTAACTTGACTAAATTAGATATCTGGAAGCAAAGCAAGTTTAGCAGTTTTTCATAGGACATCCTTATAATACCTTTCAAACTTTTTTCTTTCTAGGGATTCAAGATTTTCCAGAAACTATAAAGTGCTGTAAGTGTTTAACAATTATTGAAGCCAGTGTCAATCCAATTTCTAAGTGAGTATCAATAATTAGAGTTATATTTATACTTATCACTGCAAATATTTTATAGATGTGGAAGTGAAAAGTAAAGGTGCACTGCAAAGCCCATGTACAAAGTTAATTTAATTATTTTTTTAATTAAGATCCCAAATTAAGGCTGAATTTCACCCAAGTTGATGCATCTGTGCACACCTCTTTACACCATTCAAGACCTGCAATGCCTCTGCAGACAGAGAAAAAAACATTGGCAGTCATGTACTAGACTTTTACCCCATGAGGGTCTAACCTAATACTCTAAAGGCTTTTTGTACAACGAGGATGTGAATGTACTTAGTGTGCTATGTTTTCAAGTAGTAATATGCCATGCCACACTTTGGGACCTTCACTGCGCTTTAGTGGATGTTACTGCATGGAAAGCTGGTGTGTTGTAGTTTTATGTCTTCGCTTGCTGTTCGGTAACTTGCTGTACAGGTTGTTGGAAAGGAGTCACTCTGGATCTTCATTTATGTGGATCCATTGAGTTGAATCTTCTGCAGCCGTTGTTCGTGCCAGTAAATTGAAACAAAAGCCACAGAGAGGCTGTGCTGTAGCATCATTACTTGCATGTTGATGGGTGTGAATTCTATCCAGTCATCCAGTTAATGCCCTGCACAAAGTCTGATCACCCTGGATTTTTGATGGGAGGGGTGAATTCTGATTTAAAAAAATGCACTGTATGTAGATTACACAAATACAGATACTTACTTTCCAATTTTGCATAACATATTTGAAAACCTTTTCTTCTTCTATGTGTATTCCAAACATGGTTTGCATGTGCACCAGAGCCAGAACTGTTCATAGTAGTGTCAGTTGCATCACATGTCTGAGGCTTTAAGAGGCCAAGTGGGTCGATGCTGGTCCAGTTCCCTCTTACTGCTGCATGGCCAGAATCAGAACCCCTATTCCTTGGTGCTCCTAGTTTGCTACAAGTACTGTCTTTTTCACCTTTTTTCCTTGTACATAGTTTTTTCTTCTCTAGTTGTAGTTAGTTGTCCATTCAGATAGTTGCTAGTTGTTAGTGTTTTGGACTTTCCCTCCCTTTGTGAGACTCTTCTGCAGCCTGGGGACTATCCTAGAAGATTGGGATTGGAAGAGACCTCAGGAGGTCATCAAGTCCAACCCCCTGCTCAAAGCAGGACCAACCCCAACTAAATCATCCCACCCAGGGCTTTGTCGCGCTGGGCCTTAAAAACCTCTAAGAATGGAGATTCGACCACCTCCCTAGGTAACCCATTCCAGTGATTCACCACCCTCCTAGTGAAATAGTTTTTCCTAATATCCAACCTAGACCTCCCCCACTGCTGACCATTGCTCCTTGTTCTTTCAGGCAAGCCAGGTTTTAAGTCTTGTGGTTCGTGCCCTCACTCCTTCTCTGTGAGCGACAAGCACCAGTGTTGCCTTTACTGCTTGGGCAAAGTCCATATCACCACTCGCTGCTGATTGATTCTGCCCCATACTCAGGAAGCTCAGGAGCTTTGCCTCCATAAGTTCCTCATGGAAGAAGCAATGTGGCTCTTTGGATCCAGCACCGGTGGATCTGTCAGAGTGCCCACCGGCAGCAGGCGTTCCCCTAGTCCTTCCCACCCAGTGCCAGCAGTACCGCCACCTCTGCTCAAATCCCACTGTGTGCATAAGAAGGACACTCACTGGAAACAAGGGCGGCTCCCCGACAGGGACTGCTGCTAAATACAACCTCCCCAAGTTGCGCCAGGTTGGGTCACGTGTTCGGAGCATAAATCAAAGCATCACACTGTGTTGGCACCATCCTTAGCCATGGTTTCCATCCCGCCACTGTCACCTCTGGCACTGTCCACACTGCAAAGACCATCCAGCCTGCCCATCTGGTCTTGTGCACACATCGGGACATTTGTCCCCCCGACACTGACGGCTGAACTGCTGCTGCTGCTGCTTGCTGGCTCTCCTCCACATTCTGGACCACTGGTTAATCTCAGTCCTCCGTCTCTAGCTATGAAAAACCTCTTCTGCTCATGGACTGCCCTGAATCATTCCACCCCACACTGATGGATCTGTCTCTAGCAGATCCATCTTCAGAGTCAGACTGGTCTTCCGAACAGGACCCAGCCTTCTTCCTGGCTCACTCCTACAGCTTGGACCCCTGCAGCCAGGCCTCTCTGTCCCCTAGGATCCAGCGGCCAATCCATGGCTTGCCACCCACAGGGACCACTGATGCCCAATGACCCCTATTCTCGGCCCTACTGGTCTGTCTGGGACCTCTATTGCCACTCCAGACTCTCATCATGCCTGCACCACTGCCAATGTCCACCTCTTGTTGATCCCTCTGTCTTTGAGGATCCACACAATCCTTCTGCTCCTCCGGTGCCCTCTGCTGCCGGCACTGTTGGCTCCCTCGGTCCCCACTGGCACTTCTTCTCACCGGATGACATGCCCATTCCTTCTCCTCCTCCTCTCACCTCCGGATTACACATCCAGTATGAGGACCTTCTCTGCCACATGGCAGCTGCCCTTAACCTCCCCATGGAAGATGTACAGGAACCCCACGATCAGCTCCTGGACATCCTTTACCCCCCAGGACTTTCCCGTACCGCCTTGCCCATACACTATGCCATCCTTGAACTAACACAAGCAGTTTTGCACACTCTGGCCTCCTGTGTCCTGACCCCAAAACAATCCAAGTGCAGATATCGTGTGCCAGCCAACCATGTAGACTTGTTCTCCCACCCACCACCAAATTCCTTGGTGATCCAGGCGACCATGGAATGTGCCCACCAGCAACACCTTCGCTCCACCTCCTCGGACCAGGCAGCGAAGAAGCTTGGTCTTATTGGGTATAAGGTCTACTGCTCTGTGGGCCTGCACTTCTGCAGTGCCAGTTAGCAGGCCATCCTGGCAAAATATGACTTTCTTTCCTAAACCAATCTTGCGGATTTTCAAGCCTTCCTACCACCCGAAGAGCAGCAGCACTTTTTCGAGCACTTGCTCATGTTGATTCCATTCTAGGTGTGCAGATGCTCTCTTGTGCAGTTGTCTGAGATTTTTGCCTTAGCAGTATCCATAGAGTCAGCTGTGGCACCATCTGGAGTGCCGTGCTCATGCAGCAGTATATCAGGCACTGCTGACCCTATGCCCTCTCAGTTCCTTCTTACCACCCATGGTGGTTAGTCGGAAAGCCTTTCCCTGCTTGGCAAGGGCTAGCAGTTTTCAATCTCAACCAGTTTTATGCCTTGAAGCCTTTGTAAATAGTTTGTTTATAGTATTAGTTAAGTAGTTGTTAAATGTAACTGTTAATTAGCAGTTAGGGTTGCAGCAGGGACTTCTCCCCAGGAAACGCTCCCTAGTGCTGAGCAAAAAGATCCAAGGGTCGTCGAGCAAGGGACCTGGGCCAAACTGCCAGGCCACTCCGGAGCCACATGTTTATTCCTCCCCGGTTGGGACTCCCAGCCCCCTCAGAAGTCTGCCACTGACTCCTGGGAGTGGTATGGGACCCCCACCCTTGGCAGCGTCATCTTCCAAGGTGCAGAGAACGCAGAGGCCTCTGCCGCTAACGACTCAGGTGCCGCAGGACTCAGCTCAGGCTCCGCAAGAGGGAAAGCCAGACACTAAGACCCCTAAAGGGGCAGGAAAGTACCACCAGTCACTGGAGAAGAGGCAGTAATCCTCCCAATCATGTTGTGGATCCCGGGACAGGTCCAACACTCGCCCTCGGTCACCCAGACCAGTGTCAAGATCCCCTCAGCACTACTCACCTGCATGAGAACGTCATTCCCCATATTGTTCCTGACACCAGTCATCCTCCTGTTGGGACCAACGTTGAGAGGACAACCAAACGCCAGTGCAGTGGGAGCATTCCCCATCTTGGCTCCGGTCCCCCCAGCACTGGTACCGATCTCCCCAGTACTGACAACCATCACTCATCTCGCATAGGTCACTAGTAGCCATGACCAGCAAGCAGATGCAGGCTTCGACAGCCCCTCCTTGGTCACTGGAAGGTGATTCCTCCAGCATAGAGGGCCAGTTCAGCCCATTGCCCAGGTCCCATCGGTGAGATTGGACACTAGAGCCTGGGCCATTGTCTGCAGCACTGCAGTGGCAGCACGGCCATTCCAGCACAGTGGCCTTATTGGAGCTCATGGGGAGCACTGGTGATGATGATGCCCCCTTTGCAGCGCTCTTTGGTTGCCGCTTTGGAGCATTGTTTGGCGGCAACAGTGGCACCGGGCTTGGTGCAGGGGACCTGTTCAGAGGTCTGACGAAGGAGTCTGTGCCCACCCCTAAGTCTCCCGCTCTGGAGGTGGTAGAACCCCCGGGACTCCCTCCAGCAGTCCAATCTTCCTCGTCATCAATGGACAAGGCGGTTGTGGGGCCTTCAAGGGCTAGCATGCCAGACGACTTCAAGGAACATGAGGCTCTACTTCGGCATGTGGCTGAGGATTTTGGCCTGGAGTTGCAGGAGATGATGGAGCAGGAGGATATACTCTTTAATGTACTCTCAGCCTGTGCCTACCCGAGTTGCCCTACCCATACATGAAAGAGTTCTTAAAATTGCCAAGGGCCTATGGCAAACCTCTTCTTCCATCCCTCCACCTCTAAAAGGGCTGAAAAGAGATACTTTGAATACCTGTATACCCACTCACCCCAAGGCTCGCTGGTTGTGTCTGTGGCCAATGAAAAAGACAAACAGGGTCACACCTCCTTGACTCCCAAGAACAAAGAGGCCAAAAGACTCAATCTCTTTGGGAGAAAAATTTATTCAATGGCCAGCTTACAGTTTCAGGTGGCGAATCATCAGACCCCATTGGGCAGATATATTTTTAATCTCTGGGATGCTCTGTGCAAGTTCCAGAAATCTCTCCCGTAGGGTCTGGCCCAGATGTTCGGCACCCCCACTGCCAAAGCCCTGGCAGCCTCGTCAGGGCTTTGCAAGAAGAAGGGACACTAGTTTCAGTCGTCGCCGCCCTTCTTCCTCTTGCTTGCCTGTGCAACCAGGTCCCGCCAAGCACTTAGTGGGCCAGAAGTGCTCATTTTGAGGGTGCACTCGAGAGTGATGCCCCAGTCAGTTACCCAGATCCTCCATGTTCTTTCCTCAACTGTCTCTGCTCCTACCATTCGGCTTGGTTGCGGGTAACCTTGGACCATTGGGCCCTGGATATAATATCTCGGGGCTATACCGTGCAATTTATGGCTGCCTCTCCGTCTCACCCACGCCCATCCCTCCTCAGGGCCTGTTCTCATGAGCAACTCCTCTTGCAGGAGGTCGAAAAGTTCCTGCACCTGGGGGCTGTGGGGGAGGTTCCTTGGGACATGGAAGGACGAGGATTCTACTCCCATTTCTTCCTAACCCCGAAGGCAAAGTGGGGACTAAGACCCATCCTGGGCCTGTGTCACCTCAACAAGTCTCTCAAGAAGTTGAAGTTCCGCATGGTTTCCGTGGCCTCTATCATCCCCTCCCTGGATCCAGGAGACTGGTACACAGCTCTCGGCTTAAAGGACATTTATTTTCACGTCTCCATATTCCCAGGGCACAGATGTTTCCTCCATTTTATATTGGCTGGACACCATTTCCAGTTCATGGCACTGCCCTTTGGCCTGTCTTCAGTACACAGGGTATTCACAAAATGCGTGGCACCAGCGGCAGTTTATCTGAGACAATGAGGGGTCCAAATTTTCCTGTATCTCGACAACTGGCTCATCAAGGACAGATCTCCAAAGCATGTGCAAAGGAGCCTGATCTAGTGCGTTCCACCTGCTGCGATCTGGATCTGTTGGTAAACATGCAAAAGTCCATGTTAATGCCAGTCCAGCATATAGAGTTTATCAGAGTGATTCTCGACTCCATGCAAGCCAGGGCCTTTCTTTTGAAAGCGTGATTTCAGGCCATGTTGGACCTGATCTCCCATGTAAAGATCCACTTGCTCACCACAGTCTACACTGTGTGTGACTGCTGGGCCAGATGGCTGCCTGCACGTACCTGATCAGCCATGCTCGACTTCATCTATGGCCTTTGCAAGCATGGCTGGCCTCGGTCTATATCCCCAGCAGGCACACCCTGGACTGAGTGGTCATGGTGCCAAACCACATCCTTTCATCCCTGGACTGGTGGCTGAATCCTGAGTCAATGCTGCAGGGAGTTCCCTTTGTTACCCTGTCACTAATCCTGGTCTCAGATGCATCAGATCTGGGGGGACAACTTGGGCAAGCTCAGCATACAGGGTCATTGGTATTGACATGACCTAGCCCTTCATATCAACATCAGATAGCTCAGAGCGATTTCCCTGGCCTGCCAGGCTTTTTTGCCCCCACCTGAAAGGCAAGGTGGTGCAGGTCCTGATGGACAATATTGCCACAATGTACTGCATCAACATGCAGGGCGGTGCCAAGTGTTCGGCCCTTGTCGGGAGGCACTTAGCCTTTGGGACTTGTATGTGTGGCATGCTATTCATCTGATAGCCACCCACCTACCTGGAAGCAAGGACGTCTTGGCAGATTGTCTCAGCAGGACCTTCTTGTCTCGTCACGAATGGTCGCTCCATCTGGAGGTGGTCAGCTGTTCACGTCTAGGTGGAACATAAAATGCCATGCGTTCTATTCTCTAAGGGAAGGGACAAGGGCTTCCTGTCAGACACTTTCTCGATCTGTGGTCGGGAGTGCTGCGGTATGCCTTCCCAGCGGTTCCATTAATCCTCAGGGTCCTGGTAAAGGTGAAGACGTTTGCTTTGTACTACATCCTGATAGCTCTAGCATGACTTCACCAGCACTGATTCATCATGCTGCTAAGTCTTTGGCAGCTGCCTCACTGCAGCGGCCTCTTCAGCTGGATTTGCTGTCCAGAGCCAGAGCAATCTGCTGCATCCGAACCTGGCAGTGCCGCACTTGACAGCTTGGCTACTGCATGGCTAAGTTTGGATGAACAGGCATGTTCTGCTGGTGTCCAGCGGTTTTGCTGGGCAGCAGGAAACCTTCCACCAGGGCAACCTACTTGGTGAAATGGAAATGATTCACGTGTTGGGTCTCAGATTGGCACGGGGCTGAAGTGGCCCCGTTGCAGGACATCTTGGACTATTTGCTGCACGTTAAACTTGTCCGTCCCTCTCTTTGGTCAAAGTCTACCTGATGGCCATTTCAGCATTCTACCCTCTGTTTCAAGGCAGGTTGGTCTTCGCCCATCATATGACGAAGCAGTTCTTGAAAGGTCTGGAGTATCTCTACCCACACGTCCGGGACCCAGTCTCCCCTTGGGACCTGAATCTTGTGCTGTCAAGGGTCATGGGTCCTCCCTTTGAATCCTTGGCTTCCTGCTCCCTCCTGCTTCTCTCCTGGAAGGTTTCTTTATTGGTCACTATAACTGTGGCCTCCAAGGTGCCTGTGATCAGGGCGCTCAGCTGGGAACCGCCTTATACAGTCTTCTACAAGGATACAGTCCAGTTGTGCCCACACCCAGCATTTCTGCACAGGGTCATTTCCCCATTTCATACTGGTCAGGACATATACTTACTAGTCTTCTGTCCCAAGCTTCATGTGTCAGATGAAGAATGAGGCTGCAGGCAGGCGCTGGCCTTCTACATAGACAGAATGAAGCCGTTCCGTAAGTCAGTGCAGTTGTTTGTTGCTTATGAGCTGGCAAAGGTGCCTCTGCCAGTGATCGTGACTGCTCACTCAACGAGGGTGCTGGCATAATCAGCAGCCTTCCTGGCGCAGGTATCGATCCAAGAAATCTGTCGTCTTGCTACTTGGTCATCTATCCACATGTTTTCATGTCATTACATGCTTACCCAGCAAGCTTGAAATGACCTTGGCTTTGGCAGAGCAGTATTGCAAGCGGCTAGACTGTGAACTCTTAGCCCACCTCTGGAGATTGCTTATGAGTCACTCTAGAATGTAATTGACATGAGCAAGCACTCAAAGAAGAAAAAAAGGTTACCCAACTTTTCATAACTGTTTTTCTTCAAGATGTGTTGCTCATGTCCATTCCATTATACGTCCTCCTGCCCCTCTGTTGGAGCTGTCGGTAAGAAGGATCTGAGAGGGTGTAGGGCTGGCAGTGCCTGATGTACCACCGCTTGAATGCAGCACTCCAGAGGGCACCATGGCCGACTCTATGGATACGGGTAAGGCAGAAATCTCCAATAACTGTGCACGTGGGCACACGCACAGCTAGAATGGAATGGACATGAGCAGCACATCTCAAAGAACAACAGTTATGAAAAAGTGGGTAACCGGTTTTTTTCAACACCTCTGAGACGAGCACAAATTAGTGGCCAAGGTAGTCCTTCAAGCTGCAGTCGATGCTGCTGACACTGCCTCTCACTCCGTGGCTTCTGGACTGGTGTTCTGCTGTCGCTTCTTGCTGCAGTCCCGCGGTTCCCTGAAGGTGGTCCAAACCATACTTGAGAACTTCCCTTTTGATAACCAAAACTCTTTGGTGACCAAACTGATGAATCGTTAAGGAGAGACGGAGGGACTATTGGGTCACCCTCTAGTTGCTGGGCCTCTATACCTCCGCCCCTACCTACAGGTGGCACGGGTCATCTTTCTGACCTTGTCCCTGTGCTACTTACCAGTCCCCTCACACTGCTTTGCTGCCCGTACTGCTCTTATTGCACAACTACACCACCGATCATGCATGCGCATTTGCCAGTGCTTCTCTCTCTTAGGCCAGATGATTGCCTGTAGAGCAATCACTCCATTTACTCGCTTGCATATGCATTGCCTCCAACTGTAGCTATGCTCAACCTATGACCTGCAAAGGGACGCTCTCACTAAGCTTGCTCATTCCCTGCCTCCCTCACCTGTCCTCCCTGTCCTGGTGGTGTAACCTATCCACAGTCCTCACGGGCATTCCGTTCGGACATCCTATGCTTCGCTCCACTCTCACCACTGATGCCTCACTAGTGGGCTGAGGAGCCCACTGGGACAGTTGCAGGCCCAGGGCCTCTGGTCACCCCAAGAGGCAAGGATGCACATCAACATCCTGGAACCAAGTGCCATTCGCTTTGCCTCCCAGGCCTTTCTGCCACTCCTCTGTTCCTGCCATGTCCAGGTATTGTCCAGCAACATGGTGGCGGTTGTCTATGTCAACAACCAGGGCGGGTCTGGTCCCGCTCTCCCTGTGTGGAGGGCATTCACCTTTGGAATTGGTGTCTCCGGCACAGCATCACCCTCCATGCTGTACACCTTCCCGGCTTGAGCAACTTCCTAACGGATGAGCTCAGTCATTTCTTCCATGCCAATCATGAGTAGGAAATCCACGATCTGCTCCATCTTTTCCCAATGGGGCATGCCTTGATGGGACCTCTTTGCCAGGGAGATGCCTTTCTCATTCTCTGGACCAATGTGCTCTGTTATGTCTCTCCCCCTCCAAAATTCTCCTGCTTCCCCAGGTCCTGCACAAGATCTGGTGGGATTAGGCAATGGTTGCCATCACCTCCAGACAGCGCATCAGTGAACTGGTAGCCATGATGGTGGGACTGCCCTTCACCATCTTCCACCGTGACAAGGTGGATGCCTTCATCCCAAATTCCTTCCCAAAATGGTCTCCCCATTCCACCTCAACCAGTGTGTACACTGACCCACCTTTCAATCTAAGCACATGCCTCCTTTAGGGAGTGCATGCTGCACACCCTCGATGTCTGCTGAGCACTAGCCTTCTACCTCCAGCACACCCGTGACTTCTGTGCCTCCCCTAGTCTCTTCCTCGCCATCGTTGACTGCTTTTGAGGCTTCACGCTCTCTCATCGCAACGTCTCTCCCACTGAATCTCCAGCTGCATTGTGGACTGTTATGCTCCATTTGGCTCCCCCCCCGACCTCCTGCAAGGAGTCTCAGCCCACTCCATGTGGTCTCATGCTGCCATGTTAGCTTTCCTTGCAGACGTCCTATGGCAGGACAGGTGCCAGGCAGCCACTTGGTCCTCCGTCCAAACCTTTACCACTTATTATGCCTCAACCTACCGTGGTGGCAGATGCGGCTGTTTGCTATGCCATCCTTTTGACTGACTTCTGGAGAGCCCTTGCACCCGCCTCCGCACTGAGTACTACTTGCTACTCTCCCGTGTTTGCAATCCACATAGGGACCATCACATGAAGAAGAAGAAGAGATTACTTACTGTAACTGGATGTTCTTTGAGATGTATGGTCCCTATCTGGATTTCAGTCCCACTATCCATCCCCTCTGCTCTGGGCTTTGCTACTGCCTGGTAAGAGGGAACTGGAGTGGCGTTGACCCTCATGGCCTCTTAAAGCATCTGATGCACCATGTGGTCGATGCATGTGCGGGTCAGTGGACACTACTGTGAACAGTTCTGGCACATGGCATGCATGTACACCCACGTTTGGAATCCAGATAGGGACCACACATCTCAAAGAACCTCCAGTTACAGTAAGTAACTTTCTGTTTTTATTCTTCCAAGGTCCCAATCCTGCAAAGATTTACAGATTTGTTCATAGGTCTTTGGAAGGGTCAAGACCCAAGTGTTGAGTTTAAGATTTTCTACTTTTCCCCTGTAAAAACTGATAACCTAAACATACCAAGCAATAAAGAATGCAGTATCGTACTATTTTTGATGCCTGGTGTCATCAACTGCTGGAAGCATGAGTAAAAGGAAAAGTCATTTTCGAACACACACACTCACTCTCATTCAAAATGGATGTTTAAACATTTTAAAACACCAGCTATGGTAATGAGTTACTAGTTAGTATGCAATAGATGCAACAGATAAGCAGAGAGCTCTTTAATAACATATGACATTCAAATTAATGGGTTTTATACACAAGCACAACTGCAAAATCAGGGTCTAAGATTATCGTATAGGTACTGTACAAGCTAGAAAAAAAGAGATGGCTGAAATGTTGGTAATAGCATTTGTTTCAGGTGCTCATTAAATGTAATTTCTTGTTTTATGGTATATTTGTGTGGTTTCCTGCAGTAAATTTTATTATCCAATGTTTTGTTCTAAAATACAGTGCCATTTTAAATGTACATATATGTTCTTTTGATGATTGTGGATTTTAAAGTCTATAAATGTAGCTTTGAGGTTATTAACCTTTGACAGAAAATGCAATGGAGCTTACTGAGTTATTGATCTATATATTATGATTTGCCCTATAGCGTATTATGAAGACACTTGAAATGAAACACTGATGTAAAAAAAAGATGAAATCTTGTGTTAATTGAGTTATATGTCCAAGGACTCAAATTTCATTCCTGTATTAATCTGAAACCTAAAACTGGTTATAAATTAAATGATCAGATTTTGAAAAATAAGTGCCTAATCTTGCAAACCCTGACTTATGTAAGGACTGTCATGTGAATAAGGGTTTCTCCAATCAGGCCCCTAGTTCATACAGAATATATGGTGTGGTAGATTGTTTTAAAATGTATGCTAGTGTTCATTGAATAATTGCCAGATTATAGTGTGATGATAAAAAATTGTAAGAGATAATGTAAGAGACATTGTTTGGCTTGGCATCTGTATCATCTTTTTAACTATTCTGAGGTATAAAACTTTCTATTTAATGGGCTCAGTTCTGCATGGTGTTGAGTACAATGGCTCAGTCCAACAGAACAATTGAAATCTCGTTAAAGTCAGTGGCTAAATGCTTAATTTTCCCACCTCAGTATTATCTAAATAATGTATTGTTGTATGGAATTTCCTTGGGTTGCCTAGCCAATATACCTAGATAACTCCATTCTGCCCAAACAGTGACTGGGTTTGCATGCCACCAGGTTGAAAATGTTATGCATTCTGCAACGTGTTGTAGCTTTAAAGCTGCCATATAGGAGTGGATGCTTATTCCCCCAATAGGGGTAGTCCTGGGCAAGCATAGTTTATTTTGTGCCAGTCTCTCTTGATTTCATCTGATGCCAGGAGGTTGCTTGTGGGTGGGGGCCAATTGAAAGGTCTCTAGGGATATGTCTACACTGCAGTTTTTAGACCCACAGCCTGAGCCCCACGAGCTTAAACCTATGTCAATTGACCTGGGCTCTGAGACTTACTGCTCCAGGAATTTTATTGCAGTGTAGACTTACCCTAGGAGACTGTTCTACCCAGCAGCCCAGTGGCTGCTCTAAGTTATGCAGAGGGCCAGTTTAGTTCACCTGAGCTGGCCCAGGGTTGGGAGATTTGTCTGTGAGCCACCTTTGTTTCCCTCCTCTCAGCATGACTCAGCTCAGTAATGAGCCCAAAGTTCTCAGCAGCAACAGGATCAGACCACTTCTTGAAAATGAGAACAGGCATTCACTGGGCCCTTTTGTGGCCTGTGTTGCAACATATTTACATGCCAGATATGCTAAACATTCATATGCCCCTTCGTGCTTTGGCCACCATTCCAGAGGACATGCTTCCATGATGATGATGCATGTTAAAAAAAATGTGTCAATTAAATTTGTGACTGTTCTCCTTGGGGGGGAAAAATATATGTCTCCTGCTCTGTTTTACCCACATTGTGCATATATTTCATGTGATAGCACTCTTGGATGACGACCCAGCACACGTTTGTTTTAAGAACACTTTCACAGCTGATTTGACAAAATGCAAAGAAGGTACCGATGTGAGATTTCTAAAAATAGCTACAGCACTCACCCTAGGTTTAAAAATCCAAAGTGCCTTCCAAAATCTGAGAGGGACGTGATGTGGAGCATGCTTTTAGAAGTCTGAAAAGAGCAACACCCTGATGCAGAAACCACAGAACCCAAACCACCAAAAAGGAAAATGAACCTTCTGCTGGTGGCATCTGACTCATCATGATGAAAATGAACATCCATCAGCCTGCACTGCTTTGAATCGTTATCAATTAGAACTCGTTATCAGCATGGAAGCATGGTTGGAATGGTGGTTGAAGCATGAAGGAATATATGAATCTTTTTAGTGCATCTGGCTAAAATATCTTGCAGTGCCATCTACAACAGTGCCATGAGAATGTCTGTTCTCATTTTCAGGTGACATTGTAAACAAGAAGCTGGCAGCATTATCTCTTGCAAATTGTACCCAATCTTGTTTGTCTGAGTGATTGGCTGATCAAGAAGAAGGACTGAGTGGACTTGTAGGCCCTAAAGTTTTACATTGTTTTCTTTTTGAAGGCAGTTTTTTTGTACAGAATTCTACGTTTGTAAGTTCAACTTTCATGACAAACAGATTGCACTACAGTACTTGTATGAGGTGAATTGAAAAATATATTTTTTTGTTTTTTATAGTGCAAATATTTGTAATAAAAAATATAGTGAGCACTGTACACTTTGTATTCTGTGTTGTAATTGAAATTAATATATTTGAAAAGGTAGTAAGCATCAAAAAATATTTAAAATAAATTGTATTCTATTGTTTTTAACAGTGCAATTAATCATGTGATTAATTTTTTTAATCACTTGACAGCCCTAATATATATACAATTACATTATTACCTTTATCATCAAAAGACATGCTATGTCATAGAGAAATAGAGCCCCATTCAAGAAGTTATGAAAAGTGAAACACTCAGCATATGCTTGCCATTTCAGTAAAAAAAAAAATCCTCTGATAAAAAGCTTAAAATAGGACAGGAGAGAAGGATGAAGCCGCTTTAATGTGTCAGGCACATATATTTAATCCTGTGACAGTAACAGGGAGAAGTTGTGTGCTATTTGTTTTAATAACAAACAAAAATGCCATCTGTAACAAGTTTCTCAATAAATTTTTCTTTTTCATAAGCTGAGTAGCTAAGGGGTGTGAGGGTGGAGAACTTACCATGTTCTCCTTAGTGATTTACATTTACATTGTTTCTATAGCAACTCAGATTCAAGGACTAAATCTTTAACTTCTTTTTAGGCTGCCAGATGGTTTCACGCAGCTTCTAAACTTGACCCAGCTCTACCTAAATGATGCCTTTCTGGAGTTTCTTCCAGCTAACTTTGGAAGGTAAGTTAATTGTTAAACCACATTACCGCTTCACAAGCAATTAATTTAGTTTTAAAAGATCATTTAGAAGCAGTATGCATGAAAAACAAAAATATGATTGTTAGTCTCTGCAATCCAGTTTTGATGAATGATAGGAGGTAGGAGTCGAACTGGTTTCAGCTGGGAGGTTGGGGAAGAGATCCTGAGTAGTGGGGAGCCATTAAATGAGGCCACGTCTACACTACGGGATAATATCGAATTAGCTAAAATCGGTTTTATAAAACTGATATTATAAATTCGATTTCATGTGGCCACACTAGGCACAGTAATTCGGCGTTGTGCGTCCACGTCCGAGGCTAACGTCGATTTCTGAGCATTGTATGTGGGGTAGCTCTTCCGTAGCTATCCACCTAGTTTCCCGCAGTCCCCCCGCTGGAATTCTGGGTTGAATCTATTGTCGCGGGTGGTTCTGGGAAATGTCATCAGTATTCCTCCTCCGGGAAACATCCCAGCTGACAACCTTACGGCTCGATAGATGAGACATACCAAATTGTCCAGGTTATATTTCCCTGGATTGCCCTGGCAGACGCCATAGCCGACCATGGGCGACCGTTCAGCTTTTTTTTTTTTTCCGGCATCCACGTATTGTACTGGATCGCCTCGGAAGAGAAGAGGCGATATTCCAGCGCTCAACAGCAGCATTCACTTGCTTTTGCATATGGATAGCAACGAAGGAGTTACGGTCATTCTGTACCGTCTAAGGACCGGAGAAAACTGGCAATGAGAGAAGGTATCCTCTTCCCCGTCTTTACTGTCTGCTGCATCATGAGTGCCCCATTAGATGGAGGTAGCGGGGCGCAATGCAAAAAGCAAAATTGGAATTGACTCACTTAAATGGGAGATCGAGCTCATCCTCCTTTGGTCTATTGTGGGTAGCCTAGAATCAGGGGCAAGAGTGTATTATGAGGACCAATGGTATAGAGAGCACAGCTGCTCCGTGCCAGTATCACAGGGGGTGGCCCGCTGCAACACTCTCCCATTGCTCTCCCTGCTCGCCCAACCTTCTGGCTACTAGTCGTGGCAAGTAAGGATCTCCCCCTCGACCACACCCCAACCTCCATTTGTGTCATGAAGTTATCAAAGAATGCAGGAATAAAGAAAACAGAGAACTTGTTATGAGACATAAATGAGCGGGAGGGCAGCCTTCCCGGGGCTAATGACAGCCAGTAGTACGGAATTTTCTTTCAACAGGAAAGGGAGAGGGCTGATAGAAGCTCAGCACCAGCAGCTTGCTATGATAGAAGACAGTATACAGAAGCCGTTCTGTACCATCTAACGTGGAGTAATGGGATCATTCCCATTTAACCACTACAAGAGCGCCCGCCGGCCAGCCTCAACCTGAGGCCAACCAGGAGCACTCACGGGCATGAATCGGCAACGCGGGATATAGTCAATTATTGTAGCCGTCTACCACAGGGAGGGGAGAGGAGCGGTACTGCTCTTCACATGCTGGCAGCATAACGCGTCTACCAGAGCATTCGATTAACACATAGGGTGACATTGAAAAAGTCAAGAAAATGATTTCTTTTCCCTTTTCTTCATGTGGTGGCTGGTGGGGCCTTTTTGCGGCGCGAAACTGAGGAGCGATTCCTGACCATTCAGACACTGTGTTTGAAACCACAGACAGTGGGCAGCAGTCAGCCAAGAAAGGCAAATAGCTTTTCAGAGACTGCTGGGATGTGGATAGCTGGGTCCCTCAGTACTTCCCTCCAATCCATCGAGCGTCCATTTGAGTCCCCTGGCTTCCCGTTAACGCTTGTCAACGAGCACAGTGTGTATTCCTGGAGATTTTTTTTCAAACGCTTTGGCATTATCGTGTTCTGTAACGGAGCTCTATACAACAGATTTGTCTACCCAATACAGCGATCAGATCTAGTATCTCCCAATACGGTCCATGCTGGAGCTCTTTTTGATTGAGCACTGCATCGCCAACCCGACGTGCTGATCAGAGCTCCACGCTGGCAACAGAAATGTAATTCAAAAGTTCGCACCGAGGGGCCCCTTTCTTGTTTACCTGCCCCGCTGCATACCCGAGTTGCAGAATTTGCTGTCCAGAGGGCACTCAGTAGTGCCACTGTGGGGAACCTCGCCCGGGAGGCCAATACTCGTCGATTTCCGTCCAACAGATCAACGCCCTAACGCGTAATACCCGATATGTTAAGATCGAATTTAGTGCTACTCTTCCTCTGTCGGGGAGGAGTCAGAAAATCGATTTTAAAGAGCCCTTTATATCGATATAGGGCATTGTTAGTGTGGAACGGTTACACGCGTTAAATCGATTAACGCTCTTTAAATCGGATTTAACCTGCGTAGTGTAGACCAGTCGCCTGAGTTAGGAAGAAATGGAATGTGGGAAGAGAGAAATAGTGCCAAGCAGAGGACAAGTCAGAATCCAAAGCAGTTAGACTGATGACCCACCAAGAACTAGCTAGCGTGTGCCAGCACTGGTGTAAGCAAACTTGTTTCACATGCAATATCACTGTTGAATCACAGCTTCTCAAGTGGCCAGTGTTTGTTTCTCTTTGCTTGTCCTTTACCAAAATGGCTGCCTTACTTTTAATGGCCAAAAGGAACAAAGTAAGGTCTGTTCTGATCAGGGTCCCTTATTTCTGGTTGCTTCATCTGGTGAGAATCCAAGGGCTTGCCAGTCCAAGGAAGATGAAGAGAAAAATGTCGTGTGGCAACGAGTGAGCCAAAGTAGAGAATGTGAAAGTGAGGCAAAGAGAGAGGAAAAAGGGAATGTAGACGATTGCTAGAGAATAAGAGAAGAAATGAACAGAGTAGAAGAAAAGACAAAGCGAGAAAATAGAAAAAAGCAGAAAACCCAAGGCAGGGGGAAAAATCAGGAAATAAAAGAAGATTGAAGCAGGTGAACTTAAAAAAAAAACAATACAAAAAGAACAAAAAAAAAAAAACCAAAAAAAAAGCTGAGTCTGCAGAAACAGGGTAGCAAATACAGTTTCAGTGTTGGCAATAAGGATGTTGGAAATGCACTATTGCACACGCTACCCTTGGAAACTGCCTTGAAGTTGGCCAGCAGTGTCTGCACAGTTCTTGAATGCTTTGTGGTAGATGGCAGACAGCACTAGCTATGATTGACCACACAGTAATTTTAATGGTGTTTGGACTGAATAAATCGTCACTGTTTGTTATTTCACTTTTTTCTGTTCTGCTCTCTGGGTGTGCAGTGTGGCCACTCCAATGACTGCTGAAAGAGACAGGCTAATTTCAAGATATTGCCAGCATCTCTGTTTGGATTTCCACTTCAATGTAACCAATCGTAGGCCCAATCCTGAAGTCCGGATTTAAATAAAACTATTGCATCAAGGGAAGTTTTGCTTGAGTAAGGATTGCAGGATTTCACCCTGTATTACCATACATTGTGTACGTACAGTAAATATGTAAAGTACACTTACCTTATGTGTTGAGGATATAGAACAGGGGTGGGAAAACATTTTTGGCCTGAGAACCACGTCTGGGTATGGAAATTGAATGATGGGCCATGAATGCTCATGAAATAGGGGGTTAAAGTGTGGGAGGGGATGAGGGCTCCTGCTTGTGGTGCGGGCTCTGGAGTGGAGCTGGGGATGAGGGATTGGGGGTGCAGGAGGGTCCTCTGGACTGGGACCAAGGGGGTTCAAGGGCAGCAGGGGGATCAGGGCTGGAACAGGGGGTTGGGACACAAGAGGGGTCAGGAGTGCAGGCTTTGGACGGTGCTTACCTCAAGCAGCTCCCAGAAGCAGCAGCATGTCCCCCATCTGGCTCTTACGAGAAGGCGCCATTCCTGTAGCTCCCATTGGCTGTGGTTCCTACACGCAGGAGCTGGGAACTCAAGGGCTGGATGAAAGTGTCTGAAGAGCTGGATGTGGCCCCTGGGCCATAGTTTGCCCACCCCGATATAGAAATTTTCACACATGGTGGTGCGGTATAAAGGTTTTATCAGTATGGGTTTGGGATGATCATACTATTCATGAGTGGTTAAGCCACAGGTTAATTATGCAGATGAATGTTGACAAAATCTTTCATGTTTTTTGTAAGCTGCAAAATATGTTTCAGAAAAAAAGTTTTAGGAATACTTTTGAGATTTATTTTTTAAAAAAATGTATTGGTAGTATTTCTGGTAACCTTCTGCATATAAAGCTGGTTGCCTTAGTTACCATGAGTCTGATTGTACAGGGCTCAGAGGGAGCCATAAAAGATCTGATAATAATTTAAAATAGTTTTTCTGTACATAAAAAAGTCATTACTTCAGAGTATGCTATCTTAGGAAGTAAATGCTGGGTCCCATTGGTAATCTGTAAAAGCAGCAGAGAATCCTGTGGCACCTTATAGACTAACAGATGTTTTGGAGCGTGAGCTTTCGTGGGTGAATACCCACTTCTTCAGACGCAGGTAGTGGAAATTTCCAGGGGCAGGTATATATATGCTAGCAAGCAAGCTAGAGATAACGAGGTTAGTTCAATCAGGGAGGGTGAGGCCCTGTTCTAGCAGTAGTAATCTGGGAATTTCTCTTTCCAATGGTATTAAACCTTTTTCTAGCTCTGCGGGATAATGAGGTATTGAATTTTAAGCTGCTACATTTTTTTACTTCAAAATACTGACCCGGAACTGAATCTTACCAGTCCTGGGCTTTGGACAGGAGTAATTTGAGAAAAAATTCCCGCTTAAAGAGAAACAGGAAGAAAAATGTTGGCTGATTTAGCTTACTCTGGGGTTTGAAATATTTGAGTAAATCTCAAGAAAGATGGTTTTATGTGGAGGGCAGGCAATGTGGTCAAAGATCAGTAGAAAATATATGCATGACATGCTTCTGCAGTTTACCACAGGGATATCCCCTCAATATATGGTACATATTGTATTTATCATGCACTTTGATTGTTTTCCTTCCCTCAGAGGTCTGTACAGTTAGACTCGTGGTATCTAGGGAGCCTGACTTTAGAGGTAGAGGGGTATAAAAATATCAAAAAAAATCACTCAAAAACCCTCTAAAATTTTCTGAAATATCTTCCCATCGCATATATAGAAAGGATAGTGTGGTGTAAACTAAAGATTTCAGTGGCATGGCTTTTGGATGGCCTCACTACTTAGGAGTGGCAAACTTGCAAAAGAATTATGCGGGTTAACTCAGTTTAACAGAATCCTTTACTAAGTTCAGGCCTGAGCAGAGTGGAATCAGTCAGTCATGGGAAGACAACGCTTGGTACAAATTTTGCATGCTCCCAAATCACTTAGAGAATTCTGTTGTTTCAATTTAGCATATGGGCCCAAAGAGTCAAAAAGTGTTAACATGACCCTGAAACTGTCCAACATTACAGTTTTAAACACAGTTTGTGGTTTGGTATATAGAGACTTCAGCCCACATAGTACCTTGGCAAATGCATCATTTTTTTTAACCTTTTATTAAGGATACAGAAAAGAAGACAGACAATTAAAGTACTTGAAATGTAAAGTTTTAAATAAGGCTTTAATTTTAACAATCCCTTGTTCCCTTTCTCTTTATCTGAAGAGTTTTTAGAAGGAAAAATCCCCTTGTTTGACAGTCTCTTAGATGGTATTAAAAATGGTAATAATAATTATTTTTTCAGAGGAAAAGAGAAGAAGTTAGTTAAGATGGACTGGAGCTGTTTTTGTTCCAATCCTGTTTCCTAGAAGCCAAAACAAGACAAACACAAAAGGGGAAAGAAAATAACAGCTCAGATAGAAAATGCAGCTTGTGTCTCTCGTGTTGAGACTCACTTGCAACTTACTTCTTGAGAAACATAGGCCCAGCATGCAGTCTTATCAGCCACTCCAAGACCTGGCAAACTTGTGCCAGTGTCTGTTGTTTAGAGAATTGCATTTTGCTGCCTCTATCTGGCCACAGGCTTACAGTAGTGAAAAATATACAGTCCTGGTCAGCTAAGTCAGACTCATACTAGACAGAAGGGAAAATGCGAGAGAGAAAAGAAAAGAAATAAGGTAGGAAATGAAAAGGACACATTGGTGTAAGAGGGTGTGGAGACTAAGTAAGCCATTATCATGCGTAGCCTCCATCCATCCATCTGTATTCCCCCTGAAAGTCTCTCTCCCTTTTTTTTTTTAAAGAACCTCAAAAGGGAGTGTTGGGTGGAATAGCCCATTCTCTCATTCTTTTATCCACCAATTAGAACTAATTTCAGACACAATAATTTTGGTTAATTGATTTCTGGTCTCACATTGTTCTTTGTCTACCAGGCATGATTTTAACACAGTCCTTGAATTATAATATCAGGAGACCTTTTTGTTTGAACGTATTCAGTCTTTGTCTCTTTTTTGCACCTTTCCCCATCTACATTTATTGTAATAGATTACCATGACATCTTATGAACTTTATCTCACTTTTTGCAGTTGAGCTTATAATTAGGCTTTATTTGCAGTCCTAATTATTGCAAAAGTTAACACTCCACAGATTCTCTACAGCTGAAATTGTAGGACGTTGGGTCAGGAGTAAAGATCCCTTGGCTCCTATACCCTTCACCATTAGGGTTAACAATGGTCTAAGATACAAGAACCCAAAAATAACAGCATGATTTGAAGTCCATTGAAGTCAATGGGTGGCATTTGATGGTCACCATGGCTGAGCACTGGAACTTAGAGCCAAAAACTCTTGAGTTCTAGTCCTGGATCCTCAACCCCCATTTTGTGTGTCCCTGTTTTTGTCTCAGTTTTTTTCCATTTGTGAACTTACTGTTCTACCTCAAAAGGTGTTATGAGTATTCATTATTTAATATTTGCACAATGTTTTGAAGATGTAAATTTCTGCAGTATAGAGACCCTAATTCAACAGAGCACTTATGCTCATGGCAAACTACAGGTTTGTGCTTCAATCCCATAGAAGTCAGTGGGGATCTGTGTTGGGGTAACAGTCTGCCTGTGTGCAGTCAGTTGTAGGATCAAGGCCCAAAAATGCAAAAAGAAATTATGATCTCTACAAAAAATTGTGTAAACTTGTGAACAGTCATTCAAAATGCCATGCATCTGTGTAAGTGTTCTAAATATTTTGAACAATTTTAATCCTTTTACATGGGTATTCATGATTTTCCAGACCAAAACATATTGTCAGTAATCAAAGGTTGATGCAACTTGAGCTGAAGTTGTTTACTGTAACAGAACTGGAAATATTTGTGGTAAATTAAGTTTTACCATATTTCTCCTGTTTGAATAATCATCAAAAATTGATTTAGAATTATTTCTAGCAACTGACACACAGGTTGGCAACCTGCGGCACACATGCCAAAGATGGCACGCGAGCCGATTTTTAATGGCACACTGCTACCTGCTGTCTGCCGGGGTCCTGGCCCCACTCAGCCCCTCCACTCACTGCTTTCTCCTGTGGGGGCAGAAGGCAGAAACTTGGTCCTGCCAGCAGCCAAACTGCCCCCTCCCCTGCTTCTTCCCCCAGTGTGGTGGTTTCCTGCCCCTCCTCCTCTCCTTCCCTGTGCCGATCAGCTGATCACCCTTGCGAGGAGGAGCGGAGCCACAGCATGCTTGCTGCTCCGGGGAGGAGGTACAGAAGATGTGGGGACAGTTGGAGCCCTGGGGAAAGGGGTGGAATCGGGGCATATCCCCTTCAGCCCCATGCCATGAGTGGCTAATGGCAGGGTGCTGGGAGCACCCCCACGAGCCGAGCATCCTAGCCCTCTGCCTTGACCCCTGAACCCCACCACATCTAGCCCTCTGCCCTGACCCCCCCTACGCCCAGCCCTCTGCCCTGATCTCTGCACCCCCCACAACCCCAGCCCTGACTTCTGCATCCCCCACACATACCCAGCCATCCCACACCCTGACTCCTGCACCCTCTCACACACTTCCAGCCCCCGTTCTGATCCTGCACCCCCCACACATACCCAGCCCCCTACAATCCATGCCCTGACTCTTGCACCCCCCCACATCCCAACCCCCACCCTGAGCACTAAACGGGAGCTCCTGCACCCTCCCCACACACACACACATTCCCACCTGCACCCCCAGTTTGGGGTCCTGGCCGCCGGCCCCGCTCAGCCCGCTACCGGTCTCGGGTCCTGGCTGCCGTCCCCTTACCAACCGGGGTCCCGCAGGCCCCACTCAGCCCACTGCCAAACTAGGTGAATGGAGCCCCAGGCCGGCAGTGGGCTGAGTGGGCTGGTGGCATAAGATCAGCATTTTAATTTAATTTAAAATTAAGCTTCTTAAACATTTTGAAAACCTTGTTTACTTTACATACAACAATTATAAGTTATATAATATAGACTTAGAGAGCGAGACCTTCTAAAAAACATTAAAATGTATTACTAGCACGCGAAACCTTAAGTTAAAGTGAATAAGTGAAGACTCAGCACACCACTTCTGAAAGGTTGCCGACTCCTGTGGTAGTACTTTCCAGCAGAGACTGGCCAGGTACATAAAAATAATATAATGCAAATATGTGGCTAAATCTTTTTGTACTGGAATAAACAATTCTCCAGTAATTCTAACTGGTTTCAGAAGTATTTTCTCACTGGAATGTATTAATCATACTGTTTTATATTGATATTTCTAGACTTGTCAAATTGCGTATCTTGGAGTTAAGAGAAAATCATTTGAAAACTCTACCAAAGTAAGTGAGACTTAATGGGTTTTTTTTTAAACTAAGTTCTGTCCTGAAGTTCACAAACAATGTAAGATATTTCCACTGATAATTGTGCAATCTGGTTGAGTTATTTTTATGTAAGTTATATTTATGTAAGTTATTTTTTTTCTGTTCTGTAAAGAAACTACATATTTATGGAATATGTTAGACAAGAAGTTGTTGTGCATGCAAGTTGTGCATGGACATGGTGAGCAAATCGCATATGGAGACAGGTAAAACATTACTTCACAAATTAATATGTATAATTCAATATGCATCATTTTAAAATCAAAAATATAAACAAAATTGGCCAATGAAGGATGCAAAAGTTAGGGCAAAACACTTGTGATCTTACCTTAGTCAACAATACTTCGTTTATAAGATAGCTGACAGTTCAGTAATTTGTTGAAAATCAGTATTTGTCAAACCTTGCTAGTGTCCCATTATATGTTACTTAATTTACCTTATTAGCAGCACTTTTAAAAAGAAATGCACATATCAAAATACCTTTTGAACATTAGAGATTTTAAGGGGAACATTTGCCTTCATTTGTCTGATACAGTTCTCATTGCTTTCAGTGGGTAGGTATCTGAGGGCAGAATTTGTCCCTGGTGTTTTCTAAAGGAAGGTAACATTTTTCTGAGGTTGAAAGGAGATTTTTAACAATAGTTAGGAGTAATTTTTCTGTATAAACTATGTCCACTCTTCTAGAAATCATATAACTTTGGTAAAAGAAACAAGATGTTATACTGTTACTGAGAAGGCATTAAAATATGGGCCCTGTCCAACAAAGTACATGTACAGCCATTGAGGATTTACATGACCTGGAAGGCAACATTTATTCCTGTACACTAGACCAATTTTTTAGAAGTCAACCTCTTGTACAAAGGACTAAAATAAAATGCAAATTTTCAACAGGCAGGAAACTCCTGTAACAATCAGCAACTCCTTGTAAACATGCTACACAATCATTTATTGTTTTTTATCCTTTCCAGCTACTGATGGTCAGTGGTTGTTTTGAGTGTTCAAGAATGCAGGATCAGCTCCCTCCAATAGAACTTATGCTATCAATGGTAGTCTATATCTCTGGCTCAGTCCTACTTCCATTGAAGTCAATGGAGAGTTTTGCCATTGACTTCAGTTGCAGGATTGGGTACAGATTGTGTGCTGTCACAATTAATGCTAAGGAGTCACATATTTCATAGCTCATATAGGCTGTTCTTATCATACACACCAGGGCTTATTGTATTATAGGGAGCTCCTGGATGGGAATGGAGGCATGTAAGGAGTACACACACATTCTCCTCTCCTCTATTCCCCACAGACTCCCTGTGTACTGCCCTGCCATCCCCTCTTTTTCAGGGATTCCCTGCAACCCCACAATATCCACCCACCACAGTTGCTTGTGTGCCCCATTCTCCCTGACATACCAGTACATTGTGTGCACCCCATTTCCACTTTCTTCCCATGCCAGGAGCGCTGTGTGTCCCTCTTCTCCCATACCAGGTTCCCTCAATCTTCCCCTCTTTTCCCCTATGTTCCCCATTTCCCCCATCCTCCCATACCAGAGTCCTCCAACCTCCTCTTCACCAGGGAATCTGTGTGCCCCATTCCCCTCTACTCTGTGGGGCTCTGTGGCTTCCCTTTCTCTGTTTGAAGGTCCCCTATCCCCCTCCCTTACAGGAATGCTGTGTGCAATCTTATTCCCCCCTTTTCACCCCATGCCTCCTATTTCCCCCTACCCCTATACCTGGGATTCTGTGTGCCCCCCATGACAGTGTCACTCATTCCATCCATGACAGGGGTTCAATGTGAATCCTCATTTTTCCCATTCCTCTGCACCCCGATGGCAAGAGCTCTGTCTGCCTCCCATTTTTTCTTTCTATTTCCATTTCACCCTCATGTCCACTTCACCCTTGTGCTAGTGTCTCTGTCAGCCCCCTTCCTCATCTCTCCCCATCAGGGGTTCTCTATGTCCCAGACCAGTGTCCTCCATTCTACTCCCATGCCAATGGCTGTGTGCAAACCCCAATTCTCCCTTCCTCCTCTCCCTGCCCCATCATTATTCTTCTTTCTGCCCAGGAAATAAGTAGTTTGGGGTATCAACATGTTAAACTCTCTTGGGAAGGTTAACAGAAATGAGTTAGGAGCATTGTTATGAGGCAATGAGTACAATAGGGAAGTTCTTTGGTCTATAGATAATTCATTGATTCCAAGGCTAGAAAGAACCATTACAATCATTCTAGTCTGACCTCCTGTATAACACAGGTCACAGAAGTCCCCCAAAATAATTCCTAAAGCATGTCTTTTAGAAAAACAGCTAATATTGATTTTAAAATTCTCAGTAATGGAGAATCCACCATGACCCGTGGCAAATTGTTCCAATGTTGATTACTCTCACTGTTAAAATTTTATTCTTCATTTCCAGTCTGAACATCTTATTTCCAGTCTTATTACAGAGATGCTTGAGGCTGTGGCTATGCTAAAGAGTTGGCAGGGGCTTCGTGTGTCTTCCATTTTTCCCTTTTTGGTTTTCTGATTTTCATTACAATCAATAGAGTTCTGGCTATTGACGCTTAGAACATTCCCCTGGAATTTTGGAATTGATTGGATGCAGCATTCAAAAGTTATTGCATTACAGACAGACAAATACCACTAAGTTGAGTGTAGGGCCTTCATAAACTTGGCCAGTTATCACTATGTATGTATGTATGTATTTATTTCTATAATGAATTATGCTTTACAGGCAAATTTCTAGTTTCTAGGTTGGTGATTCTATTTAGAAGATTCACAGTGTAGCTTGTGTTCTTAATAACTAAATAGCTTCAGTACTTCAAAACAATGAAACAATACTTTTCTGAGGTTGATAGGTATAGTTTTATTCCCACACTGTGTTTTTCCAATAGTTATTTGCTTCGTAAACAGAATGATGTGGATAAGACATTTCTGGCTTTGTGAATGCTGCACTGACTCTTGTAAAACAGTGAGGAAATTCTAGTTGTCCATATATGTCCTCTGCTCTTTTCTATGGTAGAAAGTATCTATATACCCTGCTAATAAGAGCTGGAAATAAATATTATTTCCCTATGTAAATGACTTATTTGAAGGTTGTAGCTAAGACTATAGGAAAAGTGGGAAATCTACATTAGGAAATGTTATAAGGTGAAATTCACCTGAGGTGGAGGACATTGGCAAAAGTTCATTTATACTTCACTTTGGGACTGTAGATATGGTGGCTATGTAAGGTTGCCTTTGCACCACCTTTATGCCATAGAAGAGTTTTCTGTGTAAGGGAACAAATGAGATGTCCCAGTATAGTGGATTGGCTCCCATTAAAACATAGGCTGCAGTAGCAGCTGGAGGGATACGCTGCAACCCCTTGTCCTGTTTCCAGATTAGTAGGTGAATTCCATCTTATGCTTTGCTCAAATTCAGCACAGTTAATTGGGGTATGTATAGAAAATAACAGGTAGCTGAAGACCATAAGACAATAGGCCCTGTCATGAGGGAATGGGTGAGTACTATTGGTGGAGTCTGTGAAACAGAGGGTTGTGGGAATGTGGCACACACGGAAATTGTGGCGGGGGTAGGGTGGATTAAGGGAATGCAGGCTTTTCTAGTGTTTTGATTTGCACCAAAATCAATGGTGTTTCAAAGTTGTTGTGTTACAGCCAAAGAGAAATGCCTCAAGTTGAATGCATTGCTCGGGAAATAAAAGTAGCATTATTATGACCAGTATACAGTGTCTAAATGAAAGGCATGTCTATCCGTTAAAAGTAGTAGTATTATAAATCAAAATATTCCTTAACACAGCTGTACAAAAAGTCATCTGGATCTTTCATCTACGGACTTGAAAGGCTAACATTTTCATTCAGCGATTTGATGAAAGAATTTGATGATCAAGATTGAGTACACTATTGAGTAAGAGAATCTGGTTGTAGATGGAAATTACTTGAATGATTCTAATGGAAGGCGAAGCATGAAAAGGAGCGAAAAGAGAATTTCATTTTGAGAAATGTAGTTTTGAATATATTTTTTTAAACATGTTGTCTGACCACGCTTCCATTTAAATCAGCTTCTATTGATTTCCTAATAATAGGAGCTGGATTGCCTTATTGGTTTTTTTTTTCTATTTTTATATTAAATATAATTTAGAAAAAACATTTTAGGTATAGATATAGGAGAGTAGAAGATACTTGAAATTCTGCATGTCCTCACAGCTGTATTTGATACTGTATTTTGAAGCAAATATTTGGATTCTTGGCATAGATAAGTATGAAGTACTTTTTTGTTTATTGTAGTTTAACGATTGCAATATATCATGCAAGTTCACAGTTCATGATTTCTATTGAGTAAAAAGTATCCATGGTAACTGACTATGAAGGGATATTAACTTATTTGTATTTAGTGTACCTTGCTGAAAGGTGGCTTTCTATGCAAGCAATAAATCTCCAGCATATTTATTTACTACAATTTACATGAAAATGCTCAGTGCTTTCTTTTTCTCTGTTGTTTTAAGATTATCAGAGAAGGACTGATGGTGTCTGAAAGCATGCCCAAACATTCCAGTTTTTTTCTGGACGCTGTCCTGATGGAAATTATTGATGCATGT
The DNA here is from genome assembly GCF_003597395.2 of Chelonoidis abingdonii. NCBI lineage: Eukaryota > Metazoa > Chordata > Testudines > Testudinidae > Chelonoidis > Chelonoidis abingdonii. Next base: position 21,683,544 of record NC_133775.1, read on the forward strand.
GCAATAAAGGTGTTTTTTAAATAATATATATCTCATAATCCTTTTTAACAGGCCTATAGAACAGTCAGAATAATATATGAAACTGATCTGTTGTATATGGATTAGTAAATATCTTTTTCATTTTAAAAGATAGTATTTGGTGTTCCTGTCTTTTGTCTACAGTAATTTCTTTGACAGAAAACATTACAGAGTTAGATTTATAAAATATAATCTTTTTTCCTTGTTTAATTAATTTGCATTGTACTTCGTACAAACATTCTGACAGGATTTTTACTGTAAATTAATCATTCATTTTTGTCTCATTTGGCTTATTTAGTTAATATTTATATTTCTTGCTATGAGCTTTTTAACATGTGGAAATATTAGGAGATTGGAAGCAGTATAGAAATCATTGACCAATACTGAAAAATCACTTCTAATATTATATTAGTGACCTAAACCGATACATAATGAAATTACAAAAATATATTTTTTTCTTTGTTATATCTGTTAAATGCTTTGAATAGTTTGAGTTTTGACCGATAATTATGAAACTCAAACTATCTCCCTGTTTTAAGCAACATTACAAACTATTTCACAGGGCCATCTTTTGGCTTAGAAAAATAAACAAGATAACTATTTCTTGATTCTATTTATACAAAAATATAATTCCTCTTTAATCATCCTAAGAATGTTAGAAGTTAGCACACACACTCCCGAAAAAGAGGTAGGGGTAAATACAGAACACAGGGCAATGGAAACAGTGACCTAAACAGCAACTAAAGTTGTACGTTGCACAGCAGTGGCTAACAAAATCATCACCATCCAGGAATAAATTAAATCTTTCCTTGTTTTATCAGTCCTTGGAAATTTAATCTCAAAATAGTTGTGTTAATCCTGTTCACTCCAACAGCCCTTTCACATATGGTCCTGTAGGGTTCTAGTCTGTTACCCTTTCTTGTGTAATGTGTATGTGAAGCCACTGTGCTCTCCATAAATCAACTAACACATTTTTTGGTGATTTTTCAAAACCCATCTACCCCTTGTAACAGTGAAACAAACATGCAGAATTGTTGTTACATAATTTATGGACAGCCCCATGTAAGATATTTTGGCCCAATCCAAATCTCACTGAAGTCAGTGGAAATATTTCTGTTGATATCAGTGGACTTTGGATCAGATCCTTTGTGCTGTGGTGGCATCAGTATGTAACTTACTTTGTATCAGAAAAGATTATGCGGCGTCCTTGCTTCCCGAATACCTAGCTGAGTCTGGGAACTATGTGACAGTGAGAAGGCTGAAGCTCAATCCGGGTGGGGGAGAGGGGGAAAGGAATGTAGGTTGATAGGGGAAGCAATTTGATAAATTGCTAGGGAAAAATTATAACACTTTTATTAAGAGGTGTGCACTTTTAAGGTGCCTTTGGAGCTACTGTCTGTTCTAGAGTACAAGGTAGTAAATGCTTGCTTGCTTGTAACATTTTTGTCATCCGTAGTGATCTAGGAGATGAAAGCCTTTATTTGATATTGTGGACCTTATAATAGTTATCCAGGCCTTGCTACCTCCAGGGTGCACTATTGCAATGATTTCTATTGGTCCTACCCATCACGGAGATCACTCACACACTTAGCTAGAGGAGAATGTAGCAGCACATTAATCAGAACTGCACTGGCTTCTCATATGGTTCTTAGTGCACGTCAGGAGGTTTGGTTCTATTATGTAAATTGTGATGTAGTTTAGGACCCAGCTACCTTAAACACTGCCTCTCTCCACATCCACCATGACAATTCAGATCAGCTAAGGTGAATTTTCTGACAGTCTGTATATGCACTCTTTTGACGACTGGAGATGGTGCAACTTTAATAAAGGTTCCCTAAAATGGAAGTCACTCTCTTTGGGGATCTGCCAGAGCCTGAGTTTACCACTGTTTATACAGCAGTGCAGAGCACGTCCTATTGATCAAGCATTTAATTAACTATTGATTGTAATGATGTTATTTACTACTTTAGTTTTGGCAGTACGGGTGTTCGTGCTATTTTTTTTATTATGGAAAGTTTATTTTAATATGTTAGTTTTCATGTACATCCTGGACCCAGGGCTATGGAGAATGATACAGTGATATTATTATATAAGTAAATTACATAATTAACTGTGAAACACTCATACTTGTGTAACAGTGTTAGGGGTCTTGAGCCTCCAGGTCTTAGTGAGCAACATGATCTTACACAATTGAGTAGAACTGCCAGAGTGCAGCGGGATACAATATTTTGGCAAAATGAGAGGCACCCACACATGTAGTATATCATTTGTATAGAAGTAATAGCTAGTAAAGAAAAAAGCAATTAAATACACTTCTCTTTCTCTCTCAATTGTTTTTCATTTATATTTTTGCACTTTGTATAATATATAAACTAAGATGTTACCTCGATTTTGCTGGGAGTTCCACATATGAAAAGACTTCTGCATCAGAAGCAGATTATTAGAAAGGCTAAAGAGATTTTTATGCCTCTTGCAGAGAAAATGTCAGGACTAGTCTTTTAGTGCTGAACAGGTTGAATATTCTTAAACAGTCCCATTGAAGTCAATGAGTAAGTACTTCACGACATGACCAAAGCTTGCCTACAAGATTAGTTGTATGGCACTGTGCATTGTTTTGTAAATGAAATTTATATGCCAACATTGTTATACAATTACAATTAAAGAAGTTGGCAAAAATTGCTTTCTCAGAACTCTTTACCTTTAGACTGATATGTAGAATAAGATGTGGCATTAGGAAACAAGATGCTACAAAATATGTCCTATGTTTGGAGTGTGTCCTTGCAACTACAGTCTGCAGTGCCCCAGATCCATCCCATAATTTGCAATCTTTTGTTCAAGGTTTTCAATACAGATGAGACTGTAGCTTTATTCTTTTATTATATACAGTCTGACTATTGAGATGTGATTTTCATATACACTTGCTAGAATCATAATGGTTTTATGCAAAAAGTTCTCTGCTTTTGAATAGGTACATATTTGACACACAGAGACTACTTCTCTGACAGACCAAATAGCCCTTATATTGTAGGTGCTTCCCTTTTTGGTTCCTTGATGTGCTTTTTTGTCCATTATTATTAATAAAAGGGTTGTTCTACACTACTCATGTTTGATGCACATACAAATTCCTCTTTTAACTAGGTATTCTGCTAATAGATATTCCTTTAAATGGATTCAGCTTTATTACTATTTTATAAACTGAAAAATAGGGGTTTTTTTCAACAGAAGATTAATATGAAATATGAAAACATGAAACAGAGAAAAAGTAGGTTGGTTTATTTTGCTGTGCTATTATTGCTATAAAAAGCCTTGATGTTTACTGTTTTATTTCTTCCGTCTAATAAAACACATGATGCACCACATAAAAATAGATTTTGTCGAATATATTATTTTAAAATAAATTGAAATTAGTGGTACATATTCTGTATGTAACTAAGCAATCTCCTGGCTGTTAACATTTTAGATGAATTATGTATTTAATATTTTTAATTCAGTCTACATTAAAACTTGTACTAGACATATTAGATCATTAATCATTACAAAGAGGCATTTATAAGACTACAGCATTGTATAGTTACAGCACTTTGGGATCAATTGTGCCTTTAAGGCATTGGCCCTCATTAAGGATTATGAACAGGTGCAACACTCTGCTATGAAGCAGGTCCAATGCCTATATCAGACACAATGCTTTGCAGAGCTAAAAGAATGCAAACATTATGCCACATAATTACAAGATTCAGCATACTCTTTTTTTTTTCTGTGACCTTATTTGCCCCATCTGTTCAATCTGGCAAGAGCCACTGTGGATAATAGCCTTGTGCGTTCCTTGTGACCAAGAGATTGCCATTATTATCCAGAAACTGTGAGGGGATACAAGGAATGGGAGTGCTTCTCCCATTCCTCCCAAGTTGTGAACTTACATAGTGCCCATACACAATTTGGTCTTGGTATTTTTGACTGGACCATTTTCACTGCTGACATTTATGCTGATGTATGAAGTCTAAAAGTATATTAGCAGATTATTATTAATAAAGGACAGTGTCTCACCAAAAGTAATGCATTTGATCCTCAGTGGCTAGATAGCATACCCACGTGTGTGCTGATAGGTGGAGTTTGCTGTTATATTTTATGTAAAAGTGTGTAACCATCAGTTGTGTACATTCTTAGCCTATGTAAATGCCTATTCATCTCACTATTACCCTTTATTCTCCATTTCCCCTCTTATTTATAATGTCAGTTAGTGTACCTTGTCTGAAATTAGATTGTAAGATCACTGGAGTAGGGAACCTGTGTCTTTCTATATCTATATGATTGTAAAGTGCCTAGCACAACTGGTCTAATCCTGTATCTGTCTGTGTTCATATCTTTTTGAACCTACTTACCAAACATTGTTTCAAAGAGAAGAATCTCAAAAGTGCAGCTGTTAAAAGAATAAGGTTTGACTCTACACTTGTTACTCAGGTAAAACTCTCTTTAACTTCATCATAACACTCAGCCATTTTATGATTTTGACTGCAAGTATAGAATACAATCCTGTAAGAGCTCCACATATGGAACTCCCTCTAACTCCAATAGGAAGTTCCATGTGAAGACTGATCTAATCATGACTCTCAAATTTGCATGATTATTTCAAAATCTAAGGTGCACAAAGTATTTCATTAATTGAGCTTGAGGAACTGTCTGTATAGCATAATGTACCTATTAGGTTTTCTGCAGTTTTGGAAGTGGAGTTTACTAGATGTGTCTCGCCTTTAGATTTTATATATATAAAATCAGTGTCTCTGTCTCTATGAATTTTTATTATAGATACAAATATTTAAATAATAAATAAATCTTTATGCTACTAATTGTTATGTAAGTGAGCTCTTACACTATGTAGAGTCAACTTTACTTTGTAGAGCCACATTGGCAATCTCCATCTTGAATTTAGCTGTGTCATCCCAGACCTGCAGTTTGAAGGATGTGTGTTTTTTGGACACGTGGGTTCAATACATTAAGTAATAGGCAGCAGATCTTCCACAATTTGGATCAGTTTGCCTCTAGTAAAACAGAAATGCAAAAGTATTGGCATTCAAACTAGGTATAAATTTACAATGTAGAAAAAGGATGTGGTTTTGCTCTCTTAGTGGCAAATAACATATGACTATCTATTTTCTTAATTTTCCTGTCTCAGTAAGTGTTCAAACTGATCAGTTAGCCTCTTTCAGAGTTACTACTGAGTGTTCTTTTAATAGCCATTTTAACTTTGTTTTCCAAGGACATGACTGGGCACAGGTAGAAGAGAGTACAGGGGACATAAGGCACCCTCTTAGTCTCCTGTACCAGAGAACTATAACATCATTTTCTGCAAGGGGAAACAAGCTACTCAAAACTACTACATATTCCCCTCACACAGATGGGCAGGAGAATGCAGGGAGTGAGTGGAGCCTTTATTCCACCTCTCCAATGTGGCTGGTGGCATATTTGTACTGGCATGTTGGGAAAGGTATGCTGTGAAAGTATAGACTTACTAATGTTTACTCCTTTCCTAGAGTGGTGGGGCGTTTCAGAGGGAATTTGTCAAAATAACCACCCCAGTCTGCTCTTGTAGCAGTGAAATAATTTACTGCTCTTTGCTATGGGCTGAGTCTAGCCCCAAATCTAAATGAATAGATTCCTAATTTTTCTTTGGAATGTGTTTCAGGTGTAATAGGAAATATACAAAATTCAGAGATTCAAAGGTCTTCCATCAATATTCTGCATTCTGTTCATGTGCGCCTAAGGAAAATTCTGTTACTTGTGTCAAGACACTGCTGAGTTGCTATGTATACCTGGTAAATCTCCATCAATCCTTCAAATGGAGTTGATGGAGACTTTTACAACATGGTTCAAAATGAATCTTCAAATTCCATTTCAAATTTTATAATAATTGGCATAAATTTTTCTAACAATCACATTTAAGCCTGATTTGGATACTTCTGCTTTAGAAACTCATTAATTTGCATTGAATTATGTATATCCTTAGATAAAATCCTGTCCTGAATAGTCGTTGTTCATAAGAGTAACAAATGTGTCACTCCTAAATTGAATGTGTGGGGACATTAATATCCTGTTGACTTTCTGAGAGGAATTATCAGTTTCACATCTTATGAAATAATCTGCATAATGACACTTGCTTTTGTCTAGACTGGGCAGCCAGAAAAATCTGTTTAAACTTTAATGCACTCAAAGATTTCTGCAAAAGATAGCAATGTATTTAGAGTGATGTTTGCTCTTTCTGATGTGTGATCATTAGAGAAAATACTTTTCCAGGGTTTCCTGGTAGTCCTTCAGATAGAGATGAAGTAGTATGCCAGATAGGATAGGTAGTAAATATAATTGTGAACAAATAGTGAATCGTTAGCAATAAATCTGAGAAATAGAGATTACTATTAATTTTTGATAAGTATTCTTATTTCTCTTACTCATCATAGTGAGTCACTGTTTCCCACCTAAAAAAGTAGCTCACCCTCCTATCGCTTCCATGGTCCTGACAGTGGGAGCTGACACTGACGTAATGGAATTATGTTACGCTTTCAGGAAACAGTGTACAGTGGAGACATTTTCATAGATTGAGATGTTTAGAGGTTCATGTGTTGGAAACACAGGACAACTAGAAAATAATGCTACCCTTTGATGACTTTTTGCATGTCTACCACTCTATGTCTCAGGATTCACTTGCCTGGCAGGCTAGAAAAGGCCATGACACTGGAACAAATTCTGAAAAGTAGCCTTTAAAATTGCAGGCATAATTTGTTTGCAGTAGTTTTCTTATGTGCAACATCTCATCCAGGTTTTTGTATATTCAAATTGTACACCTTGTATTTGAGCATCCAAACTGCATTTGCTCAGACAAATTGAGTAGTGCGATGACGATGCATTCTGCAAAATTGAGGCTGTAAGTTTTTGATCAGGGATGAGTTCCCTTTAAATATTTAGCCAGAAGACTATATGGTTCAGATCCTTCACTATGGTCAAGGAGCCTTAAGCCATCCTTGTTCTTCTCACAATCCTGGGTTTGTCTTTTTTTATTGACATGTTTTTTTCTCTGAATATAGCTTTAAATATTTCAGTTTTGCCCCTATGGTTAAGTTATTGTTGTCAGTAGTATGTTGCAGAAATACTATACTCAAATGGAGAACTTCAGAATGTTGAAGGTTTGAATTGGGTGGTGAATCAGCATGTAACAGCCACATTCTGGGCAAGGCAAAATCCTGGTGGTTTTAAAAAATTTCTAAAAATGGTAAGTCTTTATCATGACTAAGAGAAATTGGATTGCTTTTATATAGTAACAGTCTTTTCAATATCTCTTTGGAGAAGAGCACATATATTGTTGCTTTGTAATATGTTTGTCAATCATATTAAGAAAGTTTTGAAAGGTTGTTTTTTTACTTCATATATTATCTCTGTCCCTTCGATTTGTGATCATTTTAATGCAGTTGTCCATTGCTGAAATCTTGTACTGACCAATTGGAGGGAAAATGAAATCACTTTACAGGATATGATTACTGTAGTCGTTTTTTCCTTGTGTTAAGATGTACTTTACAATGTAAATTAGCCTATTTACATTTATGTACTTTCAATCCTCTAATGTGAATTAATGCTTATAAAATATGTTCTATAGAATGTAGGACTTGTGTTTGTGATTGCACTGTATTTGTTTTCAACTGTAATAAAATACCTTGATGTAAAAGTATAGATTGTGTTTTTTGACACCAACAAAGTCTTATTTCAAAGAAGGATTACTAATAAAGAAACATTCTATCAGGAATTGAGGCCACTTGATAAATCATTAAGACTTGCTTGTGAATATGTAATATATAGTGGTAAAAATTATGTGTAATATTTTGCTTTATTTTCTATCTGCCTCTTTGAATGTCTCAAGTTGCAGCATATCTCTGTTTTACCTTATATTTAGCTGCTGTTTTATTTTTACATAATTGAACATATATATTCTAGCACCATAAAGAACATTTTCCACCAAATTATATGCAAAAAAGTATCTGTTCTATTTTGGACAATATTTTATCATTAAAATTTTGAATTTTACTTCAGTGGGGCCAGGATTTCAGCCCGAGAATGCAAAGCAATATCAGGCATGTTATACCACTTGCCAAGGGAATATTATGAAAACCTCATTCACTGGATTTACCCTTATTTTCAGACAGAGGAGTACTAAGACTTTGACCAACTAGAAGAGAGTGGGATCATTGAGGGATCAGTGGTGAACCCAATAAGAGGTATATGAGGGAGTCTTGTGACATTTACTTCCACTTGAATCTGAACCAAATATACAACAAGCGAGAAATTGGAATATCACCATAGAATAGATTCAGACTCTCCAGAATATTATAGAAACTTCTGGCTCACATGTTTTCTGCCATGGTAGGGGGGATTAACCATGGAGTAGGAGTTAGGAGACCTGGTTTCTAGTCCCAACTCTTCCATTGCCTAATTATGTGGTTTTGGGCAAGTTGCTTCATGTCTCTGGGCTTGTCCATACTGGCACGCTAAATCTGTGCTGCTGCGATGGATGCAGCGGCATCAATTTAGCAGGTCTGGGGAAGACACAATAAGTCGATGAGAGAGCACTCTCCTGATGACTTCAGTACTCCGCCTCCCCAAGAGCATCTCCCGCTGATATAGCGCAGTGTAGACACCGTGTTAGGTCAATGTAAGCTGCGTTGCTCCGGGCGGGTGGAGGGGGGATTTTTTCACACCTCTGAGCAAGGCAATTTACATTGACTTAAGCAGCAGTGTAGACCAGGCCAGAAGGTTCCGTTTCCCCTGTATGCATTAGCAGGAATAATTAAAGGGTTTTTTTTAAGATAAATTAGTTAATATTTTAAAGCACTTCAATCATTTTAGGGGCTATATGAGCACTAAGTATTAGGGTTTTTTTTAACTTCCTCCCCTTAAATTTGCATTGGCATTTGTGTTATTCTTAAATGACTACTTAATTTCTGAAATATGGTACCAATCTGCAGTCTGTTCACAAATTCACACTGAATGCTTAAGCGTATTTTGTATATATAATATTGGAATGGCACCTGTGAGAATACAGTCTACTCCCCACTTCCACCCCTCTGCCCCAACAGATTATTACATGCTAAACAGTAATACTCAAGGCACCAGTTAAGCAAACTCACTATATTAGCTGTTCTGTGTATGCATTTAGTGTTCCTGTGAGCTTGTTTGTTTCTAGAAGGATAATTAGATTGGTTTAGGTGGAATATTCAGCTCATTTCCAATTGTGAGATGGTCTTAGCAGTTAACTCTTCCATATAGCACTGTTCATGAACTAAAGTCATTCTCGACCTCAGTGTGCTCTGTCCCTTCAGCAACCTTCAACTTGATTGTAGACAGGGACGTGAATCACAAAAAGCAGCAAAGAGTCCGGTGGCACCTTATAGACTAACAGACATATTGGAGCATGCTCCAATATGTCTGTTAGTCTATAAGGTGCCACCGGACTCTTTACTGCTTTTACACATCCAGACTAACATGACTACCCCTCTGATACGTGAATCACAAAGTTCAGATTGTTTGTATTGTACACAACATTGCCATTGTCTCACTACCTGTTAGTTGAAAGAATGCAGGGGAGGTGTGTGAGAAAATGTATTCTGTTTTATTCAGTGATGCTTGGTTACAGAACTGATTATAATTAATATTTTTAATACAAAATATTGCCCCTCTCTCCCCAGACTCCTTTGTTGGGTTGGGAGTCCTAAATGCAGCAGAAATGCAATAGAACTATCACACAGGGGAACTGTACATCTCTTTGGGCCAGAGCTGTACTCTGTACAGTTCGCTTCTCTCTGCAGCAGCAAATAGGACAGTTTAGATGAATGTGAAGGATAGGCCAGAGAAGGAGCCAGTAGACATGTCACCATGTGGATCCATAGCATGAGGCCAGATCACGTCCTACTGCTCTGTGGAGGACACAAAGAATCCTCTTGCCTTGTGAACCTGTACAGCAGTGGAGCATAACTGCAATCATTGTGTTCCACAGAGATCAGGGACTGCTGCTTAAAAGGAGGCAGGGAGGAGGGAGAGGATATGGGACCATCACCCTGCATCTCTTCCATATTGTCCCATGGAGCTGTCTAAATGCCTTATGCTGTCCAGTATGAAAGCAGCAGGCACCCAACTTCTCCTGTGCACCAGGAAGCTCTGAGAAGAATGCAAGCTGTGTCAGGGCATAATATAACCACAAATTCTCAGCTACAGGGCATACAGGGACCCCAGCTGTCACTACAGCCCATATTTTTTATTATGGAGAGCTTCTGTAGATTGGGAGAAAACCCTTATACTTCTGTAAATGGGAGAAAACCCTTTTAAATCTCTTGTGCATAATTTATATATCAAGCTCTATGCTGGGGAAGGAGCAGGAGGTTGCTGACAGGTTTGTCCTTATTTGGATCATTTTATTTTCATCTATCCACAGAAATTCTCTGCAGAAATTTACTATAAAAAGCATCAAGTCTATTCTGTTTGTTTCAATGCTACAACTCTTTTCCCTATAGAAATACAACAATAATGTTTTATCAGCAAGTGATTTTTAAAATTATTCCTTAAACTGGTCTTTCTGATTCACCAGATCTTCAGTAGCTGCTGGAATATATTACTTGCTTTTCATAGCCTTTTCTATACCTCCTTCGGATCTTACACATCCATTTCAATATAGCTACCCAGGTAAGGCAAAATGTTTCCAGTACTATTTTTCTGCCATAAAAATTATGTTGCCTCCTTTCTGATAACTTTAATTAACTTTAATTTTTAAAAACAAAGATAAGATGAAGGATCAACTTACCTTTGACAAGATGTCATTCCTTCTTCTCTGATGTGGTTGCTGCAGACCAGAACAGTATCTGCAAAGTCAAGATCAGTTTATTATTCCTATAGTTGATTCAAAAAAGTTTATCATCTGAGAGAGCTCATTTTAAAGCCTAATCCATAATAGTCCTTAAGGTGTGGATCTTCTCTGTAAAAATGGTGGTGTGAGGTTCCATGTTTTTGCCTTCTCAGCTATGTCCAGATCAACTCAGCTCAGTTTGCAAGTATACACATATTTCTATCTGCAAACTCAACTTAGAATCTAAGAGTCAAAATGGGTTGTTTTTGTCTCATGCAACATCACTAAGAAAGGCTCTGCAGGGACAAATCAGCCCTGAGTTACACCTGCACAACCACATTGACTTAAAACCATGACCCAAATTACACTTTTTAGAAATGAATACACAAATCTGTTGGTGATGCACAAGAAGGAATAGAATCCAGTTCATACTTTTTTAGCTGTGTTCTTTTTGTTGAGCTAAGAGGTGAAAAAGTGGACAAAACATATTTTTGCCACTAAAGTAAATAGATGAAAGAATGCGCACACAGAGAAAATCAGTTGAGTCAGAAAGTACCATGTTCACAATATCATGCTTTTAAGAATGGTGGGGGTAAATCCGTATAAAGTTCCAAATTTTCACTCATTTTTACTTTGGGGGAAAAAACCTTGTGTATGCAGATTGCAGCAAGGAAAAAAAAGTTTATTACCCTGTACAACCTCCATCTAAAAACTGTTTTTGGAAGGTGAGAAAGCAGTGCACTCTGAGTTATTATCTTGCCAACTTTCTAACTCCTAATGGTAAAATACCGTAAGTATTACAATTCAGGTGTAAATCTTAAAGACATTGCATAAGATAACAAAATGGAATTATTAGCTGATTTTATTAATCTATTTGGTATAGGTAAAAACACATACATATTTGTGAATTTGCATGCAATATATGAAACATGCCTGAAAAGAAAAGAATCCCGCTGATATATTTTCAAATACAGTTCAGCTATCTTTTCTTACACCTTAGTGTAGCAATTCTGTATGTTGCTTTTTTGAGACATGTCAGAGTCTTTGTAAGAGAATTTTAAACATTTTGCAGTATGTTTTAGGAATAAATTATGTCATACTTTACCCGTTTCTTTAGCCTTAAGCAGTCACATTCCTATCTTTCTGGTTACATCTCTGCAGGAATTTTTCAATAATTTTGTTTAGAAGATACTCAGAAATCAGAGTAATTGCACACTCAGTTGCTCTTTACAAATGTGGATTGAGCAATATAATTGTAATAATTAAGTGATTTAGAAGCACGAGTCCCATAGGAGTTAATGAGGCTTGTGCTCTTAAGTCACTTAGGCACTACTGAAAATCTCATATTAGAGGAAAAATCCTAAAATGGTGTAAATTGTCATAGCTGCATTGAAGTCAGTAGAGCTAAGGTAAATTGTACCTGCTGAGGATCTGCCCCTAGGTGTCTATATATGGATTCAGAAGTCTAACCTTACATTCCTATTTTTGAAAACATAGGCCCATTCCTTTAACATCTCTTCCTAGCTTGTTATAAAGGTTCTACTTGGATTCCCATCTTTGGAAGCTACAAATGTTTTCATCCTGGTTGATGACCTATTTACTTGAAAAATCAGCTCTAGCTAAATTTAATAAATCATCTTCTAGAAGACTTTGGCTCTAGATCAGTAATGTGCCGCCAATATTTATTAAGTGGCATCCTCAAAACAGCTCCCTGTTAAGCTGTGATAAATCCTGTGTAGTAGGGGTCCATGTGCTTCTAAGGAGTGGGGCCAGCAAATGTATTCATTCGTTTTCCTAGTATTAAAAAAAAAGTGCTTTCTCAAGGTGAGGTACTCTGCTCCTGATAAATATACTGGCTAGACCTGATGCAAAGGGAATAGAAAGCTGTCCTAAAGTAAATACCCTTGTGGAAGGGAATCCTAGCCTGACACAAAGCCAGTTAATGCTGGTTCTCTGACTTCTGAAGTAATACGCATGTAGAGAGGGGGCGTGTCCAGAACTTCTTGTACTTCAATATTCTGGACCAATACTTCTCTTATAAATTAGAGGCTTCTCCAGTTTATGAGTTGGGTTGAACTGATCCCTATCTGTCCTATGATTGGAGGAGAGCAAAGATGACTTTAAGCAGGATTTGGCACCCTATGTACATTGATAGCATAGCAGTGTGTTTATGTTGTTTAACATGTGAGGTGGGCAGAGGAAGTGAAAAGTAAAAGTTGAAACCTTGAGGGTGGGTTGAAAGGTTTCCTTGCCCTGGATTTTTTTGTTTTATTTTTATTTAGTTAAATACATAACATTTGATGCAGTCTGGTGCATTCCTGAATCAGTAATTTTGCTCTTACATGAGTCCCAGGGATATAATTGCTGGCAGGGATTTAACAATATAGTGAACACACAGAGGAAGTTGACATTTCAGAGGCAAGGAAATAATCCCAACCTTCCTTCCATTCAGTTAGGTGGTGGAATTTTAAAAGAGCATTCAGAGCTTTTTCCAGCACAACTTGGAATTAAATGCACTGAGTAATTCCTTATGACTCTTGTTAGTGAGGCTTGATATGTTTACATGAGATCTGCAGTGGTATGTATGACATTTTTTAAAGGACTTTGTGCAAAACTTCTTTTGTCAGTTTGATCTCCCTAGAGATATTTTTGGTTCTGTACATTAAATCCTAATAAAACCCAGAATGTGAACATTCCTTAATGTTGACGTTTGGATTTGAACTTTGTGAACAGACTCCATCTCTGTTGAGATGGAGTCTCAAAATCTAGGTTTTGTTTGGACATTTTTAGCCAGGATGTTAATTAAGCTAATTACTTTCTGATTACTCTGCAGCATGTTAAGAAGTCTGCTGTGTACTTAGATTTGTCAGATCATCACTGGTCTCAGTGCTTAGCTGATCCAAAAATCAAAGGGTCTCTTTCTGTTCTCTGAGTATGTGTTTCTTGAGATGCCATCTTTGTTTGCTTCAGTGATTATTCTGACAACAGCAGTTATTTGTACTTCATGTCATAATGAGGAATTGATTCCTCTGGCTTTGCCTCCTCTTCTGAAATACACCTCTACCCTGAAATAATGCTGTCCTCGGGAGTCAAAAAATCTTACCGCATTATAGGTGAAACCATGTTATATCGAACTTGCTTTGACCCATTGGAGTGTACAGCCCCGCCCCCCCCGGAGCGCTGCTTTACTGTGTTATATCCAAATTCATGTTATATCGAGTCGCGTTATATCGGGGTAGAGGTGTAGTTTTATGTGATACATGGAAGTGGTTTAGTATATTCCGCCTCTTAGGTCAACATGCTGCTCATAAACTAAGCCTCTTCGCTGGCATAGTAGTAGCAATATTATTTCTTACACCTGACATTCTGAGCATCTCTCCTCTCCTCCCCCTCTATCTCAAACTTCTTTACTCACTTCACATCTTATTCCTTATCATATTGCACAACTCCACCTCTGCCTGTGGCACATATCTGTTCTCAAGTCCTCTTGTTCCTATTTCTCTCCCAATCTCCTCTCCAGGTAGTCCCATTAAGTCTGGAATACTGTCCTTCATCTCATCCCAAAAGTGACTCCCCTTTCCTTATTCAAATACCATGTCAAAACTCCCTTCTTCGATGAGGCCAGTGAACATCTATAACTGCATAATCAGTCGCTGATTACATGATGAGTCAACTTTCAATCAGTATACATTTTATTTTACTCTACAGTATGGGATTTTTAACTACTGTAAATCTATGGGATCTTGGTTTTACTTTTTTCAACTGAAATAGGGAACTTCTAGCAGAGCATACCTCATAAATGAGATATTAATTCACCATGGACTCACAGAGGAGTATGTAACCTACTGAATCCCAGTGCCTAGAGTAGATCTCAGTTATTTGGTAAGTAACCCTCTTTCCTCTGAGTCAGTATTTAATCAATGCTTCTGCATAGTGTTATGGGGTAATTTGTGGCTTCCATAAGTGACTTTAATAGAAATAGTAATTTTGCTTGTGTAAAGACTAAGGACTTCAAAATTTGGCCTAGTGGAACAAACTGTGGTTCATCTGGGTTAAAATCTTGTACAAGAGCTTTCTTAGTTGTTTCCATTCCCCAGTAGCAGGGCGTATAACCACAACCCCTACTGCCACATTCTCTCTGTAAAAGAAGACATAGCTGGCATGAACCCCAGGTTGTTCTCCCAGCTACCCAAAATCCCCTGTTAGTAGCCACACAGATAGAACTTCCATGGCTCTTTGGTGCACAGGGGATTACATCTGTTTCCCTCCAATCTTGAAAAATTCACTCTGTTTTGAAGAGCTTTATTCATTATCTCTAACAGCAATCAGCAAAATAAAAATCATGCAACACTTGATGAATCTCTGCTTAGATTATAATATATGATTAAATATTATGATTGACTTACATTTGAGAACTTGACTACAGAATACACAACCACCTAATAAATTGTTATACTTGCCTGATCTCTTTATGTTGGAAGCTAAAAAGTGTAAGGACAGGTCTACACTACCGCTTAAGTCCATCTAACTTATGTCACTCAGGGGTGTGAAAAAGGCCTCTTCCCAAGCAACACAAGTTTTGTGCTGTCCGCACTGGTGCTATGTTGATGAGAGACGCTCTCCCACTGACATAGCTTCCACTCCTTGCCAAGGTGGAGTAATTATGCCGATGGGAGAGCTCTCTTCTGTCAGCATAGCATGTCTTCACCAGACACGTTACAGCAGCTCAGCTGCATCGATGTACACTGTACTTGAGTTCTTTTTAACCTTCAACATGTATTTCACAATTGTACTATGCACTTCATTTGGCTGTAGCCTACATGACCAACTATTTCTTTTATGCTGATTTTCTTCATACCCTGAATGTCTGAGAGATTTTGAGCTTACTGTTTGCTTGTGACTGCAATATAAATATTTTGTTGTAGAAAAGGCATATCTGTTATATATGCCATATACTTGTGCTTTGGCAACATTTCTTCGGTGCTCACCTTTGTGCAAATGGCTTTTCCAACTCCCTCTCTCACATCATTCAGGTAGACTGGCTCACTCAAAGTTCAAGAACTTTGTCCAGTCTCCTCACCAACTCTCACTTGGGATTATCCAGTTTTGTACATGTTTAAAATTGTTCCCTAATGGAATATAATGGTCCTTCCCTTATTCAACAGTTCTTTCTACTAGCTGAACTGAGCTAGAGGCACTGTCCCACTGGGCAGAGACTTGTAGGATTTTTTTTTAAAGCCATTGCTCCTGAGTGCAAATCTGAAGCTAGATACACTCCACAGGTGTAGACCCTAGTACAGAGTCAGCAGGGAATTCATGGTATGCCATATGACACCCGATGTTCCCACAATCTTCTCTCCATTAAAGGAGTGGTGAGCAGCCACTGTAGCCCACAAATTAGGTAGTAACTAGGAGATAGAATTCTCTTGAAGATTCTGCCAGTTACTCTCGGCTGAAACCCTGGGGAAGGTTAATGATGGAAAGACTGTCTATACTTCCATAGGAAAGAAATTTGATGGGGAGTTTCCAAATCCCTGTCAAGTAAGTGGAACGGTAATGTCACTGTCTTCTGTCACCCATGCTTGCAACCTCGGTGCCATCTTGGATTACTGTTGTACTTCTCCCCAGTGTAATACACAGATTGTCACTAAATCCTGTTACTTCATTAACATCTCTAAAATTTATATCTTCCTCTCTCTGTTCTTATTGTATCCATGCATTAGTAGTCATATATTGATTAGTTTTGCCTCCTCCAGGCCTCCTAAATGCTGTTGCTAAAATTATCTTTCCCTACTGCTCTGACCATTTCACTTCTGTCTTGGAATCCCCTCAGTGGCTTCCCTTACATCACCTTCAAAGTCCATTACGACTCCACTCCCCTTAAATCTCTGTTTACACTTTCTCCCCCACTCCCCCCCAGCCTACCCAGTGAGACTCTGTATTATTTTTGCAAGAAAATGAAAATAGAAATTTCTAACTACATGGGTAGCAGTCTGTCCCTTAGATCTTTTAAAATGCATTTTTTTAGACTGTCTCGTAGCTTTAGATGCCCCTAAAATTCCTAGAATATTATTTACTACTTTCAACCTTTCCAGGCAGGCTAGCACCTCTGGGTCCTCTAAGATATTAATTTGTACTGAATAAAGACTGAGGGCCTATTCCTTTTGTTCAATAGTATTAATATAAATCAGGTTGGTTTAGATGTAGATTACTAATGAAAAAAGATAAAGTACCGGTATATTAAATTTGGCAAATTTGTTTACATGGGTATTGTAAAGCTTCTGTGCTATGTAACTAGATGATTTCTTAATGTACATAGGTAAGTACATCACAATGGCTATGTAACTGTTGCATTTGTTTTCTGTGTAGTGCAGCTTTAAGTATCAAAGAACACTTCTGTCTGCAGAGACACAGACTATGTCTACAATGCAGTTGGAGATATGATTGCAGGATAAAGTAGACTAGCTAGCTTTAGGTACCAAAAGCAGTATAGCCACAGCTGCACAGGCTGTAATATGGGCTAGTCCAGTACAAGCCTTCCAGGGAGTCTGGGTATATACTTGGGTATGTACCTTTGCTGCATCTCATGCTACCATGTCTTCACTGCTCTTGGTACCTGAGCTAGCTAGATTAAAGCTTGTTCAGATACATCTACTCACGCTGCAGTCACACCTCCAAGTGCAGTGCAGACATACTTGCAGTCATTTTAAGAGCCAGAATTGCTGCACCCTACTAAAGAGACTCTGTGCTCTCTTATGAGATTTTCTATTTGAACTTTGTTTTTCTTTTGACTTTCAACTAAAATAAGTCATCTGGTCTGAAAGTATACATTTTGTTCTTTCTAAATAGAAACAGTGACCTCTATAAAGTACTATCTGCATATACAGTTTATGCATTGTCCCCAGTTTCAATGATGTCTTCATTTTATTCTAAGCCATCACCATTTCCAATGGTGGTCTTGGATTTTGTTCCGGAAGTGCTTCTGGATTTTTACAAGTGTGCTGATTGTCATGAGAGTATGTAAAAAACAGAAACAGGGATCAAAGGGGTTTTTGTTGTTTCCTAGATAAGTAGCTGGTGAATGAGAGCCAAGTACTTAGACTCAGCTTTTCCAAGGTGTGTCTGTTCTGCCAAACCTTGGTCCCTGGGTTTTCAGTAGTACCTCTCTAAACTTTTCTCATACTAGTTAATAATTCAGTGTACTAACTTAAGCCCTGTTCTGCTGTCCAGTGAAGTAAATGGGAGAACTCTCACAGGCTGCAAAATTGAACCCTTATATGTGCATTCTAAAAACAAGTCTCTCAGACTTGCTCATTCTATAAAGGCAAAACTAACAAATCAGGTTACAAAGCACACATCATGTACTCTTTAGACAGTGTTTGTTGGGTTATAGTTATTTACCCTGTTTGTTATTGCTAGGCAACATCTAATGAGAGGAAATAGAAGGCTTGATTCTCCACTGCCCTATTACTTGTGGAGTCATTTACAGCTATGCAAAATGGGTGTAAAACCTTGCCAAATCAGAATAGTGTAGATCAGTGGTTCTCAAAGTCGGGCTGCCGCTCGTTCAGGAAAAGCCCCTGATGGTCCAGGCTGGTTTGTTTACCTGCTGCATCTGCCGGTTCAGCTGATTCTGGCTCCCACTAGCTGCGATTCACCATCTCAGGCCAATGGGTGTTGCGGGAAGCAGCACAGGCCAAGGGATATGCTGGCCACCGCTTCCCACAGCCCCCATTGGGCTGGAGCAGCTAACCGCAGCCAGTGGGAGCTGCAATTGGATGAACCTGCAGATGCGGCAGGTAAACAAACCGGCCCGGATCACCAGGAGCTTTCCCTGAAGGAGCGGCGGACCAGCTTTGAGAAGCACTGGTGTAGATGTCAGTGAGAATCAGCCCCTAATGTTTTTGCTATTGCATATGTAAAATTTGGCTAAAATTACAAAAGCAGTATGCTTATCTATATTGCAGAGCTTACTATTTACTTGCAAGATTGCACTACAATTTAACAATATATGAACAGAATATAAGTAATAAATTCTGTTTTGAGAAATACTTAATCTGCTAAACAGAACTGGTTGAAGCCAATGTGATCTTTGCTGAAATATTTGGAGAAAACAGTATTGCCTGTGTTCCAGTAATTGTGCATTCAAATGCTGCAGCAGGGTGTGGGCTCATAATCATGCTGGCAGTGCCACTTGGAAGGAGAGCTGTTTTCCCTCCCCACACACACATACAAAGGGCATTTCTAAACTTAGATCATCCCCTTACTCACTCTGGGAAAGTGATGTAGGAGCTTTCTGCCTCAGTTTTTCCATCTGTAAAATGGGTAGAATAAGCAAACGTTAATTTCATTGGCCAAATATAGACCAAGAAGCTGTAACTTATAGAAAAGTAGGGCTTGAATGGGACCTCAGGATGTCATCTAGTTCATCCCCCTGCACAGAGGTAGGACCAAAAGATACCTTGGCCATCCCTGATAGGTGTTTATCAACCTGTTCTTTAAAACTTCCAAAGATGGGGATTCCACAACCTCCTTTGGCATCCTATTCTAGCGCTTAATTATCCTTCTAGTTAGAAAGTTTTTCCTACTATCTAACCAAAATTTCCCTTGCTGAAGATTGAGCCTATTACTTCTCGTCCTCTTTATAATAACCTGTAGCATATTTGAAGACTCTTTGTCAGATCATCCCTCAGTCTTCTTTTCTCAAGATTAAGCATACCCAGGGCTTTTTTGTGTGTGTTTGTTTTTTTGTTTTTACCTTTTCTCATATAAAAGGTTTAGAAACCTGACCTCATTTGTATTGCTCTCCTCTGGATGTTCTCCAATTTGTCCACATCTTTTTTAAAGTGGAGCATCCAGAACTGGACACAAAATTCCATCAGAGGCCTCACCAGTGACGAGTGGAATGGAACATTTACCTCACCTGTCTTACATGCAACATTCCTGTTAATATACCCCAGAATAATATGAACCTTTTTCACAACTGTATCACACTGACTCATTCAGTTTGTGATCCCCTATAACTTCCCAGATTCCTTTCAGCAGTACTACTGCCTACTCAGTTATTCCCCATTTTGTATTTATGTATTTGATTTTTCTTTCCTATACGTAGCACTTTCCACTTGTCTTGACTGATGTAAATTTCAGACCAATTCTCCAATTTATCAAGGTTCTTTTGAATTCTAATCCTGTCTTCCAAAGTGCTTGTTTGACTTCATCCACAAATTTCATAAGCCTACTCTCCACCCCATTATCCAAATTATTAATGAAAATATTGAATAATACTGGACCCAGGACAGACCCTGGCAAGACTTCACTAGATACATCCTCCCAGCTTGACAGCCAACCAAGTTTTTTATCCACCTTATCGCAATTTCATCTAGACCACACCACTCAGAAAAATGTCATATGGCACTGTGTCATAAGCCTTACCAAAATAAACATAGATCATGTCTACTGCTTCCTCCCTAACCACTTGGCCAGTAACTCTGTCAAAGAAGGAAATTAGGTTGGTTTGGCATGAGTTCTTAACAGATCCATACTGATTATTACTTATCACCATATTATCTTCTAGGTGCTTACAAACTGATTGTTTAATAATTTGTTTGTGTATCTTTCCAAGTATTGAAGTTAGGCTGACTGAATCTATAAGTCCCTGAATCCTCTTTGTTCTCCTTTTTCACCCAACTTGCGTGCCACCTTCAGATTTACAACCAAGTCCTCTCTCTTGGTCAGAATCAAATTTAAAATAGTTGCCCTGCCAGTTATTTCTGAAACAAGATGTCCCCAGCACATTCCAAGAATTTTTTTTTGACATTTTGTGTTTTACTGTATTACTTTTCCAATATATCTGGCTAGTTAAAGTTCCCCATGACTACATGTCTGGTGTTTTGGCTATTTCTGTTGTTCTAAAAATGCCTTATCTGCCCTCTCCTCTTGATTTGGTGGTACATAGTAGATCCCCTAACATGGTCACCCCTTTTTTTCCCTTTTGTCTTCATCCAGAGGCTTGTGTATGTCTATGTATATATTTTTACATATATTCTGCATTCGTTTATTTAGACATCTTTACAAATCTCACAGCTGTGAATTTCACAAGTGCCACATTTTTTCCCACTAAAACTAGCATTCTAAAACTATTAGTAGATGTCCAGAAAAACACATTTAACTCTAGGGAAGAGGATAATAGGTCCGTTTAAGTCATTGTAGCCAGTTAAGATGCATGTATAATCTGACTGGATAACATTACTCCAGAGTTCCCTGAAATAATAAATATAAATTTACTAACATAAAGTGTCACATGACTGTTTTCCATCAGCCATGAACCAGGATGTTCCTCAAGTAAAAATAATTTTGTAGGACTTTTGAGAGGCTTAAGTAAAGTACATTGAGATCCTTGAATGAATGGCACTGCACACTCGCCAGGATATTAATATATAAATTCTACCCCTGGAGCCAGACCCATCCACTGGCAGAATTTGTCTCTCTGCATAAGACACCAAACTAAAATATTTTACGTCAATATCTGATGGCTGTCCAAGTAGAAGCTGCACAATGTGCAGTGTGACCCTCAATTTTCTGGCCAGTATTCCATCTGTCAGTAAAATGAATTGCTAAGTGCCAGTGAGAAATTGCTGAATGCCTACGTAGTTACTTTTCTACCACCTGGCTTATGATTGTAAAGTGTTTTAAGTGTACTTTGAGTAAGTAAGGCATGATCTAAAGTGGAAATCTTCTTTCTATATCTTATTAGTTCGAAAACAAGATGGTTTTATTCATCATTATTTTGTTCTTTTATGTGCATAACAAAGAACTATAAAACTAACATGTAGGTGAAGATTCATCACTGTAAGCATGGTTGCAATATAATGCTGCAAAATTTCAGTCAGTAACTGTTCAAAATGACAATTTATACTGTGTACTGCGTTTGTATATTTATTTAATTCTCACAATCTTTTTAATTAAGTTAAAGTGCAGAGATGGAGTTTATTAGGTTAAAAAACAAATGGCACAAAATAATGTTCATTAACCATAATTTAAAATTATGGGCCCAATTCTCTAATTCATCCAAACTGCGCTTGGCCCCCTCAAATCTGTTTTATGCCAAAGGTGCTTTAAACTATCTTTAAGCTACCCTGAAGTTATGGCTGTGCTGGGCCTTAGTGTAAATTAGAGCCCATGGCCCCATATAGCCATTCTGGCAGTCAGAGATCATCAGCATGCTGGTATGCCCCGACTGTGCCCTTTTTCCTTGTTTAAGCCCCCTACACTTGAGTCTAGCAGAGAGGAAGGTATAGCAGTGCCAATGGTGGTTCTCTGCCACTGAAAGCTTTTCCTATCCACAGGGAGCTTCCAGGGGGCTAGAATGTGTTCAGCAATGCACAGCTGCTTGAGCAATGCCAGGATCTGGCCCTGAATGTACAGTTATGTTCATATCTATCAAAACAAGGATGGCTTATGTTTTACTATTTAAGCATCTCTAATTTTCAGTTTGTCACTAATTAAGAAAGATATCTGATTTATTTAATTCATTTAAGTTAAAATACAGTAATTCAGCAATCATAAACAAAATGGGTAATAGTTATTAACTGTAAAAAATGTGACTGACTTTTGAGTGTTCAACCACTGCATAATTAAAGATTACTTATAGTGTGATTAATTGATTCAGGATGGTTCCTGCTGAATAATTACATTCAACAAAGACATGTCAATACAATTTACTACTATTTCTCACTTTCCACTGCATCACGTATAGTGGTTTTAGATGCACAAACTACATTAACTGACACAGAAAATATATAAGTAAGGATGTGAGTGTGTCACGGACTTTCTGGAACCTCTATGACTTCCACAGCTGCAGTGGCCAGTGCCGCTGACCCCAGGACCACCCAACCAGCTAGCCCTGGGGCCAGCTGCTGGGGCAGCCCAGGACCAGCTGCACTGGCTGCTGCTGGGATGACCATAGGTGGGCTGCCATATCAACAGTGGTTCTGGGGGCAGCGATGGTCCCGGAGGCCATTGGAGCAGTGGTCCCAGGTGGCCTCAGAGCAGTGGGCAGCTGGGGATAGTCAGACTGCGCCACCGGAGCAATGGCCAGCCATTGGGCTCCCCCAGAGCAGCAGCTGAGAGTCCCAGAACAGCTAAGATTTAGTCGGGTATTTATAGTAAAAGTCTTGGACAGGTCACAGGCCTTGAATTTTTGTTTATTGCTCATGACCTGTTCATGACTTTTACTAAAAATACCTCTGACTAAGTCTTATACATAGATCTAAGAAGAGAACTATGAAGTTCAAAACTTCCACCAGAAGTTTGTCCACTGAAAGGTATTTCCTTACCCACCTTGTTTCTTCCAGAAAATTTAGATTTTTGCTTGTGGGGGAGGAGCCAGAACTATCATCTATTATCTTTTGACTTCATTTCAGAGTTAGATTGGATATAGTAAATTGATTCATTGCTATACATGGTATGAATCAAAAATATTTTTGAAAATAATCTTAAGAAAGATATTAAGAGGCCAATATGGCACCATCAGGAGCTCTTTAGTTACATGAAAATAAAAATGGAATTCTATAAGTAGTGGAAACACAGCAAAATTGCTAATGAGGAATACAAAAGAATTGCACAGGGATGTAGGGACAAAATCAGAAATGCAAAGGTATAAAATGAGTTTCTCTTAGCAAGAGACAAAGACCAACAGAAAGAGGTTCTATAAATTCATTAGGAAAGATGAAGGAAAGTGCAGGTCCTTTACTTAGTGAGGAAGCATAGCTAACAATGAATGACATCAAAAAGGCAGACAGTGGGCAGCTGGGTTGTGCTTCAGTCTTTACTGAAAAGATAAATTGAAAAGACAAGGGGAAAGAATGCAAGCCAAAACAAGGAAAGAACAGGTTAAAGAATATTTAAATAAGTTAGATGTATTCAGTTTGGCAGGGCCTGATAAAATTCATCATACAATATTTAGGGAATTACCTGAAGCAATCTTGGAACCGTTAGCAATTAAGTTTGAGAATTCATGGAGGACAAGTGAGGTCCCAGAGGATGGGAGGAGGAGAAACATACTACCTATCTTTAAAAAGAGGAACAAAGAGGACCTGGAGGATTATAGACCAGTCAGCCTAACTTTGATATCTGGAAAGATACTGGAACAAATTATTAAACAACCAATTTGTAAGCACCTAAAGGTTAATAAAGTTTTAATAATACTACCCAGGGTGGATTTGTTAAGAACAAATCATACCAAACTAACCTTGTTTCCTCCTTTGACATGGTTACTGGGATAGTGGATAAGGGGAAGCAGTAGGTGTGAGCTGTTTTGATTTTAGTAAAGCTTTTGACGTGGGTCCATATGACATTCTCATAAGCAAACTAGGGAAATGTGATCTAGATGAAATTATTATGCAGTGGGTGAAAAACTGGTTGAAAGTTACTCAAGTAATTAGAAAAGGTTTCCTATCAAAATGGGAGAACATATCTAATTGGGAGTCCTGTTGGTTTGGGTCCAGTAGTGTTCAATATTTTCATTAATGGCTTAGATAATAGAGTGGAGAGTAGGCTTATAAAATTTGTGGATGACACCAAACAGTGAGGGGTTGGAAGCACTTTAGAGATAAGGATTAAAATTGAAAACAACCTTGATAAATTGGAGAATTGTTCTGAAATTAACATCAGTTAAGACAAGTGGAAGGTGCCACACTTAGGAAGGAAAAATCAAATGCACGAATACAAAATAGGGAAAAACTGACTAGGCAGTAGTACTGCTGAAAAAGGATCAGGAGCTTATAGTGGTTCACAAATTGAGTACGAGTCAACAGCACGATGCAGTTGTGAGAAAGGCTAATATAATTCTGGGCTTTATTAATAGGAGTGTTGTATGTAATACAGATGAGGTATTCTTCCGCTCTGTTTGTCACTGTGAGACTTTAATGTGTCCATTTGCACCACCTTTTAAAAGATGTGGACAAACTGGAGAGAGTCCAGAGGAGAACAATGCAAATGATAAAAGGTTTAGGAAAACTAGACCTCTGAAGAAAGGTTTAAAAAATAAACTGGGCACATTTTGTCTTGAGAAAAGAAGAGTGAGGGGATTCCTAATAAGTTTTGAAATGACAAGAAGAAGTAATGGGCTTAATCTGAAGCAAGAGAGATGTAGGTTAGGTATTAGGAAAAACTATAAAGAATAGTTAAGCAAAGTAGGCTTACAAGTGCTAGCTCAATCACTTTTATGAAAAGGTTAGATAAACTCCCATTGGGATGGTCTAGGTATCCTTGGTCTTGCCTCAGCACAGGGGATAGTACTGGATGATCTTTCAAGGACCCTTCCAGCCTTACATTTTGATTATTCTGTGATTACATGATTATGCTAATACATTTACCTTTGACTGCTGAATCTTACAATAATTAAAGTCTTTTATAGAGCAACATTCAAAGCACATTCCACTGTGTGCGCCAATCTTATACTTGAAAAAATGTCAAGGACTCATGCTTATTCCTTACTGCCTGTACCTGCAAAATAGCTAGATATACAAAAGTCTCTTACAGTGAAAGGGCTCTGCAAGCAAGGGGAGATGCACACTCCCCCAGCCTGTGGTGTATTCTGCACCAATCACCAGCCCAGTATCTGGGATTCCAGAATAAGGAGCTGGTGATAACTTGGTAGCAGATGCACATAAAAGTTTGGAAATGAAATAGTTTTTTCAAGGTTTTGTTTTTAGTTGGTGTATAAGAGAGATTACTTGATTTAAGCATTCAGGAAAATAATATTACCAGGTACTGAGAAAATAACCTCTCAACTATATCAGAAACAATGTAAAATCAGGAAAACATGTATTCAATAACTATGCAACAGGATTGGTTGAGCAAGGCTGCCAAGAGTTCAGCTGCAAGTGATTCCAGGTTTGATGCATGACTCTGGGATGCATTGTACATATATAATAGTGATTCAGGCACTCTCTGGAGCCACTGACTGCTATATTCCAATACCACCCATGAAACGAAGGAATTAGTGATCCCCTGAATCTGATGGAGTTTTTGGAACTACTAGTTAGGAAAGAACCCTTCCCAAATCTGATCCAGAGTGTCAGTAGCTTCAGATGAGGCAGCCTGGGTCAGTCAGGAGGAATTTGGGAGCTAGGATTTATTCAGCTGCCAACAGAAGTGAACTGTGCAAAGGCAAAAACAACAAGGAGTACTTGGGGCACCTCAGAGGCTAACAAATTTATTTGGACATAAGCTTTCATGGGCTAAAACCCACTTCACCATTAGCCCACGAAAGCTTATGCTCAAATAAATTTGTTAGTCTCTAAGGCCTTGGCTATACTTGCGAGTTACAGCACAATAAAGCAGCCCTGGGCACCCTAGCTCACTCCCCGTCCACACTGGCAAGGCACGTAGAGCGCTCTGACTCTGCAGCTACAGCACTGCTGGTACTCCACCTCAGCAAGTGGAATAATGTTGCTGCGCCCCCACTGGAGTGCTGTGGCGCCAGTGTGAACGAGGTGTTGCGTTACTGCGCTGTGATCAGCCTCCAGAAACATCCCATAATCCCCTTAAGTCGAGTGGCCACTCTTGTCGTTGTTGTGAAATCAGTTGCAGGAATGCAGAAATGCCCTTTCAAAGCTCCATTTTGAAATATCCGGCTGCTTATCAGCTCTGAGAAAAAGCAAACATTTATTGTTTGAGTGAGTGAAAGAGAGGTGGGGGTGGGTTGGAGAGAGGGGGATCTGAACTTACAGGACAGTATGCTGACACACTCTCAGCGCCCCAAAAACACACTCTCTCTCCCCCAATATACACACAACATATTCCCTGTCACACTCCACCTCACCCCTCATTTGAAAAGCATGTTGCAGTCACTTGCATGCTGGGATAGCTTCCCATAATGCACTGCTCCCAATGCTACTGCAAGTGCTGCAAATGTGGCCAGGCCAGTGTGCTTGAAGCTGTCAGTGTGGACAGACTGCATCACTTTCCCTACTGTGCTCTACGAAAGCGGGTTTAACTCATAGCACTCTACATCTGCAAGTGTATCCATGCCATTAGGTGCTACAAGTACTCCTAGGTGTTTTTGCTGATACAGACTAACACAGCTACCACTCTGAAACCTGTGCAAAGGTAGTTAATCCTTGTCTGGAAATGTTGGCTTTTTTACTATGTTTGGAGATACAACATACAGAATATATTTATTTGGGCGTTGATGTGCACTCCGATATGCCACTACATCATGGGCCTTTTTGCTGCTACCTAGGGAGCAGCAGATAAGTGCTACTTACTGTCTCAACAGGTCCTGTTCAGCATGGTATCCTACAAAAAGCAGCCAGTGCTACATTACATAGCTTACTTATTCAGTGAGGATAGTGAACAGATGGCTTCCTTCTAGGGATATACAAGAAGAATTCCTGTATGGGCTCAAACCCTATGGCCGACATTCTGAGAAGATTTGTGCACCATGTAAGGCTGTTTTTCATGTAATTTGGACTGAGAAAAGAGGATAACAATATATTTTCCAGCCTTTATTTATTTCTTTATTGGCTGTGCAAGACACATTGTGCAGAAAGAAGGTGCAGAAATCCAAAAAGGAAGGTGTAAAGTAAAAAGAGGGGGAAAATGGGAAATTTTGAAAAACACAATAAAGAATATTAAGAGAGAAACATGATAGGGTAGAGAACTTTGTTATATAATGGAGATTTATTCTGTACTCATATAACCAATTAAACAGAGATGGACATGAACCGAAATCCTTTATCCAGTTCTCCTCCCCTATATGGAAGCTATATAGGGGAAGAAATTCAGATGCAATACCAGTCAAAATTGTGCAGTTTGGGCCTCTCTGAAAGCAGAATCTGAAATCTGACCAGTCCCTAAATTCAGTAGGGTTCAAAACCTGAACCCAAACTGAGATCCTTGTTTTGGAGCTCAGGTTCAACTCTACAATAAACAAAGCTAACAGTAATTTTAGCAGCATATATAAGAGGAAATATCAAGAGGGTGGCCTTTTTTTGAAATTCTTTTTTTACATACTACACACAAACACTTTTTCCTTTGACAATCAGATACGCATGCATTTTCATTCCACCTGATACAAGGGAAAAACACTTTCCATTTACTATTTCTAGAATCGTATGTCTTTGTGACACCCTAGGAAAAGTAGAACATGTTATTTCAAACCCCTTTATATTGAACTAGATTAGAAAACTCTCAAGATTTCACTTCAGTAGGCCAAATAGTAGTGTTTAGTCACCTTCTACACCAGCAGTTCCATCTTTTGGGCATTGAAATTGATTTTTCTCATCTTAGCATTTGAAGATCCAGAGTGTGCCCTTTGCCCCATCGCCTGAGAGTGTACAGTGGCACGAACAGCAGAGGAAGTGGAGGCAGCAGCTTTTCGGGCACCAGAAATGGCAGCATCAGGAGCATCAGTACGAGTAGACTGTGTTGAGGTAGTTCTCCTGCACTATACTATGAAACCAAACCATTTTGGTATACTACATGCTGATGGAGGCTGCCTCTTTGTTTCTGAATATTGTGCAAAATATTTGTTCTCTAATTAAATGTTGCGTAGTTTTCCTATGTGGTTTAAAGGGGAAAATCCCACTTTCCTTATTTGAACCTCTGCTTAATTATACACTTGGCCCAACCTCTGCAACATGTTGTTGCACAGCTGTGCATTTTGCAGATTAATATTCCTAATTGCCATGCAACCAAAGCAGGCGTTATGCTTTCTTGATTGTGTAGACCTAAAAAATAATATTTATAATAACAATAATTCTAAATGGCAATAAGAGACCCATGCAAACTTAATGCTGGAGGACAGTTACTTAACTTTAATATGAGAACTTCTAGAGTTATTTAAAGTCTTCAGAGACAAATCACTTACTTTAATATTTTGTCATAGTCCCTGATGACATTTATTGATTCTCGATTGATTGTTATTTCAGAGTACAAAATCCTGAGTTTTCCAATTTGCCTACATTGAAATGGGTGTTGCATTATCACTTTTTTGTGATAGCTATCTTTATTCACCTGTAAGAATGTTTTCTATCTGATGAAAATTAATTTTTAATTAAACATATTGGATTATCTGTGAAGTCCAGATAAAATATATTCAATAATATATAATGCATTAATTTACACATGGCTTAGCTTTATACAGTACATACACCATCTTATACTGTATGAATCAGTGGTTTTCATTTTTGTCATTTGCAAACCCCTATAAAATTTCAAATGAAGATGTGGATGTCTTTGGAAATTTTAGACATCATATCATTGTTCTATGGTAACAATAACCTTTTGCAGACCCCTTAAACATAGTGTGTGGACTCCCAGAGGTCCATGGACCACAGATTGAAAACCACTGGTATAAATGATATATATTGTTTTGAGGTTCATTTTATAGCTGATACTGGCTTCACATGTAATTCGTTAGTTGGTATGCAAATAAACTGATGTGTGAGTTTTACTGGGTGTACATGGTAACACTTTCATTAGTACTAGTTAAAATATAACTACACTGCATTGGGAAAAGTAAGCTAAATTGCAGGTTTTACAAAGTAAATTTAAAATTGTATCATGAGATAATTATAAAGTTACACGGTAAGTCCTAAAGTGCAAGGACCTGAAGGGAATGTATTTTTGATTGTGAGATCATTAACAAATTAAAATCTATACAAAGGTGTTATGAAAACAACTTACATATTATTTGGAAATAATACATCAGCAATGAAGGCAACATTGTTGCTTTTGGTTGCTTCTCATTTCCCAAGCAATAATGGCTTCCATTTATCACTATCTAGCACAAAAATTTCACCTTGTATCCAGCTGGATAGGAAAATGGTGTATGTCATACCCTAATTCCCTATATTTTAACTGACAAAAATAACAAGATATAGCAGGTATGCATTAGTTCCATGGCAATTATGTTGTATTTATTACCAGATAAATGTAAGCTGTCCTGATACATTGATTCTCATTCATGATTTTACCACATTTATAGATGCTGTTGTTTTTCATGAGTATATAGTGCTTTGTATGTGGAAAAACTTGAATCTAGTGAAAAGTATGTATTCTAAGGGCCAAATGCTTCTTTCCATAATCACCATTTTAAGCCCATGGGAATACTCATCATAACTAAAGTGACCAGGATTTGGCCAGTAATGTGGATGTTTGTGTCTATTAAATGTAAATCTGGACCAGGTTTGCAGCTTATTTAAAATGTTTGGGGTATGACCGCTATGTGCAAGCTAACAAAAACAATCAGAGTAAACTTCACATGGGGATTAGTAATTTCTTAGGTTTACAATAAAATTTTATATTTAATGCCAATGACTTCTACCACTTGAATCATAATTTATGGAGTGTGAATGTTGTTAATATCACTGTAATAATTGCTGATGTTTCATCAACTGTAAAACAAACATTCCGAAGTACTAATTTATTTAGTTTTTCACATAGTTTCAATTTTACAGAAGTCTGCTTTCCCACTGCTGTGTATAGGAGTGACATGCCTGATCCTCTGCCTATTGAAGTTGATGGCAAAACTTCCATTGCCTGTGGAAGCATAGGGTCAGGCCCTCTCGTATAAATCTGACACTTATATATGAATGGAAGAATAGACTCTTTAAATCTAGTGCAGCCTGGATAAACATTTATGTCAAAACTTTACTAAAACCTTTGTATACAGTTTGTCACAATAATTGCATGAGATCTTCTAAGCAGTGAGTATTAAACTAAGCATTAGTCTTGAGTGCCCCTTTACAATGCCATCTTTGATGTAGTAAACCTCATTAGAAATTTGATTAATTCTTCATACAAGAGATATATAATGATTATATAAAATAACTTGTAAATACTGCAAAGTACAATGAATGTGTATAATTCCATTAAGTGCAATAAAATTACTATATAGCATTGTGCAATATATTTTTATATATTATAAACCAGTGGAAATTGTCCTGTCACCTCTTCAAAAAACTTATAATTTCTTAAGTTGTTTGCTTGACGATGGTCATCACTAATTATGCAAAATATTGCTTAAACGGTATATTTCTGAGCACATTTTGCAATAATTTTATGCAGAAGTTAAAGTTCTAGAAAACAAGTAAATTTTCAAAGACATCTGTCTGTGAGACTGAAAATAATGTACAATAAACATAGGCTTTTTTATGTATACTTTTGCAGAACAAACTAGACTGTAGAATTAATTGCGCCTTTAAAATATCAACTTCATCTTACTTGAGAAGAGTTTGTGTTAAACATAAATTTTAAAAAATATAAAAATAGCATATTGCTATTTGTTTGCTGGTGCCAAGTTAGCAGGTATTTTCAGAATGATAAAGGTATTTTTCCGTGGAGCATTTGTTGTCAGCATAGCGCATGATGGAGCATAAACACTCACAATTTTTAATTCCTTAAATATTGAATGGTAAAGGTACAGAAATAATTACCTGTGAGAAACAAAATTTTATATTAGAATGTAATATTAACTGTCAATGGAAAATTTAAGAGCCAAGCATTTTCTCTTTTCACATGTGAAGGCATTGTACTAAATTATGTATGTACATGTAGTGTATAATACTGCTGAAAAACTGTAATGACAAACAAAGGCATGTTACCAGGTAGTGTAAATAACTGTATCCTTGGGATACTAATTTTACATTTTGAAGTATGTTTCTATGGAAGTAAAAGCCTTTTTATAATATTAAGAAATGAAAGATGCTATGGGGGAGGTGTTCAAAGAACTCTCATAATTCACAAAGGTTGCATTCATCATTTTCAAGGTCATTCTGAGAGCTTGTACAGTATCTTACTGCTTGAGGGACTGATAATCTGTATAAGAGCTGAATCTTTTTCATATGATTTATACAAGATGCTTCCATCCACAAGGAATAGTTGGCAAGATGCTAGAAAATTAAATGTAATCATTATTCAGAAACTAATTCCAGTCTTGCAGACTCTTTCTGCTAGGGTAGCTCATACTAGTCTGAGGAGTTCCATTGATATCAATGGGATTCCTCATGGTACTAATGCTATCGTTAGTATTGAAAACTTGCACCAGTGTAACTAATGACAAAATTCTGATTAAACTAAACTGATTTAAACATATCTACACTAAAAGTGTGAACTGGTTTAACTAGATCAATTATAAATTGATTTAGGTAGACTGGTGCAAATTTTCTAGTTTAGACAAGCCCTTAGGCAGTTGGGTATAGTGAGTTACAACTCATCAGAAAGCTAGTAATAATTGTTCGTTGTTTTCATATTTCTTTCTTTTTTCAAACTTTCTGCCCTTTGTTTAATTGAGTTTCATTTTCCTGGATATGTGGATTTTGGTTAGATTTTACATGACATTTTCCAGTCAGAAATACAATACAGTGAGAAGTCATGAAGAGGAAAGGGGATGCAATTTTAGATGGAATTTTATTGCAGAATAAAACTGGAACAAAATAATTTTGGGGAGGGGATTTAAAGCACCCATTTAATTGAGATGATTTCATTACCTTTTAGTGCTTTGTTCTGTCTTGAATGACTCCAACTTTTTGTCAAAATAACCTTGCCTGTTAAACATTTAATGTGGAAAAGTACAATCTTTTCATCACTCCTTCGGGTTTTAAATCAGTTGCAGTTTTAATGAATGTGCATTTTAAGAACAAAACTTTATTAAGGGACAAGTTGGAAGTTGGGGTACAGCATAGAACAAAACCAGTCTCACCCCATTGCGTAACTAAGGGCTTGTCTAAACAGTATGGTAATGTGCTGTATGGAGTGGAGGGTGATTTCTAAAGTGCACTAATGTGTTACTCATTGATTGGTCCCAGTAGACCCTGCTGGTGCACACTAAAAGTTCCCTAGTGTGCTTTTATGCAGTACTGTTTGGAACAATACTATGTTAAAGGGAACTAGGGAACTTTTAGTGCACACCAGCAGGGTCTATGGTGACCATAGTGGGAAGAAGAAAGAAATGAGAATGTGAGCTGTAACAGTGATATGCACATCCTAAAATGATGAGTGATCAACAAGATGTAGTTGATTTGCAGGTTTAAGGGACTGGCGGAGAGGTGGGGGGTGTCTGAGATTTTACTAATTTGGAAATGAAGAAAAATAGTAAGAGAACAATGAACACATAGAAGAAAACCATATGGAAGGCACAGAGGTTAAAGAAACAAGTGAAGATGATTTAATAATATAAAGACACGTCCTACAGTCCTTGCTTTGGTGAAAATTCCAATAACACTAGAGTCAAAGGACTGTAGGATTTGGCTAATATATTGAGGCTTCCAAACAAATGGTTTAATTAGTCTTGTATTGATTACTTTATCTTGCTTAACTCCTTCTAAATTTGAAAATGTTGTAATTTATATATTATATTGTAAGTGTAATGTAAAGGCTTATGAGCTATGCAACTGATACATGTGAGGGGAGATACTAATTTGATTCGCTGCTGGAGCATTTGTCTCAAAATCTAGAGCAGAGCGAGCAAACTACGGCCCAGGGGCCACATCCGACCCTCCAGATGTTTAATCTGGCCCTCAAACTCCTGCTGGGAAGCAGGATCGGAGACTTGCATCGCTCTGCACGGCTCCCGGAAGCAGCAGCATGTCCCCCTTCTGGCTCCTATGCATAGGGGCAGCCAGGGGGCTACGCACGCTTTCCCTGCCCCAAGTGCCACCCCTGCAGCTCCCATTGACCGGGAACCACAGCCAATGGGAGCTACAGGGGTGATACCTGCAGACAGGGCAGCACAAAGAGCCGCCTTGCTGCACTTCCACATAGGAGCCGGAAGGGGGACATGCCGCTGCTTCTGGGAGCTGCTTGAGGTAAGCTCACCAGAGAGCCTGCACCCCAATCCCTCCCATGCTCCAGCCCCTGATTCCCCTTCCCGCCCTCCGAATCCCTCAGTCCCAGCCCAGAGCACCTTCCTGCACCCTTAACCCTTCAGCCCCACTCCAGAGCCCGTAACCCCAGCTTGGAGCCACTTACCGCACCTTGAACTCCTCATTTCTGGCCACACCCCAGAGCCCCAACCAGTGCCCTTATCTCAACCCCCAATTTCATGAGCATTCATGGCCCACCATACAATTTTCATACCTAGATGTGGCCTGGCCAAAAAGTTTGCCTACCCCTGAGCTAGAAATACATTTCAACAGCTTCTCGCTATAAAACATTAATTACTGTATGTTAGAGAGAGATTTGTCTGGCTTCAGGTACATGTTTGTACAGCTTCTATCACAATGGTGTCCTCATCCATGACTTGTGTTCATTGGCATTGCGGTAGTACAAATAATATAATAATAATATTATGTGCACAGTAGTATCAGAATTGTCACACTGGTGTTCATATCCTAACTTAAATGTATGACCCTCATGTATGAGGTTGAAGTTATGCTGAAGGTTAACCAAAGTGTCTGCTTAATTACAGAAATCTAATTAAGCAGATAGCTTCTTAAACTTGGTAGCTGAGCATTTGCTTATCTATTTGCTTCTCACTTTACCAACTTCTTCAAAGAAAACTGATTTATTATTTGTTTGTGACTGTTGTATTCTACTACAAAAGAATAGTATTTATAAAAAAACTTTCTATGAAATAAAAGAAGGCCTTGTCTATATTTGAAGAACTTAAAAATGAAATAAAGTTTCATCTTAATAAATGCATATCAATATTTTCTATCTGACTTTCAGCATAAGGTCAGGTAGATTGCCATATTTTAGATGTAACCTCTTTGATTACCAAATTCACTTCTCACACAATTAGCGTGAAAAATATTGACAGTATAGTGCGCTGTCCATTAGGACTTTTATCATTCTATTCTTTTCCAGTTTAGCCACTAATTACCAATAATCTTTTAGTGGTAATTTCCAGTGTGGTATAAAAGGATGGGCACATCTGTTGTTAGTAGGAGTTATGCATTTTAGCTGTAGTACGTGTCACTGAAAAAATGTACCCAAATAGAAACCCTATTACTTCTTTAAAGGTTTGTTTTATACTTGGTATTGATCTTCCAGAAAAGTAAATGTATCCTATAACAACCAAGCATTATAGAGATACACTTTTATCTCTTATTTAATAAGTAGCTTTTAGATTTGCCACATATTATACAAGATTACCCCATAGCACGTTCTGTCAGAACATAAACACAATGTAAAATACCATCTTGATTTCCATTGAAAAATCATAATGAGAACAATTATACCCATGCGTAATACTTTATTCAAGCTTGTAATGGAACCCCATTTAGATGATTTTACCAGTTAGATTTGTAGATCTGAATTATTCTAAACATTTCTGTATTTATTGGAATTGATGTCAGGTAGCATATAATTGATATTCATTTGTACAAATATATTTTAAAAGAAAGAAATAGAAATTAGCTTATACCAAAACTCCAGAATTAAACACTCGAGAAATTCAGATCTGGCTCTCAGCTTGGTGACTAACCTATGGCTCTCTAACCTCTAAACTTTGGGGAGATTATGAAGGTCGAGACCTGAGTCTTTCTCTTGAATGCATGTAATAATCCAATTATGCTCTACATTAGTAGATTACCATGGTCTATAACTTTACTGCCCATTAATTAAAAAAAATTATATTCAGTAACCTTTTTTTTTTTTTGGTAGAATTGGAATGCCTGTGTGGGAGTATTTCTTAGGAAATGTGGAAGACATAGGCACAAAAATGTTAGGATATGCTGCATACTGGAATCACCATTCTCTCCCTCCTTCCTGTTTCCTGGGGTTGCAGGAAGTAAGCAAACAATCCCTAAACAAAATGTAGTTTACTTCTTCTTTAGCACCAGGCTGGCATTTTGGTCAGGGCTGGGGTGAGGGTGGAGTGTATGTGGGAGTTGTGGCTCCACATACTGCCTGCCTCTCTTGATATCACTTACTTGTTGAGGAGAGCTACTTCCAGTGGCTGCACCAAAGGGAACCCAGAGCCACAATTTAGGTATCTTTAATCTCAACTGCATAGATGATATTGGGGCATGGTCATACTAAAGGAATGTCTACACTTAACTGGGGATCGATGCTGCGGCCATCGATCCACTGGGGGTCCATTTAGCGGGTCTAGTGAAGACTCACTAAATTGACTGCAGATCACTCTCTCGTTGACTTAATGAGAAGTGTAAGGTAAATTGATGGAAGAGTTTAGACACCGCAGTAAGTCCACCTAAGCTATGTTGACTTAACCCCGTAGTGTAGACCTGCCCTAAATCTAATTTTTAATGGATACAAACTGCTCTGTAGTCTCACTGTTATGATTCGGTAGTTGTGATTAATATAACTGACAGTAACGAAGTGAAATAACATCAAGTTTCTATGGGATGGGAATAAATTTTGGTCTAAAGTGAGTTGTTTTCCTTTTTTCATGAGAGGCTAAGGAGATCATACCTCTATGGTGATGTTCAGGCTGCGTGCAGACTCAGAAAGACAACACTGCTTTGGCTACTCAAAGCCCTCTACATTCCAGGCTTAGAGAGGGATTGTCAGGTGTCTTTTCCCAAAATGTACTGGAATATAGGTGTCT
Source organism: Chelonoidis abingdonii (assembly GCF_003597395.2). Lineage (NCBI taxonomy): Eukaryota > Metazoa > Chordata > Testudines > Testudinidae > Chelonoidis > Chelonoidis abingdonii. The sequence goes on from NC_133775.1 coordinate 21,719,954, forward strand.
TCATCTAGGCTTAATAAGCACAGTTCAGTCAAGTGTGATGTTTAGAGCCTGGGACTACCAGCCAGTGCATGCCCCAGGGCCCACCCTGTGGCACTTTTGGAACCTGTGGGTGTTTCCCCAGGCACTGGAAACCAAATTGCAACGATCGGTGTTGGGGGTGTCAGAGAGGCAGTTGGTAACAATCTCCTGCCTGTGCGTCCTCTCCTCCCCCACCCCAGACTCAGAGTAAAGATCTGAGCAAGGTGTCTACCAGCACCTTCTGGTCTTGGATGAAGCTCCTCCCCCTTCCCTCCCCTCCTCGTCCTCCTCACCCAAAGAGGCAGTGGCAAGACCATCCAAGACAGTGCCTCAGGACTCTTTCAAGGCATACCTAGAGCTATTAAAGTGGGTGGTGGCAAACCTGGGGTTGGAAGCAGAGGAGCTAGTGGAATCCTCTGACACCCTCCTTGACATTTTGGCCATGGTGGAGGAGTTCCTGGCTGTTCTAGAGGAAGAGAGAAATATGGCAAGAACCTCACTTCAAACAGCCTCTGACGTGGCGGACTCAGCGGCTGGGTATATCATTACGGCTGTGTCAATGAGACAAGCGTTGGTGGCTGCTATGTTTGGGACTGTTGATGGAGGCCCAGTAGTCAATTCAGGACCTAGGCCTGTTTGTGGAACAGACAGTCTCATGGTTACATGGACTTTAGGACTCTAGGGCTACTTTATGTTCTCTAGGTCTCTACACACTGGCCTCTGCCAGAAAGAGGTTTAAGCCACAGCAACCTCAAAGACCAGGAGGCCGAGCCCGACCAGAGCCCTACCGTAAAAAGGGCAAGGGCTACAAGCACCATCAAGGCCAACAACCAGCTTCTTCCTCCTATTTGGATGCCACCCACTACCTGCCTGGAAGCAAGCAGGCGTTTTGAGGGTGTGCCCAATGGCAACTTTCCAGTCTGCAGCCAGGATCCTGCATCCCTTTTGTTTTCAAGCCACCTGTTTCCTTTCCTCCCTGCTTGGACTGCTATAACATCAGACTAGTGGGTCCTCAGCACAGTAGTAGTAGGATATAACCTCCAGTTTATTTCTGTTCCCCTCTCCCCCGCTTCCCCGTCCCTTTTCATGGACCCAGTTCTTCTCCCTGCAAGATCTCGACACTGGATCGCTTTCTGGTGCCACCTGATGTATGACTTTCCGCCTGTCCTGCTTATCAGCAGGACCCTCATGAAGATCAAAAAGGATAAAGCCAGAGTTGTCATGATCACCCTGGCATGACCTTGCCAGCATTAGCTCGGCGTGCTCATGGACTTGGCAACAGTGGCCCTGTGGAAACTGTAATGAGTGGAAAAAATGCTAAGTCAGTCTGGTCTGACCAAGATATTGTCTGCACCTACCAATAACCAAAAATAACTTTGATTTCTTCTCCCACCGCTGTTCAGAGGTTACTCAAAAATTTTTCTACCTTCTGTTGAAAATCTTATACCTAGTTTTGAGAGTTTTTTTGCTGTCTTTTGTCCTTGTATTTAATATCACTCCAAAAGATGCATAGATTATACTGCTACCCTCACTGAAGAATCTTACAAACTCTATTTACATATTATTTTAAGTATCTTGGGCCTTATTCATGGCTGATGTAATTCAAATGGCTTTAACAGAGTCAGTTTTATGCTTGGGATGACTCTGTCCTCTCTACTCTAAACAATACAATTCAGGCTGAAATCCTGGGCCCAATGGGTAGGTCTACGCTGCAGCTTAGAAGGTGCCATTCCCAGCCCACTAGGCAGATTCACACTAGTGCACTAAAGCAGCAATGTGAACGTTAACACTGGAAGCAGCCTGGGTAGTTATCGTCCTTCTTACCTTTTGGACCTTTTCTATTCTCTTGCTGTGTAGAATGGAGCTCTAAATTCCATAGCCTGCATGTGACCTAACTTTTTTATGCAGTGCTAGAAAATAAAATCTCCCAAATGCATTCTTATTCTGCCTTTTGTCACACTCAGCTCCTTCTGATTTTGTGAAATTCACATAGTTTAGTTTAAATATACATTTCAGTGATGTTTGTTACTTGTATTTGGGGGGTAGGGAGGAATGCAATGTAGCACATAATAGGAATTTAAAGGATAGGGGCTTTTTAGAAGTAAGCTTTTTTCTTTTTTGGTGATTGGTTGTTTTTGCAGGGGTAGGGGAAGAATTACAGTTGATTTATGCAGGACCAAGATAAATTTGACCTCTAATCTAGAATTTTACTGTGAGTGAGATTCTTGCCTTTCATAATTTGCATCTTCATTGACTGAGGTAGAAGGTGTTTTTCATCGTTACATAGTGATTAATCACAGATGTAAATTCAGGTTCCTCCTGATACAGTCCTTTACCATGCTCACTGTGGTTGATTAATTATTAGGAGGCATAAATTGGTTGACCTGCATACCTCGTAGTCTTGATTTTTCGTTGCATTTCATGGTGTTCCAAAGAAGGTGAGCTGCTTTGGTAGGCTTTGCTGTTCCATGTCTACACAGTGCTGCAGTACAGGCAGCAAGGAGCTTCACCACCCTGGGGAGGAAGTCTGCTATGAGGGAGTACGGCAAGTTTTCCCCCGCACAGATGTGGGATCTCTACATCTCTTTTGGATGTTGTGTATGCCAGGGAGTGCACAGAGAAAGAAATATCTGTCCTACACTGCAATTGTGCCCTGTAGTGGAGCAGAAGCTCAAAGCAAGAGAAGCTCATTATGCTTTCCCATTTATTTTGTGCACCCGCAGAATAGCATAAACAATCTGATACAATCTGGTAATTTTTAGTACTTTCCTCCATTTCACTGATGTACCAGCTGTCTATTGATCCCTAGAAAAAATGTCCCTCAGACTTTCTAGTGTAGAAAGATAGAGACAGAAAAAGAATAAACTGTTATAATATGCTTCAAGAATATTAAATTCTTGCCCAATATCTTTTCTCTAATAAAGAACATCTCTCTTTCTGTGTAAGATTATGAAGTTGCTTGCACAATACTTTGACATGAGAGACAGCCATATTTGGCCCTGAATATTATTTCACTATTAAAGTGGGTCTTTATCTAGGGACTGGCAAATCACCGATACATTTAAAACACTGTATATGTCTTAGGCTGTTTTGTCTCCTTTCATTTTGGTTAATCTCTTGGACAAGGCTAATCACATCAAATCCTCTATTGAGCATTGTTGCTCTGTATGTTATAAAATAGCAAATTACATTAAATATCTAGTAGGTTTCAGGTTTCACTCCGTAAATAAATGTGGCTACTACATATCTTGGTACAGTGCATAATTGCTTAATTAAAAATTGTGTTCTTGAGTTTGAGTGTTTACATTGATTTATTTGAGATAATAAATCAGAAAAAATCCATAATATTTTTCTGTGTAGCTGTTTAGTTATGGCAGGAATGAACGATTAGTTTCAGATTATCAATAAAATGTAAATGTACAATAACAGAGTAATCTAGTAATGTTATTACTGTATATCCCTTTTCTTTTCTTACTCCATTTCCTCCTATTGTTTGTTATATGTATGCAGGACCAGAATTGCCCATGAGCAGAGAACTAGTCTCAGGCTTGTGCATTACTTCAGGCCAGCGTAAGCCCTCAAAATAGGATTTAAGTGGGAATTAATTGTCACATAGACTCTGTGCTGCTCCTCTGCGCACAGATGAATTTCAATTTCATTGTGTCATGTCTGAAATTAGACTGCAAACCCCTCTTGGGCAAGGACCATGTCTTTGTACTTTTTCTATAAAGCCCCTAATTCATTTTTGAGGGTTGTATAAATAAATTTTTAAAATTAGAATTTTGAAAATATATATGACTAAAAAAATACTTGGATCAAATTCATTCTTGGAGTGACTCAGGTGAAATCAGAAAAATTATATCAGGGTTCAATTTGCTCCCTTTTGGCTATCTTTGTATTAGAAGTAATATTTTTTGCTTCAAGAACTTAAGTAATATGCCTTAAATCTGAAACAAATTGTATAGATTCTGCTCTTATATCAGTGTAAATCTGATGTAACTCAGTTGAAATCCGTGGCCTTATCTGAGGCTTAATCTGGTATAACAGAGCAGAATTTGGCCCAAAATTTCAAGGTAAAATTCTCACCTTACATATTTTCCTTGTCTGTTACAGGTCAATGCACAAACTGACACAGCTGGAGAGGCTTGACCTAGGCAATAATGAGTTCTCTGAGCTGGTAAGGAAAAATGTTTTGGTAGAGTGTGTGTGTATGTGTATGTGTGTGTGTGTGTGTTAGACCTTTTGACATGGAGAATTAAATTTTTAACTTAAAAGATGTTTTGGCACTGGTCACATTTATTAGTAGAATAATGAATTTGCCATGGCTCAAGAGGATTGGTAATGGAATTACAGGACCTTTCAATTCCAGCAAGCTGTTTGAAATCAGCTCAAAGTTGGAAGTGAATGAATATCAATAACAACTAATAGATGTGGGAGGCCTGCCAATATGTGAAATGAATTGGTGATCCCATCATAGCTACTTATGAACAGGTGTTAATATTTCCAAAGCTAGTGCCACATTTGGCACTATGTGGCATACTTACTAGCAGGGGTAAACTTTTCAAAAGCACTTATGTGACTTAGGAGCCTAAGTCCCATTGACTTTCACTGAGGCTCCTAAATGCCTGTTATTTTTGAAAATGGGACCTAAGTTATTTGGGTGCTTTGGAAAATTGTTCTCTCTCATTAAAGAGAAAAAGGACTAATTTAACATCGTCTATGGGTGTGTTTCTATTATTTCAGGGATGAGACACTTTTGTGGGGCAATGTGAGGAAATTTAAACTGATCTTCTGTTGTGCTTATTCTGTAGATAGATAGAGGAGCTATTAATCCAGCACATTTATTAGGCACTAAGTTCCTTCTTTCTATGAGTCTATCTTAGGTATTTCTATAGTACCATCACATTAACACCTAAATTACAACTTTTTATAATATGATGTTTTCCCACCTGTATCTGTAAAGCAGCTAGCACACAATTGACATTATATAAATAACCATTAATATTTAACGGTAAACAATGTCAGCTTGATCATCAGCAGTGGGCTTCTAAATAATATTGCGTTCCATCAATTAAAACAATAAATTCTGAATGAGCTGATGAATAACAAATTATTCAGCAATTTGTGTTTGGTGTTCTAAAGTTCAAGAGAGGTTGAGGCCACTTTGTACCACTGCTGCCTCATCCTCTATCAGACTTTCAACTGCCAGAGATCTGTCATGGTCCAGATCTTTGTAAAACAGCATGTTTGTATGTACCAAAATTTTGGGACAGTTTCATCTCTTGTGTGTGGTATTATGAGGAATTAGCTGCAGTAAGCCTATCTGTGAGAAAGCACAGAAGTCCATTAAGCTGTAAGCTTTTTATTTGAAAAGTAAGATTTCTTCACAAACAATTTTGAAGCTGTCATTGATTAGGATATGTTTGCTCTTTCCAGAAAGTCCAAAGATATATATAGAAAAATTTCTTTATTTGGATATTATGCAGCAAAATAGATGCCAACATTATTGTCTGAAAGAGATGTGCTTTATTTCAGAAATAAGAAATGGATCTATTAGGATGGAAATGGTGAAAATTTCTGGTTGAGTGAAAAATGTGTGCACAATATAATGGGTAAAAGTGAACTCAGGACCCTATATCTGAATTCTCATGGTGTATGAAAAATCCATTAGGTTGCATAGGTATAATAGAACAGGATTTGACCCATTTCCTCCAATATAAATAATTTCTGAGGAACTGCATGTGAAGTAAAAATTGTCATTAATCATAAATCCAGGTAAATTCTTATTAGAGAAAACCAGTTATAAGTCTGTATGTTTAGTTGTACGCATATATTGTTGGCACTGCAGTGCAAACCATCCATTTCTGACTGGCATGCATAATATGTTAAAACTAATTCTGAAGCATTAGTGACATTACTTTTCACTACAATGGAGTGCTCTTTTGCATAATTGTATAAATCACAGAACGGGAGGAGGTTTTAAAAGAAGAAAATTTCTATCAGATATATCATTGGAATCACAGAGATGGAAAAAGAAAGTCAAAATATAAACAGTTATAGTATATGAGAATTTTTTTAAATGTATGATCAGACATTTTGAAGTAATAATACTTGTAGGAAAGGAGACAGGAGGGGAGAAGTTGCAGGGATTGTGATTGTTGAAATCATCTAACATTTCTCATGGAAATAGGAGTTTCTTTCTTGGAAAACATTTCACACTAGCTCTACTACTGTCAAAGATTATACTTTGTGGGTGACTTGTCTACCTTTTGAATATCCAACAGTCATTAAGGTTCCTCATTCTGGACTGATCCAAGCCAAACTGAAGACAATGGAAAGACTGCCATTGACTCTAATGGTGTTGGATCAGGTCCATCATCTTTGATTAGGATGGCGTTTGCTGTCATTTTATAAAAACAAACAAAACTTTAAAATAAACACTCATTTCAACGTATTTGAAACATCCACTAGCATCCCAATGTCCCTATGTAGCAACATGCTCATTATGATTTTCTTTCTTGATTATTGTAAACATCTTGATGATTATTGATATATACAATATTTAATAGGAGAAGATAGTTCTTTGAGATGAAGCAAGACTGTATAACCACCCAAACTTCCCAACCCATTTTCAGATAAAACTCACCTTTTCATATACCATAAATGTGTTTCTAGCAAAAAAAAGTGGTTTGTACAATTCCTTCTCTCTTAAAGTTCCACAGGTAAAAATATGGATTCAAACCTTTGAAACAGGTTTTACATCTCAAAACTAATTATTATTAATTCATAGTTTGAAATATCTGTGTAAAAAACATTTGTAAAAATCAGTCTGTTTGAGGAAATTTCACTGACCCCTCTGCCAAAGATCTACATTCAACAAATAAACTGCATGCTACCAGAGCTGAGGAAAATTCAGAATTTCCATCTCATGGGAAATTCCAACATTTTGACATTTATTTTTGTCTCAAATAGGAACAAAAAGTTGTAATTGTAAATTTTTTCACTGATTGGAAATTAAAAAAAAAATTGGAATTTTGATTGAAATGAAACATTTCTACATTCCCAAAATCAAAATGTTTTATTTTGGTTTGTTGAACTGATCAGAAACAGTTTTGGGTCAGTTCAACATTAAAAATAATTTTCCTGTTGTGGTATAGTGTCTCATGGGAGTTGTAGTTCAGGATCCTTATGCCCCGGCCTGGTACCATTCTTCCCTGTGGGTCAGGTTCCCTGGCTGGACTATGTTTTTTCTTGTGACTTCTATAGTGCACCTGGTCTTCCAGAGAGCCTAGCTGATTTTGAGTGGCTGGCCTTTGTAAATGCAGTAGGTCCCGCTCTGCTGTTGCAGAACAGGTGCTCCCAGCTGGCCTTGTTGAAGGGGTGGGGCTGCACCTGGGGCTATAAAGGGTTAGAGGGAGTTCCAGAAAAGGGCTGGATATGAGAAGGAACTGGCTGAGGGAGAGTGAGTCAGAGAGAGGTAAGAAGTTGCAGTAAGCAAGAGTGTCAGAGTCCCCTGAGTGGGAGGCAGTGAAAGCCAGAGAAGCAAAAAATGAGCTGAGGAACTGATTTTGGTTGCTTGTATAAGTAGGGACAATAAAAGCCTGCCTAAAAAGAAGACTGCAGGGGTAGTAGTAAGCTGGGGAGAAGCCCTGCCTTATGACACTGGCTAATAGGGGAGAATGGGGTTCTGAATGACAACTTCCATAAGGCAGTGCACTGACAGGGCAATGCAGTAAAGCATTTCAGGTCAGTTCAATGCAACAAAATATTCCGATATCATGAACTGACCCAAAACAAAATATTTCTTTTTGATTTTTCCTGATGGAAAATTTTTGCAAAATGTACAAAAATCAATACTACAGAAAGACAGATTTCCTATTTTAGCAATCTAGTTTTAAGTGTAATAAAAAAATTAGGCTAATGAAGTTAGTTTCATGAATGAAATGTTGCCCAGTCTTACATGATGCAAGTATCTGAAGCCTGCTAATATAGCTGATTCTTGATTTTTTTGTTTCCACAAGCAGTAATTTGACTAAAAAGCTGAAGTATGTCTGAGACATATGATATTCAGAGAGAGGGTCTTGCTATCTCTAAAGTCTTCTAGTCTTGAAAAAAGTGGATCCTTAAAATTATTGCTAAGAATGAGGATTTGGGAGATATAGGTAATTCAGAAGTGCATTAGGTGCTCCAGTAGCTCAGCAAAGTGTACACTGTTATGCTGCCCTCACTGTTAAGACTGTGTATTATGCCAAAAGTAAAATTTAACCTAAGCTCCAAACTAAGACTTAGTCTTTCAAGTCAACACATCTATCCTGAAGCTCCACAGTCCTGACTTTTGTTCTGTTTCATTCAGAAATTACATTTTGACAGCTGACAATATTCTAATTGCATCAAGGACTTCTAAGGCCTTTGAATCCATTTCTACTGAGATTTCCTATACCATTTGATAAAGAGCAATAATGTATGTAAATTAAAGAACTGTACTGCTTAATTAATTTTATTTCTGAAAGTCTGATGTAGATGATTAATATATTTATAAAGAACAAAGGAGGACAGGGAAACCATTTGAAAAAAAATACAGAATTAATGAGCGTGTCAATTACACTATTTATTTTTTCTCTAGCCTGAAGTTCTGGAACAAATACAAAACCTAAAGGAATTGTGGATGGACAATAATTCACTTCAGATGCTACCTGGGGTATGGACATTTATATTATGTAATTATTTTCTTGTAAGAGATAATGAATACGTGTGTGTGTGTGTGTGTGTGTTTGTGTGAGTGTGCGCATAGAGGGATTATTTTCATTTAATAATAGATGGAGATCTCCATCATAGAATGTGCTATGAAATAAAACAAGACATTTTAAATGTTGCATTATTGCACAATAATACTGAAATGAGGAAATATTGCTCTATAGTAGCATTGTATAATTCTGTTGAATTTTGTTTTAATATGTGAAAATTTCCACTTTATTTGGTTTTTGGTCATACATTTGTAAATTGTCATTTTCTTTAACTATATGTGTTTTTGAATGCTAGGGTAGTTATTGTGTTTTCCTGTCAGATGGAAGGAAAATGGATGTTGATACATCTGGGCTTGGTTAAGCTGAAAATAACTTCTATGACAGATGGGCTATGGAAGCTTGGCGAGCACTGTGGATTGCACTGCCCCAGAGGCTGTTTGTCAGGGTGAAAATCCCCTCTCTTTAGTTACTTCTGGGATACCTCAGTAGGCTTTCAATGCTACCTTCTGAAGAAAAAAACCCCTCTTATTCCACCTAGCCCAGTTGACCTATTTAGTGGGCAGACACTTGTGAATGGTCTCATAGGAAAAAGAAAAACTGAGTATACTCAGAGTCTTTCATACATCCTGATGTAGGAGAAGACACATCCATGGCTTACATGTATAATCTGAGGCCTAAATCTCCTCATGATTCACTCTGTGCTTTGTTGTTGTGGCACAAAGACACTGTATAGTGTAACATCTAGAGAACCAAATACTACATGCACACTTCTAATTCAAACAATGTACCCATTAAGCCAAATTCTGGCCCTATCTGTTTGTGCTCAGAGTCAAAAACATCCTCACAGCACTAATCTACTCAGTGCCTGCAGATACCTCAGTCTCTTCTCAGAGAGCGTCTTTCAGGTGCAGTCAGATAATCTTTATGTGGCCACCTCTCCAAGAGTTAAGTCTGTAAAATCAACCTCTCCACTCCAGCTGGGGCACGATGAATGCAGATAATCCAGTGAGGGAAGTGGAGTTTCATTCCCAATTGTTTCATCCAGGGATATTGAATGGTATGTGCAGAAAAGAGAATCTCAGCCGACTGCTCTAAAATGGACTGAAAACAAGAATGGGAACAGGGACTTTGAGAATGTTTGTTTCCTCCTCTGTACTTCAGGCCAATCCATTTCTCTCACACTGGTGAGAGACACTGAGGAGTGATGATGGTGTTCCAGAGATGGGAAGCTACCCTCTGCCCCCATTTCTTTACTAGGCCCAACAATCCTAGGAACAGCTGACCAGTTGCAGAGCTGAGTTACTTGGCAATAAGATTTCCCTGCTTGTACAGGAAACACTGGATGTAGTTTATTTAGGTCACAACTTTATTCTTAAATATCTGTGAGTATCTGGCAGATAAAAGTGTACAGTGCAGGTAATTCTGTAATCATTTCAATATATCCCCAGGTGGCTTCTGTCAGCCCTCCCCCTTACCCAGCCAACCTGCTGCTAGGACCTCACCATTCCCCCCCCTTGTATGAGGGTTAATGGGGGACTATCGAGGAGGGGGGCTTTAGGTCCCTGAGTCCACCCGTTTCAGCTCCTTTACCTTTACAGGATATCTCTTTAAATACTTTACCAATCCATTTTATTTGACCACTGTATTCCTTCATTACAGAGTACATGCACTGCCCCATGTTTATATAATGAGTTGCACCATCATAGCCTAACTCCCCTTTCATGTTTGCCCCAACTAAGTCCCCCTGAACCTGTGTGGGGAAGGTGAAAAAAACTCCAATCCTGCTTCATCTTGGCCAGTCAGGCGGTGAGAGAAAAATTCCTTCCCAGCTCTCTGAGAAAGGAGTGACTAGCACAGTACTCACAGCGGATCCTGTGTATTTCACCAGCGGAACCCAGTATTTCACCACTTTCACAGGAGGGAGGGTGGGTGCTACTCCAGGTAAAAGATGGCTTTTCCTGCATTGGTGTGAACCTATATAGTCTCCCCTCTCTTCTGGTCACCTGAGGGGGTTGGGTCAGCGTCCCCATACTACCTGGTCTGTAGCTCTCTAGTCCTTAAAGAGGTGCACACTTTTTCCAACAAGCAAGACAACAGCCACAACTGCTTAATGTACAGGGAGGTCATTTGTGCTAACAGGACTCTACTAGGAAGCTAATTAACCTTACTGCTTAGACTAGGTTCTAAGTCAAAACCAAGTTGGCAGCTATGAGATCAAATGTAATACATCCTGTATACATTTTTAGAAACATTCAGGAGAAACCTACTGGTTTATCTCGAGATAATTTATGGATATTCTTCCATTTTTACCATATAATGCATTTAACATACTTAGCAATGTGAGAATATCAATGGCCTATGCAGTCCTTTTCCTGTTTCTGACAGTGACCAGTACTGGGTGTTTCAGAGTAAAATGTAAAATCTCTATTAATGAACAACTATCCAATAAGATGCAGTCATAGTGCAGAGCTCTCTGCACCTTTTCCTTGGCCTTTCCAAGTGCTCCTCCCTCTGCAATCAGGCTTTTACCCATGCCTGGGAGGAATCCTGCAGTTTTCCCACTCTTAGACTGGGGCCAGGACTACAGTACCCTGTGGGTGGTTTTTTAACACAATAAGAGATTTAGACACAATAAAAGATTTAGACACATATTTCTTACTCTTAGGCTTACGTAGGCATAGCTAATTACAGACACCCATACCTCTGAGGAGTGGGATTCAGACTGCTCCCCAGCAGTTTCTGCCTCACTCTTTGCCTGTTCTTCAGGGACTGCCCCTTTATGTATCTCAGAGTTCTTTGTTTCACTTTCTCCCACCTGAATTCCCACTCCTGTAGCTCAGCATGGTCTGAAGTAAAACTTAAAAAATGAATGATACCTATATTCTCCTTTCTTCTTATGTGGCATCTCCATTACTGGAGGTTTGCAACCATAGTAGACGTTCTGTACAATCCTCTGCTAATCTCTTTATGGATGAATAATCCTTTTGATCCACCCAGGATACCACATTGTCTATCCAAGAGCTTCTTTTTCTTCGAGTGCTTGCTCATGTTGATTCCATTCTAGGTGTGCATGTGCCCACATGCGGGGTCCTCAGAGATTTTTCCCTTAGCAGTATCCGTAGGGCTGGCTGTGGTGCCCCTTTGAGTGCTGCGCTCATGCATCGGTATATTAGGTGCTGCCGGCCCTATGCCCTTTCAGTTCCTTCTTACTGCCCATGGTGGGTAGCCAGAACACCTTTCCTTGCATAGCAAGGGCTAGCGGTTTCGTCTTGTCTGACTTCGAGCCTTAGGGCTTCATAAATAGGTGTTTATAGTAGTTAATGTTAAGTAGTTGTTAAATGTGGTTAGGAGTCAGAAGTTAAAGTCCCAGTGAAGAATTTGCACCTGGTGGGGCATGCCCCAGTCTCTAGGGTTTAAGCCCTGTGTGGACTGTAAAAGGCCTATGCCTGTAAGTGACCCCTATAGCAGCTGCCTCAAGTGCTTGGGGAAAATCACATGTGAAGGAGAAGTGTCATATTTGTAAAAATTTCTGACCAGGGACTTGGAAAGAGTGGGATATTCATTTGCGGGCTCTCCTCATGGAGGCTGCCCTATGTCCGGCTTCTGAGCTGTCCCACAAAGACTTGCCTAGTATGTTGGCCCCCTGTTGCCAATGCCCAGAAAGAAAACAAAGAAGCATGGCTTCCTAGCACTGGGCAAGAAAAGCCATGGGGCATCAGGCAAAGGACCCAGTTTGGGCCTCCCTTCCACTCCGGAGCCACATGGACGTGTGTCTCCACAGTCAGGGCCTGTAGCCCCTTAAAGGATTCACCACCGACTCTTGGGAGTGGTAGAGACCCAAACTTCTGGTGGCATTGATGCCTTCCCAAACTTCACCAGTGCTGGGAAAGCAGAGGCCTCCACCAGCATGTGCCTCAGGAAGCAGCAAAGGCTCCCTATGAGGGCAAGCCAGCTGCTAAGACCCGTGAGGGGGCTGTGGAGCCTCACCGATCCTCCAAGACAAGGCAGTGCTCTCCATCTCTGTACTGCAGATCTCCGATGTCACAGCCCAGATCCTCTGGGGCTCACCCTCCATCACCAGCATTGCAATTGCAGTCCCCGCCATCTTGACACAGATTGCCTAGGAGGAGGTGCAAGTCAAGTCTCCGTACTACAGGCACTGTTCGCCCTCCCACCAGTCGTCGCCTTGGTGCAGATCTCGGTCCTCTGTCCCAAGGGAGCACTCCCTGTTGTGATTCCGGTCCACCCCGGCACTGGTCCCTTCAATACTGGCACCGATCCTCTCACTCCAAACACTGGTCTCTGGCATCGACGCTCAGCAGGCAGTCAGAGGCGTCGATGGTCCTGCTGTGGTTACCAGAAAGGGATTCCACCGGCATAGAAGGGCAGTTCAGCCCCTCGCCAAGACTGCATCGGCGTTTGGGCACCTGAGGCTGCACCAGCATCTCTGGCGCTGCCTTGCAGCACGGCGAGTGCAGTGGCCATATTAGAGTGCCTGGGCACGCCGGTGATGACAATGTCCCCTTTACACTGCTCATCTACTGCCACCTCGGAGCAACAGCTGGGGGTACCGGCAGCACTGGATTCGATGGGTGAGACTCAGAGATCGGGGTAGAGGAGACAGCGCCCATTCCAAAACTATCCTCCCCCACGGGGAATGATGCCTTCCCTGGCAGTACAGTCATTGTCATCATCCCCGGATGAGGCAGTCGCGGGACCCTCAAGGGCTAGCCCGCCTGACAATTTTAAAGAACACTAGGCCCTGCTGCAATGGGTGGCCAAGAACTTGGGCCTAGAGATGGAGGAGATGGCCGAGCAGGCAGACACCTTGTTCAATGTCCTCTCACCCTCTACCCTAGCACATGTTGCACTACCAATGCATGATGGAGTCTTGAAAATTGCCAAGGCCCTCTGGCAAACCCCGTTGTCCATCCCTCCCACCTCCGAAAGGGCAGAAAAGAAGCAGGGGCACACTAATTCAACTCCCAAAAATACTGGACCTTTTGGGGAGAAAAATTTATTTAACAGCCAGCCTGCAATTCTGGGTGGAAAACCATCAGGCCCTCTTGGGTGGGTACAATTTTAACATATGGTACTCCTTTCATAAGTTCAAAGAGTCCCTCCCTCAGGTTCTGGCCCAGGAATTCAGGATCCTGGTGGAGAAGGGCACCACGGTGGCTAGGTGCTTTCTCCAGATCACGTGGAACTCGGCAGCTAGAGTGGTCGCATCGGCAGTGGTCATGAAGTGCAGCTCCTGGCTTCATACCACCGGCCGGTCCCAAGAGATGCAGACCTCTATGCAGGACCTCCTATTTGATGGGAACAGTCTCTTTTTGGAGCAGACTGATGTGAGGTTGCATGGGTTAAAGGACGCTGCAGTCTGCATGGAAGCAGTTCCGGCCACCCCCACCACCAAGGCCTTAGCAGCTTTGTCAGTGGCCTGCAAGGGGAAGGGATAGAAATATGAGCTTCCGTTGTAGATGCCCTTCCTTCACCCATGCAGCCTGGCACTGCAAAGCATCCCAGGGTCCAGAAGTGCTCATTTGGAAGATATGCTCGAGAGCGACACCCCAGTCAATTCCCTGGATCCATCTTGTTCTTTCCTTGACTATTTTCATCCATTCGGCCTGGTCGTGGGTCACTTTGGATCACTGGGTGATGGACATAGTATCTCAGGGCTATACCCTGCAATTTTTGACTGCCCCTCCTTCCCCATCCTTCTTCAGGGTCCCTTCTCATGAGCAACTCCTTGTCCAAGAGGTTGAGAAAATCCTGCACCTTGGGGCAGTGGAGGAGGTGCCTCGGGACATGAAAGGAAAAGGGTTTTATTCCCACTACTTCCTAATCCTGAAGGCAAAAGGGGGCCTCAGACCCATTCTGGACCTGCGTCGCCTCAACAAGTCTCTCAGAAAGTTTGAAGTTTCACATGGTCTCCCTGGATCCGGTACGCTGCCCTTGACTTGAAGGATGCCTAATTCCGTATTCCAAGGTCACAGATGTTTCCTCCAGTTCATAGTGGGTGGATGCCATTTTCAATTCACAGTGCTGCCCTTTGGCCTCTCATTAGCCCCGAGGGTGTTCACAAAATGTATGGCGTCAATGGCTGCTTAGCTGAGACATCTGGCTCATCAAAGTACAAGTGCAGAGAAGCCTTGATCTGGTGTGTTGCACCTGCTGCGACATGGGACTGTTAATAAATGAGAAAAAATCCACCTTTAATACTGGTCCAGCTAATAGAATTCATTGGGGCGATTCTTGACTCCATACGACCGAGAGCCTTTCTTCCAGAAGTGTGTTTTTAGGCCACGTTGGAGCTGATCTTCTATGTAAAGAACCACCCGCTCACCATGGCTCACAACTGCCTGTGGTGGTTGGGCCACATGGCCACGTGGCCATGGCTGACATACATGATCAGCCATGCTCGGCTCCATGTCCAGCCTCTGCAAGCGTGGCAAGTGTCTGTCTATATCCTCAACAGGCACAACCTAGACTAGGTAATCAGGGTGCTGGACCCCATCAAGTCGTTCCTGGATTGGTGGTTGGACCCCAGGTCAGTGTTGGAGGGAGTCCCCTTTGCAACCCTATTGCTGATCCTGGTATCTGATGCTTTGGATCTTGGCTAGGAAGTGCACCTGGGTGAGATAAGCACCCAGAGACGCTGATTGTGGGACAATCTGGCCTCCAGATCAACGTCAGGGAGCTCAGAGCGGTTTGCCTGGCCTGCCAGGCTTTCTTGCCCCTTCTGAAGGGCAAGTGGTGCAGATCCTGACAGACAATACCACCGCAACGTATTACATCAACAGGCAAGGCAGTGCCAAGTCTTTAGCCCTTTGTCAAGAAACTCTCTTCCTTTGGGTTTTTTGTGTGTGGCATGCCATCCATCTGATACCTGCATACCTGCCTGAAACCAGGAATGTCTGAGATCATCTCAGGAGGACTTTCTCATCTCACCACGAGTGGTTGCTCTATCTGAGGCAGGCCGCATAATCTTCCAGAGGTGGGGGACCAGCAGGTAGACCTATTCGTGTCCAGGCAGAACAGAAAGTGCCATGTGTTCTGTTGGATCCAGGAGATGGACGCCTTTTTCATTCTGTGGCCGGGAGTGCTGATATATGCCTTCCTCCCTGTGCTGTGAAGATCAAGCAAGACAGAGTGAGAATTATCCTAATAGCCCCCATGTGGCCTTACCAGCACTGGTTTGGCACGGTGCTGAGCCTTTCTGTAGCTGCCCCACTGGCCAGGTCTGCTGTCCCAGAACCACGGCAGCCTTTTGCACCTGAACCTGGAGGCACTGCATTTGATGGTTTAGCTCCTGCATGGCTAAGCATGGACAAACGGGTATGCTTCGCCCATGTTCAGCAGGTCTTGCTGGGTAGCAGAAAACCCTCCACCAGAGCTACTTACCTGGCCAAATGGAAAAGGTTAATGTGCTGAGCCTCAGAACAGCATATTCAGGCCAAGCAGGCCCCGCTGCAGGAGATCCTGGATTATCTGCCACACCTCAAACTCCATGGCTTGTCCCTGTCATTGATCAAGGTCCACCTTGCTACTGACTTGGCTTTTTATCCTCCAGTCCAAGGCTGGTCGATCTTCAGTTATACTTATGACATGACAGCATTGTTTTTGAAAGGCTAGGAGCATTTATACCTGCAAGCCTGGGATCCCATCCCTCCCTGGGAACTGAATCTTGTGCTGTCGAGGCTTATGGGGCTTCCTGCTCTCTCTTGCTTCTCTCCTGGAAAGTTTCGTTCCTGATCGTGATAACGTCAGCGCACAGGGTGTGTGAGATCAGGGCACTTACTTTGGAGCTGCCCTGTATGGTCTTCTACAAGGATAAGGTCCAGCTGCGAACACATCCAGTGTTTCTACCCAAGGTCATTTCCCAGTTTCATACTGGCTAGGACATACTTACCCATCTTCTTTCCAAAGGCTCATGCATCAGATGAGGTGCACAGGCTACACACTCTGGACGTCAGGAGGGCATTGGCCTTCTATATAGATAGAACAAAGTCATTCCGTAAGTCAACGCAGTTGTTCATTGCGGTGTCTGCTCAGAGGATTTCATCCTGGATCATGGCCTGCATCCGCTATTGCTATAAGCTGGTGAAGGTGCCTGTGATGGCACACTTAAGGCACAAGTGTTGTCAGCGGCCTTCCTGGCACAGGTGCCAATCCAAGAGATCTGTAAGGCCGCTACCTGGTCCACACATTTGCATCTCATTATACACTTATCCAGCAAGCTCGAGATGACACTGACTTTGGCAGAGCAGTGCTGCAAGCTGCAAGACCATGAACTCTGAGCCCATCTCCATTGATACTGCTTGTGAATCAACTAGAATGGAATCAACATGAACAAGCACTCAAAATAAAAATGGTTTCCCACCTCTCATAACTGTTTTTTTTTAGATGTGTTGCTCATGTTCATTCCATTACCTGCCCTCCTGATCCTCTCTCAGAGTTGCTGGCAAGAAGGAACTGAAAGAGCATAGGGCTGGCAGCGCCTGATATACCGCTGCATGAGCACGGCACTCAAGGGGGCGCCACAGCTGGCCCTACAGATACCGATAAGGCTAAAATCTCTGACGACTGCATGTGTGGGCATGCGCACACCTAGAATGGAATGGACATGAGCAACACGTTTCAAAGAACAACAGTTAAGAATGGTAGATAACTGTTTTTTCTGCCTTGTTCTTTGTATATCAATTGTCTCTTCCAGTGCCCATGAACATGCCTTGCACTGAATCTCTTAAAAGGTGCCCTAAACTCAAAATATTTCTTTTCACACAGTTTTCATTCATCTGGCAAGCGTTTTCTGAGTTCCTATTAGCTCTAATACTTTTTTGTTGGTTAATTATCTATCCATGATATTTTCAGAATTCTTCTAATACCATAATTCAAAAATTTATTTTTTTCAATGGTCTGCATCTCCATGTTTCATATCTGTATTTTAATAATGACCAAATGTAAGTTCTCTTTTAAATACTAATAAATATGAAACTATTATCCCCTTTCCTGCATACCTGGAAGTAATCTGTGCTTGAATTAACTACTTGTAATCATAAAGCAAAGAACACAGAAACAAAATAAACAGGTGGAACATATATCATTCATAAAATACTATAGGCAGCTCCCATGTCCTTCATGGATGTCCATGAGGGAATCAAGGCAGGGGCTATTTTTGTTTATGTATTTAAACATGAGTATTGAGATCCCTCATTTAATTTTACAGTAAGAACAAAGTAATTACTGTAGATCAGTGGTTTTCAAATTGTGGAATTTAAGGCAGTGGGTTGCGGCGGCTCTGTCTCTGACTGGGCCATTAAAAGTCCTGTCAGTGGTGCTGCCCGGCTAAGGCAGGCTAGTCCCTACCTCTTCTGACACCGTACTGTGCCTCGGAAGCAGCCAGCAGCAGGTCCGGTTCCTGGTTGGGGAGCCACAGGGCTTTGCGTTCTGCCCCAGCCCCGGCTAATGGGAGCAGGAGGCGGGGGCAGTGCCTGCGGGCAAGAGCCACATGGAGTTGCCTGCATGCCTCCACCTAGGATCTGGACCTGCTGCTGGCTGCTTCCAGGGCGCAGGGCAGTCTGCAGTGCCAGGACAGGCAGCAAGCCTGCCTTAGCACCCCTACTGCGTCACTGACTAGGAGGCACTCAAGGTAAGCCCGCAATCCCTTACCCCAGCCCTGAGCCCCCTCCAAACCCAGAGCCCCTTCCTGTAGCCATGTCCCCACCCCAGAGCCTGCATCCACAGCCCAGAGCCCTGACCCCCTCCCTCACCCCAACCCTCTACCCCAGCCCTGAACCCCCTCCCCAAACTCAGAGCCTCCTCCTGCATCCCAAACCCCTCATCTCCAGCCCCACACCAGAGCCTGCACCCCCAGCCCAGAGCCCTAACCCCCTCCAACACCACAACCCGCTCATCCCCAGCTCCGTTGGGTCGCTGGCATCAACAATTTCTTCAACTGGGTCACTAGAAAAAAAATTGAAAACCACTGTTGTAGATTGTAACAGCACTTGAAAGAAGAATAATTATCTTGTCACTACTGTAGGTCCACCTCTGCCTATTTTTTCAATATGTTTATTCTACATGCAAGTTCAATAGATATAAACTTCAGAAAAATCACAAGCACTGCTTATGTTAATTTTTCCAGGTGAACTTTTATGTCATGAATAATGTGCCAATGCTACTCTAGCGGACCAAAAATCATTTCCTTTCTGAATGTTACATTTGATTTGTCAGATGTGATTTGTCATGGATACATCTTTAAAATTATAGTTGTCATTTTTACTAGGACTACAGCTTTTTAAAAAGTATTAATTACCTAACTTCAGTTTAGGCTGTTTAATGTTAAACAGATTTTGAGAGAGATCCCAAAAGGCTACAGAATTCCTTAGGGTAACCAAATTGATCATTGATGGTACTGCTGCAGCTCAAACATTGTATTTGGGCAGTGAATTATTGCCTTTTAAGATCCAGCCAGATTTTAAGTCAGCATCCATAATTGTATAAAATTTAGATCATATCGGCTTCACCCCTAGAAAGACTCATTCATGTGCCTAGTGTCACACTGAGGACAATGACAACTGGGGCTGTTCTACAATGAAAACTTACATTGGCATAGCTTTGTCTGTCTGACGTGTCAAAAATACACATCCCTGGGAGATGTAACTATGTCTGTCTAACCCCCAGTGTAGACAGTCCTAGGTTGACGGAAGAATTCGTCCATTAACCTAGCTTCTACCTGTTGGAGAGGTGGATTTACTACAGTGATGGCAGAACTGCTGCTGTTGCTGTAGTAAGTGTATACACTGAAGCCCTATAGTGGTGCAGCTGCAGCGTTTTAAGTGTAGATATCACCTAAGTATAGACTGATTGTGTGAGTAAGAGTTCCTAGGATTGGTTCCTAGTTAAAGAACCAATGACACTTTAGTGATTTTTTTTTTATTTTGAATAAACAATTTTTTTTGCAAAGTTGATTGGGTTGGTACATCTAAACAACAAAAAACAAGCAATGATTGATTTTCCAATTGCCTGGAATGATAGCAAATTTTAGAGGATTTGTAATGCTGATGACCACCATTTTATTAGGCTTTATATAGTAACATAATTTTTAGAAATAACATCAACTGTTTTCAACTTTCTCAGATGTCAGTCCTTCATTTTGTGGTTATCTGAATAGGAAAGCTCTCAAATCAGATTAATTTTATTGAAGCAACAGCAATCTGGGTAAAAATAAACATTCAGATAGCAAAAGATAAGCCTGGGCTACTACTGCATGTTTCTGTTAAGCATTAGAGATTCCTATGGAATGCATATCTGCTCAGCTAACCCTGTTTATACCATGTCGTTAAGTCTATAGGGAAGTTAAAGCAGTTGGTGTACCTGGATATGTCAAAAAACAGGATAGAAACTATTGACTTGGATGTATCAGGATGTGAAGCACTTGAAGATCTCCTATTGTCATCCAATATGTTACAACAACTGCCAGACTCTCTAGGTGAGAAGAGTAAATGCTGATTGATAAGCTTTTAATTTTGTTGGTGTTATTTATATCTCTGCAACAGAGATGGGCCTGAGTTACCAAGCTAGAATCCAGACCTGAATATAAACTACCCCCAAGTTCAAGAGTTGTTTATATTTGGTGCTCTGGTTCAAATTGCAAAGATAAGATCAGGATCTGCATCTAGATACAAACTTTCCCCATGTTTGGAGGAACTGAGATCTGGTGTTCTAGTTCTGGATCATCTCTATTTCACAGTAAAGAAAGGTGTTATTGGTCAAGTCAATCCAATGTAAATTTGATAGTGTTTATGACAGTCCATTTATATATACTAATTGCTTTAAAATCCAAGGGACAAATCCTGCCCTGTTACAATGGTGCAACCGAAATTGACATCAATGGGGATGCACCAATATAAGTGGGAGAAGACATTGTGTCAAAATATTTTATTTTCTGTTTTTGATTATTTGGTTTACATATAATTTTCTAATGGAATTATTATTACTTCTGCAATTACAGATACTTACAAAACAAATATGCATATTCCTGTAAAGAATTACTTTTTTGTTATTTTGCGATCTTACTTTATTTTCCATTATTTAAAAGAAGTTCTAAACTGTTCAGTCTAAAAGATTTGTATTATTTTTGTCAGACTATGCCATATACTTAGAATAATCTGATAATAGTAAAGGCCATAATACTAGATATGGTATGTAGACAGATGACATTCAAGCTGAGTCCTTTTCATCTAAGTATTGTATGTTCATTTTCTATGCACGGTCAGCATCTTTGTTTGGTATTACAAAGTTTAAACATGTCAAATACAATTTAATTTTAAGTGCCAAATGCAAATATTGGGCCCCGCTCAGGAAAGCACTTAAGCATATGATTAACTTTCAGCCCATGCTTAAGAGTTTAGCTGAATCAAGGCCATTTTCAGTTAAATATATGGAAATATTTTATCTTCATTACAAATGAAATATAGAACAAAGTCATTTTGATTGTATTAGATTTTCATAATTTCTTTTCATGTCTTGCCATGATTCAACAAAGTACTTAAGCACATACTTAACTTGACTTCATTGGGACTATGCTTTCAAATAGACAAATGCTTTCTGATTTGGTGCCTAAATCCACAGTAAATCATCTGAGACACTTTTGTTAGCTCTGAGTTATTTGCCTTGAATATAAGATTACAAATGTATAATTTAAAAACCTTTGACACTGAAATTAAAATAAAAATTTTAGGGACAGATCCTGATCTGTTTGCTAAATCCAAAGTAGGCATGGAAGTCATAACATTACTACAGTTCTACACTGGTAATAGTTAAAACAGAATATAGCATGTAGAAATTTTATTTGTAAAAGATCAATTAAAACAATTTGTTAATCACCCTACAGCAACCATTATGCAAGTTGGTCTTCCAGCTAACTGAAAGAAAAGGAGTATTGCCTCTTTAAGGGCTCCCTCAGAGCAGATTTGGAAAAGAGGGAAAGTTTACAGGGATGGACAGGAAGGGCAGGAAGCAATGTCACTGTATTGTCCTTTCTGCTGACTGGATGAGTGGTGGGATATTTACATGCAGCCACAGAGAGGCACTAGGTACCAGGATGGGAACAGCTGATGCACCCTGTATGCTCTTTGGCAGCCTGGGAGCAGACACAGGATGCAAATATGGAAGGAATCTGTGGATATCTGGGAATCCAGGTAGGGTGGGGGGGAGGCAGCCAAGCATTTTTCTGGAGACTTGCTGTGGCAGATGTCCAGTGCAGGTACTTGTTATGAAAGGAGTGTGGTTGTCACATAAAATAGATTGGACAAGGATTTGAAGTAAAGTATCCCTTTGAAGGATTTGAAGGAAAGTTAAACAAGGGGGGGCTGGGCCTCCCACATCTGCACCAGCAGGGAAGAGACACCTTCCTCTTTGTATTCATGAATATGCTACAGGACACACTCCCGCATTGGCCATCCACGCTGGAGGAAAGATAGGAGGCCATGGATAGGTTTAATTAGGTCACAACCTAAGTTCCCTATAAGCTGCACAGCTGCGCAGCAGCCTTGTTAGCGTCACACAGGTGCTCAGGGAACCAATTTAGCCAAAAAATCTTCTTGTTTTGTTGGTTTTTTTGTCAGCCCATTACTCTTTTCTCTTATCTCCTGCTATTGTTGCCATTGGAATACAGGCGTTTCGCATTCCCCATCTGTGAATGTAGACCCTAGTCCTGCATATATTTGTGCATGTGCTTAACTTGAGGCACATAAATAACTCCATTCATACTTGAAGTTAAGCATGTGCATTCAGGATTGGAGGTATAATACGTATGCTGCAATACAGACTTAGTCTGTTCCAAGTACATATTGTACTAAATTCTCTCTACCCACATATCTGTCATTTAAAATACCTTTCTCTGTTTTGTAGGATTGTTGAAAAGGCTTACAACACTAAAAGTAGATGACAATCAGCTTACAGTACTGCCCAATGCAATTGGAAAGTAAGTAGAAGAAATTTCATATACTACAGCATCTCTAACATTAGGAGCAACCTGCCTTGCTTTGCCATATGCATATTGTTTTGAAAGAGACAAAAGTAAAATCTATTGAAATGAGAGCTAATTTTAAGAATATGGGTCTAATTCTCATCTTATGTTTGAAGTCAAGGAGTTACACTAGTGTATATAAGCAGAAAATCACATGCCATTATCTGTTATGTTTTCCATATACAAAGAGCAAAGATATATTTTTAGTCTAAATTATTTATAGTTCGGATCAATAGAGGAACAAAACTGGAAAGAAAAAAAGTAAAGTCTTCTCTCAAAAAGTGTGTCTCTCTTCAGTGATGGTCTCCACTGAATTCTTGGAACAAAATGGCTGCCAAACTTTACACACATGAACATTGCTTAGAATTTTTAAAGGAGTAGAGCATATTGCATAAAACAAAAGGAATGACAGTTTCATAGGTACATATTACACAATGTGGATAATACTGTGTAAATAATCTCATAACAGTGTTCTTCTATAACTCCTAAACTCTGTAGTTGTATGAGAAGTTATTTGGTTCTTGCAATATAGTCTGTCAGTTGTACTGGAGTTCATAGTGCTTTTTTTATTTAGTCTTGGGTTTATTGTGGAGTTAACGCTCAAATTCATTACAAAATTCAAGACTGATGGAAACCTCTCTCTAAAATGGTGAAAAGATTTGCCTATTTTTCAATTAGACTGCAATTATGTGCATTCTTTTTTGATAGAAAACTGATAGAGAGCTGACCCTTTTGTCTTAAAAGCATTTTCCCCCTCTACTGCTTTTACTGCTGCAATGTGGATCAAATGAATGCTTGTAGGGATTTTTAGAATATACTATATTGTCTACTAGAATTTAATCTTGCATCTGCATGCAGTAGGATTTTTAAAGAACAAGTTTGTTCAAGCAATAACAGTTTTTCAGGCTATGAATAGTTTGTCTTGTGTAAGAGATTGACAATGTGCTCTATCTATACAGTTTAAAAAAAATCACATAAAACAGTCAGCATTTTGCTAAATGATGTTCCTTTTGAAATGATCTGTTTTTAAAGCATTTTCCAGATTAACCTCAGTTTAATAAGCAGTAGTGTAAACAAATAGATACCTAAATTATGGTGTTCATTCAGATGCTTGCTTTGTTAGAGATTTTATTTTACTTTTATCTTTCTTTTTAGGTAGGTATTTATGGTAAGTATAGTGATTGAATATCCATCATATGAAATGTCATATTTGAATATTTTTATATTATAGCATTTTAATTTATATAAAGGTGCCCATAAATAAACCATTTATTTAAAAGTTCTAAATCCAAATATGTTCTTGTTGATAGAACATAGTTTTTTTTTCTTATTCTTTAGATACAGAACTACTGCACACCAGAATGAAGTTAGAGAACCTTTGAACAAATAGCAAAATGTTGCAAGTGGATCCCACTTGTGAGCCACAGGAAACTCACTCTGCAGCTTAGTATGGTGGGCAGAACATTCCCACACTCCTCACTCTAGTAAAGCCCTCTTCAACAAACCCTGCTTTTACTCCAGACAGTGTTCCCTGGTCTGCTGTGTCCTGAAGACGTCATTTTAAAGCTCTCTTGAATAGCTCATTATACTTCTCCAAAAATACAGAGATTTAAGTGTATTCTGAGTCAATACCAAATATATTAAGGCCTGTAGAACTGCTTTAGTCTCTACTCTGTATAACTAGAGCTTTAACAAGTGTTTGTTTTTTGCAGGATCTTTCAATAACAACTTAATTAACTGTTGGTATGACATTCAAAAAAATTCTGAATTCTGCAACATTACAGCAATAGCAATGAAAGCTGAATTTTGGCTTGAAATAGCTTACCTGATGAAGGTTCACTGGATTTATGTGATGTGCATTGGTATATAGCAATAGAAGGTTTCATGAATCCTATGAGACAAAGTTTATATAGCAGTAAATATTGAAAGCGAGGTAGATCTGAAGATGATAGAAATTATATTGGACACTATCCAGATGGTTTATGCACTACTTGGCACTTTGGTGGCTTTTTGTAGTGTGCCTTTTTTTAAAAAAGAATCCTGTCATTAAGATATTATCTCGGTGATTGAATTGTTCAGAATTGAAAGGAATCCTCTGGTCTTATGCCAACTTTCTGTTAAATATTGTTTCTCAAGAAGCCTTAATTAGATCTCAAAAGAGAGATACTGCAGCTCTAAGAGGTGGATTTGCAGAACACTAGGATAGACAGCTAATACTGCTACATCATTTTTGAATGATTGTGCTTGTTAAATTTAGGGGCCTGGCAGCACTAGAGGTGAAGTAATTTTCTTCCATAGAATGAGCACTGTACCTATAACTTCAAATTGTGCTTCCCTTCTCTGACTCATTCATTACTTTAGACAGTTTCCTGCTGGGTCTTTGTCAAAAAGTGGTAGCCATGGTACCCACTGGAACATGTTATTGTAATATAAAAATCAACAATGAGGAGGAGAAAACTGACTCTCTCAGAACCGGATGTTATAATGACATAGAGAGCAGTCTGTCAACTATTTGATACTTGCCTTAATAGAACTGCCAGCAAAGCAGTTGGAGCCAAAAAGGTGGTAGTGATGGTGGTTAGTCACTATCAGCCTAGACTCAGAGATATTTAGGGTTCAACCCTGTGAGATGCTGAACAGTGTAGCCCCAATCCAACAAGCATTTAAACATGTCTTTAAGAACTCTGAATAGCCCCAATGGTTTCCCATTTCTTAAGTGCTTTGCTGGATTGAGCCCATAGAGAGAAAAAATGCTTATCTCTAGAGATGTGCTCATTCATGACCTGGAGATATCATTTGCGCACACAGAATCGTAGAATCATAGATTATTAGGGTTGGAAGGGACCTCAGGAGATCATCTAGTTCAACGCCCTGCTCAAAGCAGGACCAATCCCCAAATCCCTAAATGGCCCCCTCAAGGATTGAACTCACAACGAAAATGACATAATGAGAGCAGAAAACTAATTAACTTGTCAGATAGGAAGGATGGTGTCACAGAGTGGCTGGCCCTTTATGGAGAGTTAGCGGGAGACAGGGAGATGAGGCTAGGTTGGGTCTCCAGTCTTGTTTCACTACTTCTTCCTTGTTGGCTCTGTCAGTCAGAGCTGCCTTACCTTGTTTACTGAGTCTGGTTCCCTTTCTCCACCCAGGATGGCAAAATATATCTGCAGTAGTGACCTAGGGTTGAGACTTTCTAGCATGGATCTAAGTGGTACTGCGCTAAAGAAGCAATTGGTTACATCCTTTCCAATGTCAGGAAACACAGTTTTTATCAGGTCTCAGTACACATATACAATATGGTGGAAATACTTGAGCAGAGGAAAACTTTTGTATTTTGTAGCACATGTACTGCACTGTAGAATGCAAACTATTGTAAGAAAGTATTCTGATGTAATTCATGTAATGAATATCGTTTGAGTGGCTTCCAGAATGCATGTCATATAAATCCTGGCAATTGCTATAACAAACATACATATGTGAAACAGCTACATTGTTCACTGTTGTTCTTACCACAAAATCAAACAAATTGGTGATTACTTATCAACAAATTTATTGTTTTATTATATGATGAGACCCCAACTGCACTTCTGGCATACCCAAAAGTCCCACTGATTTCAGGGAGCGTATTTGGTGTGCAAAAAATGTAGGTTCAGGCCTGATACCTACCTTCCTTAATGCAAATTACACATCAATGTGAGGTAACCTTTTAAAATATCCTGGTGATATTCAGTACCATATCATCACCACTCTCCTAGTATTCTTTGGTGCTTTAAACCAGTGGTTCTCAAAGCTGGTCTGCCGCTTGTTCAGGGAAAGCCCTTGGTGGGCCAAGCCAGTTTGTTTACCTGCCGCATCCACAGATTTGGCCAATCGCGACTCCCAATGGCTGCAGTTCACCGTTCCAGGCCAATAGGGGCTGTGGGAAGCGGCGCAGGCCGAGGGATGTGCTGGCTGTCCTTCCCACAGCCCCCATTAGCCTGGAGTGGCAAATCACAGCCAGTGGGAGACATGATTGGCCAAACCTGCAGATGCAGTGGTAAACAAACTGGCCCGGCCCGCCAAGCGCTTTCCCTGAACAAGCGATGGACTTTGGGAACCACTGTTTTAAACAATATACATTTTTTTTAAAATGATAGGTGCAGTTAAGAAAATACTTGAGGAAAAATGCATCTCTCAAAAATACTGAAAAGCTTTAATTTCCCTTCATTTATCTCATCTGTAGCTATCTTTCTGGTGGATCTACACAATCAAAGTAGAGTAGGAAAAACTGCAGCAAGTGAAAGAGGAGGAAACAATGCAGAGAAGTAATAACTAAATCATGGTGAGAGAGGGCTTCTTTAAGTTACAGGCTTCTTCCACCAAGCATCTAGTATCCATTTTGTTATCAATTCCATCCTTCCCCAACTTTAGGGTGATTGATCAAATATGTGGTGAAAATAACATGAGAACGAGGACTTCTTAAGCTATGGGTTACTCTTCTCTCTAGTACAGGTAGAGCATGTGTTGGGCATAGCCCCATGGTTTCCAGGGGACACAAAAGCAGGGGAGGCTCCATGTTTTTTGCCACCCGAAGCACGGCAGTCAGGCCGTCTTCGGCGGCATGCCTGCAGAGGTCCGCTGGTCACGCCCATTTGGCAGCGTTTCTGGCGGGTGATCTGCCAGTTCTGCGCCTCCAGCGTACCCGCCGCCGAATTGCTGTCGAAGCCGTGGGACCAGTGGAGCTCCCGCAGTCATGCTGCCAAAGGCAGCCTGACTGCCGCCCTCACAGTGACTGACAGGCCGCCCCCTGCGGCTTGCCGCCCCAGGCACATGCTTGCTGCGCTGGTGCCTGGAGCTACCCCTGTACAGAAGACCCATACAGGTCCATTGCTTTCATACTCTGCACACCCAGGGAGAATGAGTGGACCCTCAGTGAGTGATGAGGTTATTAGAAACCTAACTAAATTCATGTGATAAGCTGTTGTGGCCAGGTTACCTTCCCTCTACAAACTCTGAACAATGAAAATTAGACTTCTGAGTTGCACAGAAGTTGTATAGCTGTTGGATAGCTAGATTAAGTCCAGTCTCACTTTGACTGTGTTCCTTCTGTTATCACAAACTTCATTTCTGTCCTGATTGTTACCAAGAGGGAAAGAGTTTGAGAATGTGTATGTCAGATGGTATCTTTTAACTAAAGTTATATTGCCTATTAAGGTTTCAGTGGCACCCCTTGTGTGGCTCATGACATTTACTGTTTTCAGGATAGTGTTTGTAATGTTCTCAATTCTAGGTCTAAGTAGGGACGGGGAGTTGTGCTAAATCAGCACATCACCTGGCAAACCCTAGCTGATTGTGGGCAGCTTCCAGGATGGCATCCTTTCCACTATACTTTCCTTTACAGGAGTCCTCTGTCCTATGCCTATTCCTGCCAGGAAAGACCTTGAATGAACTAGGCCAACATGTTTGAGTATTACCTTTGCAAAATATTGCTCTTTGTCTGGTTTGAAAGACAGGTTGATAGATACAAAACTTATAAAATATCTGGCAAAGCTTTCAGCTGTTCTCCTCACAATTCACTTAATTAATTACCGTATGGCTCATGGAAGGGTGATGTGCTTCAGACCTGAGAACCAGTTGGGCCTTGGGTGTAGATTAGCTGTTGCAGGCATTACATTTCTCAGAGCTCGAAGGCTAGAAGAGTTTTTTAAATAATTTAGTTGGGTAAAAATAATTTTAAAGAAATATTGAAAGGTCCAGATCTGCAACCATTGTTCACTTATAACTGTCATTGCCTTTAGTATTGCAATTGTACCCATGAGTGTGAGCACTGTTCACTCAAGTGAAGGTCAAATTCTTAGGCCTCACTTTTCTCTTACACTACAATCATAGCTAGATTGACATGGGTGAGGCACCTCTGAAGCATGCAAGTGGGGATTCTGATCTCCATTACAGTCTTTTACATTGTTGTGAGCTTTTAGAGGTGGAGCACAACAAGGATCCAGGGCAGATATTGAGATAATTTATTTTTTCATAAAGGGAGCATGTTAGTATTTAGTACATCAGGTGCTCAGCACATTACACAGTTCCACTAATCAGGCAGTTTTATATTAAAGACTTGGCATGAAAACCTTGAAGTACTTTAAGTTCAGAAGCCAAATACTCTTAAAAATGACTTATTTCTGTTTGCTTTTGTATTAATTTTTGCTATACAGTTGGCTATCCCGTATTGCATTTTGAAACAATCTCAGAAGATAATCTGTCAAATTTTGAAAGATAAGCATACTTACAAAGAATACATCTTCTGCTTTAATGGCTAATTATAGCAGGCTTTGTTGAATTTGGATCAATGTTTGGCTCTCTCCACTAACCAGCTTTTTGTATCAGAGTTTGTGTCAGTGACATCAGCTGAAAAATATACTGTTTTCAGTAGTGTATAAAGATACTTTCTTCTCACCAAACATTTTTTTTCCCACCTATCGTCTTTTTTTGTGCATATGTCCAGTGCCTAACGCACTGGGCCTCTGATCCTTGACAGATGCCTCTAGTCTAGGCATTTCTACACTACAAATAATAAATAACAATAATAATGTAGGGGACAGAATGGTATCCCTTAAAAATACCTTGCTGGCTTTGCCTTAGATAAATAGATAAGATTACCTCAATATTAGTAGTATTACCAATACTCAGCTATACTTAGCCCTGTCTACACTGTGGGGGGGCGGGTAGAGGGGATCAATCTAAGTTATGCGACTTCAGCTATGTGAATAATGTAGCTGAAGTCGACGTACTTAGATTGACTTACCATGGTGTCTTCACCGCGGTGAGTCGACTGCTGCTGCTACCCTGTCGACTCTGCTTGCACCTCCCGTGGCGCTGGAGTACAGGAGTCAACAGGAGAGGGCTCAGGGATTGATTTATCGCATTTAGACTAGATGTGATAAATCAATCCCCACTGGATCAATTGCTGCCCACCGATCCGGCGGGTAGTGTAGACATACCCTTAGGTGTATTTATTTTTATTTATATCTTCAACCTTTTGTTCTGTGAGAATCTGAATAATAAATGTTACTTTTTCATATATGATTTGCAAATGTAGTAATCTGACACTGCATACTTACAGACATTTGAAACTGTTCATTTGTGTTCTTATTTTTTTCAAAAAGTCTAACAACGTGTTTAAAATTTCAGTTTATCTCTATTAGAAGAATTTGATTGCAGCTGTAATGAACTGGAGTCCCTACCTTCTACCATTGGTTACCTTCATAGCCTGCGGACATTAGCTGTGGATGAGAATTTCCTGTCTGAATTGCCTAGAGAAGTGAGAAACTGATTCTGTTTTTAAATTATTAATTAGTATGTTTTACATGAAGGGCCTAACCTTGCAATCTTTACTCATACAAAACATCCACTGAAGTTATAGCAGGTGTATGGAAGTGTTTTCTCACTCTGCAGAATGGGGTCATAAGTGATCCAGATGGAAGGCCAAGTTCCTGCTTGCCTTAATCACTTGTTCCCATGGAACAGGTGATATCATTCACATGAGCAAGGCAAGCAGGATTTGACCCTGTGTGCAAGGCAAGCAGGATTTGACCCTGTTTGTTTTTCGCATGTGTTACTAATGCTTGTATGCAGTGTTGGTGTAGCTGGGTTGGTTCCAGGATATTAGAGAGACAAGGTGGGTGAGTTATCTTTTATTGGAACAACTTCTGGGGGTGAGAGACACAAGCTTTTGGGCTTACACAGAGTTCTGCTTCAGGTCACCTCCATGTTAACTGAAAAAGAGTTCTATGTAAACTCAAAACCTTGTCTCAACAACAGAAGTTGGTCCAATAAAAGATGTTCTCTCACCCACTTTGTCTCTTTCACATTTTGTTTGTTGTTTTACATTGTAAACCGAGGGCTTGTGCCCTTGACCATTAATGTCAATATCAATGTAAAATAGGGAGACTAGAATTGGAAATGAGTTTTTCATTAATGCACACATTATGATGATAGAAAGCATTTTAATTAAACTATGTGAAGAAATGTGATGTGTATACATACATCTTAATATAGCAGGAAGCTATTGATAGCAAATAGGTTAAATAATAACTTGAAAAGCCATTTATCAAGTAAAGTACCTGATTCTACTCCCACTAAAGTCAGTTTGGCTCAAAGTATTATCTCAGAAGTACACAATAGGTAGTCGTTATCTCATTCATTAATTTTAAAGACATAATTAGGCCACCTTCTCAGATAAGGAGAATTAGTGGTGAGAAACTTTGACAAAGTGCGAATCCTAACTTCTTGTCTTTTATGCCCTTAGATTGGAAGCTGTAAGAACGTAACAGTTATGTCCCTACGCTCTAACAAGCTAGAATTTCTTCCTGATGAGATTGGTCAGATGCAGAAGCTGAGAGTGTTAAATCTGAGTGATAACAGGTATATGTTGCATAATTTAATCATCTCACCCTAGAAGTGTTTTGCTGAATGATTTTAAACATTCAAAGTTAATAGCTATTGAGGTGGTAGTCTTTCATCATTAAGTACCTAGTTTTGGTCCCATTGAACTCCATATCAAAACTTCATTGGGGCCAATGGATTCACAAAAGTAAAATCCTGACACCACTCATGTCTCCTATTATTACCATGTGAAAATGTGACCACTTATGTTCATGAATGTTTTGCTTCATGAAAAAGTTTATGATGGTATAAATTATGATCTTGATTAAAAGATGGTCACGTACTTGTATATGGTAAGTCTTTAGGTGCAAGCACAAAAGAATGTAAACATCAAGGGGAAAATCCTGACTCCATTGAAGTCAATGGCAAAACTCAAAAAATAGGCATTTTAATACGGCCACTTGTAAATGTATACCTCTAGGAACAAAGAATGCAGAGTATAATTAGTCTTCCAACCTATATCCTGGGAAGCAGTAACTCTGAAAAAGACTTTCCTTGGAAGTATGAACAGGGCAATATCAAGTAGGACTAGAGAGATTATATTATCTTCGTATTTGGCTCTGGTGAGACTGCTAATGCAATACTGTGTCCAGTTCTCGTGTCCACAATTCAAGAAGGATGTTGATAAATCATTGAGGATTCAGAGAAGAGCCACGGGAATGATTAAAAGATAGGAAAACATGCCTTCTAGTGACAGACTCTAGGAACTCAGTTGGTTTAGCTTAACCAAGAGAAGGTTAAGGATGACTTTACAGACTAATCAAGTATCTACATAAGGAACAAAACTTTGATGATAGGCTCTTCAATTTAAAAGGGAAAGGTATAACAAGATCCAGTAGCTGGAAGTCGAGCTAGACAAATTCATACTAAAAATAATGTGCACATTTTTAATGGTGAGCATAATTAACTATTGGAACAATTTGCCAGGGTTTGTGGTGGAGTTTCCATCACTGGATATTTTAAAATCAAGATTGGATTTTAAAAAAAAATGTGCTGTAGTTCAAACAGAATTATTTCAGGGAAGTCCTATGGCTGGTGTTATATACAAGATCAAACTAAATGATAACGGTCTCTTCTGACTTTATAATCTGTTTACCTAAGGCCAAACCCTTTTCTTCACATACCTAGTCTCATTGAAGAAAATATGGCTATTTGCATGAATAAGATGAGAATGATTTAACCCCACATATAGACACTGGGAAAGACGGTTTTATCAAAAAACTCATGCATACATGTACTTCAGGAATAACTTGGATAGGACCCTTTTCAGCAAAATAAAAAGAGATACAGGTTTGTTCGGTAGTGTGGCAGATGGTAGATGGAGACAATACTGAGAAGGACTTTGCACCTCTATTACTGGGGGCTATTAACAGAAATTAGTTCACCAACACATTATAAATCCTTAACACAGAAATATTCTATAATACACTTGATAACAATTATCCACTTATTGGAACATTTGTCTGAAAGTCAGTTAGATGTCATAGGACCTGATTTTTTGCTCTGACAGCAGCAAAAAACTGGAGTAACTTCACTGAAGTCAAGGTAGTTACACCAGTGTAAACCTTGTATGAGAGCAGAATTGGGCTCTTAATGGGATGATAGAACTAGTTCAGAGGAATTAGGAGCAAGAGCAAACTTAGATCTTTTCTGAGATTTGAAAAACTGTGGTGTACATGTATTGCTTTTCTGTTTTTGTTTAAATTTTCACATCTTAGTGGTCATTGATTTCAGTGGTGACTGAATGTAGAATTACTGAAACACTGTGAACAACACTTTTTTATCGTGGTACTTCCAGCTTGGGTGAAATTAGGAATTCCTGAAAAATCCTGATCTCACAAGATTTCCAGACCAAAGTGTTAGGATAAATTTCAAATAAGTATTCTAATGTTCTGGTGTTTAGCCAAAACTTAGACTTACAGGTTTTCCCCATCACTAATCATGAAATTATGTAAAATATTAATCATATGTAAAAGTACTGTTGGCATCCTTCCATTATCATACAAACAGTAACACATGCTTAGTTTAATATTCTTCTTGTGGAAAATCATCATCTTCCCAGATGTTGGGTCACAAACAGCAATCATCCCTGTTCTGTGAGCCTGACTGCTGAAGCATTCTTTGTGATACTTCCTTTGTCAAATCGGACACAACACTCAGTAGTTTTAATTTTCACTCTTTTTTAGATACATTGGTCATTGTTTGGGTTCTTATTTTTAATGTCACCAAAAAATAAGTACAGAAGTTTATGAATTTAGAAAATAGTCCTGGGTGTATTAAGAGCTCTAGGGGACTTAACTTGTCTTTCAATAGAATCCTCCAGCTAATGTTCAGTATAAAATGTTTCACATACTATGAAGTTAACCTCTTTGGGGAAGAGGTATAAACAAGGTTTGGAGAAATATAAGTATAGGGTTTGTTGTTTGTGTTTGTTTGTTTGGAACGTGGCAAAATCAGAATCCAGAATTGAATGCACAATATTCAATGAAAAAGAACAGGAGTACTTGTGGCACCTTAGAGACAAGTACTCCTGTTCTTTTTGTGGATACAGACTAACACAGCTGCTACTCTGAAACCTGTAAATATTCAGTGGGTGAACATAAGAGAAATGACCCATCAAGAAAGAAAAATTCAGGCTGTTTCTATCCACAAACTTAGAATAAAATGCCAAAATGAATATTTCCTTCTCCCACTAGAAAATATGTTTTGCTCTCATTTCATGCTGTATTCCACTTAACACTGTTTACATTATTAGAGGATGCCCAGTGACATTTTCCATATTTTGAAAGACAAATGCGTTATCAGAATGTGTCCTAGTTTTTTTTTAATATTGCCGTGCTAATTTGAGTTAATTACTGAGGATATTAATTAATGGGATATTGTGTGTTACAGATCAGGTGTCAGTTTAAAAACAGCCACACAGTGTAAGGAAATAAAGGCTAAACTACCCTTTTAATCTTAAAGGCAGTCTCTCCAACTCATAGAGACACCTTCGTAGACAAGAGTAGAGAATGTGGCACAGCAGATATCCACAGCTGATCTGTGAATAAGTGAGGGAATCCAATAAATTGACTAAAACCAAAAGAGACATTACTTCTTTTCCTGGACAAGATATCCATTAACTAGCTCCTAAAGTGCTACAGATTTTAAAATAACTTTACACTTAATGCAGCTTAAGCTTTTAAAAATTGATCCAGGTTAAATCTATAGACCAACACAGACTCATGGTTGAAGTGATCTGGCTTGTATTGTCAGAAACTATGGGTAGTACTGAACTGAAGCTAAGATAGCTTCCCAACTCTTCTCTAGAGATAGGCAAATTTGATGTTAGTTGTCTCTTAAAGTATATCTCTCTTTATAACTAGAATGTAACCTGATAATAATGATAAAAAGAAATAGCTTCAAAGTCTTTAGCTCAATTTAGTCACTGATATGGAATCATTTCTTACTGACAGTTTGGGACCTAGGAATATATTTAGAAAGATTTTTTTCTTTCCAAAGAACTTCAGGGGAAATTCTACTTTTCCTCATCTTTTGTCATACAGGAAAGCACTTTTTATATGAAAATTGAACATTAGAAAAGGGAACACATCGTTCCATACTTGTCAGGGCTCTTCCAAATAGTGGTTTTATTGAATAATCAGCTGGGGATTTAGCATGTTATCAAAGTATTGTTTCATGACTTCCTGTTTTTTATTTTAAATATTTCAATTTTTTCATCTATCAATGTCTGCTGTGATTTTCACATTCATATTTTGTTCTGTTTAATTTAATTAATGTGAATTCAGACAATCTGAGTGGCACTAATATGCTGTTTTAAAAAATCAGTTATTACTTGTGTTAAACTCTTTCAAGAAGTTAGTTTTTCCAAGAGATTGCAATTTTAATTATTGGTGATTAAAAGCTTGTACATAAATCCAAATCCTGTAGCTCAAACAGGGAAATAAGGGCAGCAGCAGGCCTTGAAACTGGTATGATTCCTCTACTCAGTGTGGTAGAGAAGTAAGAGATGTGGTAATCCCACATAGTACAAACCTGTGAACTCCAGCCTCCTAACCTTAGAAAATGGCCACAGAATCTGTGACTACAGACACCTGTTAGACACCCTCCACCCGTTACTGGGAGGAACTAGAGGGTGTGGAGCAATCACACAGGAGCCTGTGATTCCAACTCACTTCCACATCACAGACAACCACAGAAGCTTATTTACTCAGGCCTGATGCACACCTGGAAGAGATTTAGGCCCGTAGTAGAAACGGATTGCTTTGGTACCACGTGCTTTGCTTTTGAATTATATGTTAATTTAGTTTAGATAAGTCCTTCAGAAATTATCCATGTACCAGTTCATCTTTCACCTAGGATAACTTAATATTGTGAATACATTTTTCCTTAACTATGTATTACACAAAAAAGCAATTATGTAAGTAATTTTCCAACCTGTCTAGTGAGAAATTTAGGCATTTAAGCATGAAAGATAAGCACTTCCTTGAATAGCACATTTATAGACTTTAGACTTCTTTGTGCAGTTGATATACTTTCTGAATGTTCTCCTCAGAAATGCTGGATAAATGGAGGCAAGGCAGATTAAACACACTTTAAAATTTTAATGGACATAGTGCACTTTTATGTCATCTATTCTGCTCAGTGGAGGATGCATATAGGCCATATTTTTAGAGGTGAAAATCAGCATCGCTTCAATGAAATCAGTGGAACTATGCTAATTTACAGCAGCTGGGGATATGACCATTGTCTGTCATCAGTAATTAGTCAACAACATTGCAATGCCTTTGTTGCATCCTTTTGTAGCTACAGTGTAACATAGTTCTGACTGAGCAGCCAAGAAAAAACATCCGCTCGTTTCTTCACTATTCACAGCCTAAATCAGTGTGCGAACTGTGATTAGTATTATGGGATCAATTTTCAGAAGTGTGGTTGAAATACAAAATTTATATTAGTAGTTCAGTTGCTGATTCAAATCTGAGTTACCAGCATATCTAACCACTAGATTGAGGGCACAAATCAAGAAGATAGGTTCATATGATCAGATTTGCACTGATGATTCAATTCAGGTACAAAAACAGGGTCACAAATTTTGTGAAATCAAATTGTGACCACAAAAGAAAGTGGAGTCTCATCTTAGCTGAAAATACAATAGGTAGAATGAACAATGTTTGAAACAGATATATGTAAATGTTTGCCCCCCATTTTCATGTCTTACATCTTAACTGTGATTATTAAATTCACAAAATACATGCACTGTAGAACTAAAAGATATATTATATAGATTTCAGATTGTTCTGGTCTAAATTTTCAAAAATGGCTTGCAATTTTGTATGCCTTCATATTTTTGGTGCTGAACTTGAGACACCTTAAAGCAGTGGTCCCCAGACTTTTGAGGGTCATGCCCCTGTTACCCCTGTCTGTTATCCCCTGCCTCCACAGAGCTGAAGGGGTGTGGGGCAAGAACATGGATAAGGGAGCTGAGACAGGGGTTCATTTGGGGCAGGGAGTGGAGCCAGGAATGGGGCCAGGCATGGAGCTGGGAATGTTGCTGCAGGCAGGACTGGAGCACAGCTCGGGGCAGGAAGGGGCTGGATGGCACTCCCCCCCCATCCCCCTCCCATGAGGGCTGGCCTGGGCCCTGCTGTGACCAGGGCCAGCTCCAGGGTTTTTGCCGTCCCAAGCAGCAAAAAGAGGAGATAAAAAACAAAAAAAAAAGCCGCGATCGCGATCAGCTCTAGCGCTGCCGCTTCAGAATTTGGCGGCAAGTCCTTCGCTCCGAGAGGGAGTGAGGGACCCGCCGCCAAAGAGCCGGACATGCTGCCCCTCTCCGTTAGCCGCCCCAAACACCTGCTTGCTGGGCTGGTGCTTGGAGCTGGCCCTGGCTGTGGCCCCCCAAAGGTTTATGCCCCACAGTTTGGGGACCTTGCCTTAAAAGGACCTGAAAATATGCTCCCATTATGATGTCTTAAACTGGGCACCCAAAGTCATAGTTTTGAAAATGTGTCCATTCAGTTTTGTTCTTGTACATCAGACTAAGATTTAGTCATGGGTATATTTAGTAAAAGTCATGGACAAGTCACCAGCAATAAACAAAAAATCATGGTCCATGACCTGTCCCTGACTTTTATTATAAGTACCCATTACTAAATCCCTGCTGCTGGGCCTCACTGCACTGAGGCCCCTAGGGCCCGCTCTCCAGATGGCTTCCAGGGCCGCCTCCCGGGCCACTGCTCCAGCTGCCCCCAGGACTGCTGCTGCTAGGGCAGTTCCTGGAACCACCTCTGGGACTGATGCTTGGGCATCTCCCAGGGCTACTGCTCGGGTGGTTCCCGAAGCAGCCTCGAGATCACTGCTGCTGGGGCAGTCTCCAGGGCCAGCCACTCTGGCCACTGTTGGAGTGCTGCCTGGGGCAGCCCGAGCAGCATCTGGTGCAGCTGGCCCCGAGGCTGCTCCAGCAGCGGCTGGTATGGCTGGCCCTTGGGCCAGCTGCTCGGGCACCCCTTGGTCTGTCACACCAGCTACTGCAGCTGCGGAAGTCACAGAAGTTGTGGAAAGTCACGGAATGTGGATAGTATTTTTTATATAGACTACTTTATTAAAATCTATTTAAATTCAATTAAGAATATGAACATGAAGACTGTCATAGCTGTTGGAGTTGCATATGTGGGTCACTGTTAGAGCTGACCGAAAATTTTTCATAAAAACTTTTTTTCCATCAAAAAAAAAGCCAGTTCATTACAACTGAAATATATTTTGTGGAAACGTGATTTGATTAAAATTTCATCTAGAAAGTTTCTCAGATCCACACTTGAATTTTAGGACCCAGCCCAAGAAAATTCTGTTTCATGAAGAATTTCAAAAGATCTCTTTTGAGTGTTTTTACCTGGATCACACACAGTCTTTCAGATTGTCTCTTAAATTTTGTGTAGCCTTTGCTGAAAGAATTAAAGGGCAACCAGTTACAGCCCAGTGCATGTCACATTGGATTTCTAACTGTATCCAACTCTGCTATGATCTAGCAAAAGTTTCTCCTCCGAGGATAATAGTCCATTCCACTAAAGCTCAGTCCACTTTGTTAGTCTTCTGGATTAACATAGCTGTTGTGACCACGCTGCTATTTTACAAATGTCCATCTGGATGCATTTTTTCCAGATAACTATCACTCAAGCTTCCCGGGATGACACCTACTTTGGAAAATCAGTGCTACATTCTCTCCAAGTAATCCAAAGTCCCACTACCTGTAAGGAAACCGCCGGTGAATCACTTTAAGTGGGATATATATGTGCACAATCACTTGAAGGAGAAAAAACAGTTACTTACGTGTCCAGTAACTGTTCTTCGAGATTTATTGTGCACATAGGGACGTGATCATTCCCCTCTATTCGACATTGATGAGGCCTAATCTGGAGTACTTTGTCCAGTTTTGGTCCCCACACTACAAGAAGGATGTGGAAAAATGGGAAACAGTCCAGTGGAGGGCAACAAAAATGATTAGGGGGCTGGAGCACATGACTTATGAGAAGAGGCTGAGGGAACTGGGATTGTTTAGTCTGCAGAAGAGAAGAATGAGGGGGGATTTGATAGCTGCTTTTAACTACCTGAAAGGAGGTTCCAAAGAGGATGGATTTAGACTGTTCTCAATGGTACCTGATGACAGAACAAGGAGTAATGGTCTCAAGTTTCAGTGGGGGAGGTTTAGGTTGGATATTAGGAAAAAAATTTTCACTAGGAGGGTGGTGAAGCACTGTAATGGGTTACCTTTTTCACTAGGAGGGTGGTGGAATCTCCTTCCTTAGAGGTTTTTAAGGTCAGGCTTGACAAAGCCCTGGCTGAGATGATTTAGTTGGGAAATGGTCCTGCTTTGAGCAGGGAGTTGGACTAGATGACCTGCTGAGGTCCCTTCCAACCCTAATATTCTATGATTCCGGATCCTTCCACCTTCCCTGCTACTTTGGGTATTAATTAGATGGTGGTGGGAAGGAACAAAGAGGGAGGCAGTGGCATCCATGCCTCTCTGTATCCTCAGCTCCATGCATGAGGATCAGGGCCGCCGAGAGGATTCCGGGGGCTTGGGGTCTTCAGTGGTGGGGGGCCCCACTTCGGTGGTAATTCAGTGACGGGGGGCCCCGCTTCGGCAGTAATTCGGCAGTAGGGGGCCCTTCCACTCCAGGACCCGCCGCCGAAGTGCCCCGAAGACCCGTGGTGGGGACCCCCCACCGCCGAATTGCCACGGAAGCAAGACCCACGGCAGAAGTGCAGCCGCGTCTTCGGCAGTAATTCGCCGGTGGGGCATCCTTGCACTCTAGGGCAGAAGAACCCCCCGCCGGCGAAGACTGGGAGCGGAAGAAGCTCTGGGGGCCTGATCCCCATGAGAGTTTACTGGGCCCCCTGCAGCAAGTGAAGGACTCTGCTCCAGGGCCCCCAAAAAACTCTCGTGGGGGCCCCTGTGGGACCCAGGGCCTGGGGCAAATTGTCCCTCTTGCCCTCCCACCCCCGGGCGGCCCTGATGAGGATAGTTGGGGCACATAGTGGTAC
The DNA here is from genome assembly GCF_003597395.2 of Chelonoidis abingdonii. Taxonomy (NCBI): domain Eukaryota; kingdom Metazoa; phylum Chordata; order Testudines; family Testudinidae; genus Chelonoidis; species Chelonoidis abingdonii. Next base: position 21,759,710 of record NC_133775.1, read on the forward strand.
TTCTGGCAAAAGTCTCCAACTTAAATACATTGGGTGCATATATACCTACAGTGGAATGTGTAAGTGTACAACACATCTCAATGAGCAGTAATTACTGTACAAGTAAAAGTAATCAATTATGACTCTCTGGTGAGGCAGAAACCCCCATTAATGAGCATATGAGGTGCCTTTCTTATGAGATACCTCCAGTAAATTCACTGTGTGTAAGTCCTTTTCAAAAAAGGACCTTAAAGGTCAGAGATGTGAGGCATAAAATGTTTCTCTTTGACTACTTCATGTGCCTGCATCAGACCTGGGTCCATCTGACTACCCTGGGATGTTAGCCTGTGATACTGAGAAGTGCCCTGCTGAGCCTGGCATCTGATAGCTTCAGGGCTCCATCTACTTAACCTTCAACTTCCAGGTGTACTGGTAGGATTGTCCTGTTAGAGTGCTGAGAGAAAGGATTGTCATTCAGCCTTGAAGAATAGAGCTCCTCAAAAGACTTCTGCAAGAAAGAGGTCAAAATTGCCTTTCCAGTTTTAATCTAAGGAGACTCCACAGCCCAAAGTGTGTACTGGAAGAGTTTCAACAGTACTAACTATCAGGTACCATTCACTGAGGATACATTCTCCATGATCACTACCAAGACTACAGCTCCTGAGGTACTCTGTGTGTCTGCATTAGCTGCTACCTCATTTCAGCAGCAATAACTGTCTCAGTAACTGAGCACATCAGTACTAATTACTTCAGCTCCTGCTACTTCTATGCACTATACTTTAACCCCAGGGTTCACAGCCCTGTCTACCTTGGTACCAGTGGGGTCCATGGTACTGAAGGACTTCCAGGTCACTGAAGAACCTGAATCCCTGCTTTCAGTAGGGCTTCACATTCCACTAGTATATGGGCCCACTGTCACAACAGTACCAAACTTTTCTCAAGCACTGTGTTGTGAGGTTATAATTTAGTACCTCTGTCTCTGCAGCCTTTCTTTTGGAATAGACTTTTTTTACTCCTCTTCCTACTCCCAACAAAGGGATCTTCTCTCACCTATTCCTCTAAAGCCCCTTCTTCTGAGTTTTATGGGTCAGAGATGAGTCTGGGGTCTCCTGCAGATGTATGGCGTTATCATCATAGAATATTAGGGTTGGAAGGGACCTCAGGAGGTCATCTAGTCCAACCCCCTGCTCAAAGCAGGACCAATCCCCAGATTTTTACCCTAGTTCCCCAAATGGCCCCCTCAAGGATTGAACTCACAACCCTGGGTTTAGCAGGCCAATGCTCAAACCACTGAGCTATCCCATGCCCTGGTATCCTTCCTGTTGGGCTCCTACTCTCTTTCCTTTATAATATTCCTGGGTGGCTGTACTGGAGCCTCTGAGGTTGTTATCATGAGCAACATAGAGACTGAAAACAGTGCAGCCTCAAGCATCTTCTTTGTGATACTCGGCCTCCAGAGAAAGTCTCTGAGGAAGAACAAGAACTCTGAATGAGGAGCTAAATATTTCTGCTCAAATTATTGCATCATACCCATGGAGAATGGAGGCCAATTTTGCATCTGAAAGTGCTCAGTACCTGTATTTGTCAGATAACGTTTAGAATGGTCACCTTAGCATCCATAATACCGTGACTAGATGCAGAAGATTGATTTATGGCCCTCAAACTGTAGGATGCCTGTTTTCATATCTCCATGTGTTTGGTACACAAGAAACTTCTGAAATGTCTGGTCAATCAAAACCACTTCTAGTACAGAGTTCCACGCTTTGGCCTTTCTATAGCATTGACATAATTTACCACAGTCATAGCAGTAGTAGCTACTTAAGTAGCACACTTAAGGAGACCCGGAATAATAGTCTGTTGATAACTGGATGACTGGCTCATCAGAGACAAGTCTTGCCAAAAAGTTCAGAGTTCCATTTACAGCATTTTTTGGCTATTGAAGTCTGTTTTTGACACCAACACAATTCATAGAGTTTATAGGGGTCATTTTAGATCTAAAGGAAGTCTATGCTGGAGGTAGAGGTTTAACTTCCAGCTCAGGTAGACATACCTGGACTAGCTCCAACTGAGCCTGTTCTGTTGTTCGCACTGTCACAGCTACACTTGTGTTTTTAACGCACTAACCCAGTTAGATTCAGTGTGAGTATGTCTATCCGAGCTGGAAATTACACTTCCAGCTCCATTTGAGACATACCTTAAAACCAGCCAGAGTTTACCTCCCTCAAGACATGTCCAAGATTCTATCCATGATCTTCTCCCAGCTGCAGGGAAATCCTTGAATAACCATATGAGCTTGTCTGAGCTTTCTAGGACACATGCCACCTGCACTTTTATCACTTTACATGCCAGACTACATCTATGCTGCATGCAGAGCTGGCTAAAATTAGTGTACATTCCAAGCAGGCACATTTTAGACATGCCTCTGATGCTTCTGCAACATTTTGTCTCTCACCAAGTTGGTGGAAGGGACCCCAACAAGGTATGCATAGAAGTTCCTTCCCCCTACTCCTCCTAACCAAAACTATAGTGATGGACCCTTCGCTCCTGGATTAGGGACTCCCAAGAAGACACATTCACAAATGAATATTCTAGAGCTCAGAGCATCTCATAAAGCTTCCCTGGAGTTCTTCCTTCTAATACAATGACTGTCCATTCAGATCATGACAGATGGCACAACTGCCAGGTTTTACATAAACAGGCAGGTAAGGGCTCAGTCATCTCCTTTGTACTGAGAAGCAGTTCAGTTACTGAATTAACGTATTCAGCATCAGCTCTCTCTTGCAGCAGTTCATCTTCTATATCTGCAGAACATGCTGATGGACAGTTTGAGCAGACACTTTTCATCAGAACACAAATGGACAATTCACAATCCAGTTGATTTTCGAGGAAAAGGGTCATTCACCAATATACTTTTTGTGACAAGGAGAAACAAGAAATGTTTGTTATTCTAGCAGTTGTGGTACTCAAACTGTTGAAATTGTTGAGACATCCCCTGGGACTACTTTTGCTATTCTCAGACCTGTTGTCCCAGAATGGAGGAGCCATCCTGCTTCTCAGCTCATGCACCCTACATCTAACAGCATGATTTCTGGATGGAAGTTGTCAAACTGCCTGTAGTGGTTCAAGAGCATGAGTACCAACCTCACGGTAGACATTTACGAAGCAGGACACAAACCCCAAAATGGTTGTAAGCTCTATACTTAGATTTCACCAACCATTTATCAAGTGAGAATTCCTCAAACACCATAACAGCCTTAACATGGAGAAACAGTCAGTCTCCTTGGGTACTCCAATTTATTTTACCATCCACATAAGCTTACCTGTGTGATAGATTGTGCTTTACAGCAAAGAGCAATATTCAAATTACTCCCAACCCCTCCCCAAAAATCACTACACTGAAACAAACTAATTCATGCACACAGCAATGCATGGCCAAATTTTCAAATTCAGAATTGCACCATCACTTTTATTTAGTCTTTAGAGTCTAAATAGTCTTTACAGTCTTAGATATTTGGAAATAATTTATGTGTTTTAGATGCAGACAGTAGCCTGTGTAGATGCACATATTCATGCCAGATATCCAAATGACTTCTTGTGCCAAATAAGGCCTTTCTGTAAAATAAAAAATGTATAGTATTTTGTCATAGCTAGAAAAAGACAGTTACCTTTTCTGTAACTGATGTTTTTTGAGATGTGTTGCTCATGTCCATTCCATATTAGATGTGTGAGCTCGCCACATGCACCGGTGCTGGAAGTTTTTCCCTCCGCAGTATCTGTAGGGGACCGGCTCTGGCGCCCTCTGGAGCAGCGCTCACATGGCACCGTATAAGGGGCACCACCAGCTCCCCACCACCCTCAGTTCCTTCTTACCGGAAACTCCGATAGTGGGGAAGGAGGGAGGGTTGTGGAATGGACATGAACAACACATCTCGTAGAACACCAGTTACGGAAAAGGTAATTGTCTTTTTCGAGTGCTTGCTCATGTCCATTCCGTATTAGGTGACTCCAAAGCAGTACACTTGGAAGTGGGTAGGAGTTCACGGATGTGTAGATTGCAACACAACTCTGCTGAACCCAGCGTTGTCTCTGGCCTGCTGAGTGATGGCATAATGAGCGGTAAATGTATGAACAGAGGAACAGATGTCCTGGATAGGGATGTGTGCCAGGAAGGCCACTGAAGATGCCCAGGCTCTTGTCGAGTGGGCTCTGACAGTCAGTGGTGGAGGAACCCCCACCAGGTCATTACGGGTCCCTGTGCACAAGGTGATCCAGCTGGAAATCCTCCGGGTGACCCTTCATCCTATCTGCTATAGCAATGAAGAGTTGAGTCGATCTTCAGAAAGGCATGATACATTCTAAGTAGAAAGCCAAGGCCCTCCGGATGTCCAGGGCGTGAAGATGCCTCTTCTCACTGGTCTTGTGCAGTTTGGGACAGAATACTGGGAAGATGATGTTCTGATTCATATGGAAGGTGGAAGCAACCTTTGGGAGGAAGGCCGTGTGGGGCCACAACTGAATCTTATCTTTGTAGAAGACCACGTACAGAGGTTCTGAGGTCAAGGCTTTAATTTCAGAGACCTGTCTTTCTGACATCACTGCCATCAGGAACGTGTCCTTCCATGACAGGTGGGAAGGAAGCAGAACCCTAAAGGTCAAAGGGCGGGCCAGTGAACCTAGAGAGGACCAAGTTAAGACCCCACTGCAGAAGAGGAGGCTGTACCTGAAGGAAGAGTTTCTCAAGCCCTCTCAAGAATCTGACCATCATACCATGGGAAAACACCATCTGTCCTTGGACTGCCAGGTGAAAAGTGGAGATGGCCGCTAGATACACTCTAATGGAAGAATGTACCAGGCCCTGATTCCTCAAATAGAGCAGGTACTCCAGGACAGCCTGTATGGAAGAGCGTGAGGGAGAGATGCTGTGCTCAGACACCCAGCAGGAAAACCTTGTTTGGAAGCTCATACTACAGTTGTCTCTTTTTGTCTTCTCAGTGAATGACATACCAATGTACATTCCCTTATACTCAAGCATGGGGACCCAAAGTTGAGGCAATAAATAAGATAGAAAGGGCGTCTAATTAGATTTTGATAAATAAAAGGGAATTTAAATGGGTCTGGAGGAAGTCTACATTTGTATAGCATTCGCTGTCAGGGGCATCAGGAGAAGGTTTAATTCTATGTTAACTAAAGATCCCTCTAAACTTTCTTAGACCCAATTCTGAATTTGAAAATTTGGCCATGCATTGCTGTGTGCATGAATTAGTTTGTCTCAGTATAGTGAGCAATTTTACATATTTAGGCATAACAATGCAAGTCAAAGTAGGTTTTCAATATTAATATTGTTTCAGTGTGTCTCAATACACAAAATAAATGTTAGTTCTTCAAAGACGAGCCAAATTCTGAATGAAAAATTCAGGTATTCTCTCTGCTTGAGAATCTTTATATTAATTCTTGTAGAACTTAAGTTTACCATGTTATTTTATGAGGAATATGTCAGAGCCTGCAGTGTTCCAGAGACAAATAGTAATTAATTAATCTGTGATCCACTTTACTGATAACATAGTAGTGAAAACTAAATTTCAGCTAGTTTAGGCATCTTTTCCTTTCTTGTGGTACTAATTATAGGATTTAAAATGTATAACACTTTTCGGTCCATAGAGCCATTTTACATACCAGGAATTGGAGATTATCTCATCTGGGTAATATATATTCATATTTAGCAATGGAATTTCATTCGTTCTAACAGATGAGGAAACCAGTATTTTTAATATCAGGAGGTAGCTGTGTTAGTCTGTATCCACAAAAACAACAAGGAGTCTGGTAGCACCTTAAAGATTAACAGATTTGTTTGGGCATAAGCTTTTGTGGGTAAAAAGCCTCACTTCTTCAGATGCAATGCCTTCAGGTATTTGTAATATAACTATTTGAAATGAATTATCAGAAGTAAATATTATCCCTCTTTTTGAACTAAATAGCTTATATCCTTGTCTTTGAACTAAATAGCTTATATACTTGTCTTTGGTGATAACATGATGCAAAAACTTAGTTTCTTCCCATCTTTGTTGGACATCTGTCTGACCAACTAATCAGTTATAGAGCCCCTTTCCTGGACTTGAGGAGAGAGGGCTCTGTGATTGATTAGTTGGACAGACAGATGAAGACTTAGTCTAATGCAGGGGTGGGCAAACCTTTTGGCCTGAGGGCCACATCTAAGTATGGAAATTGTATGGTGGGTCATGAATGCTCATAAAATTGGAGTTGGGGTGCAGGAGGGGGTGAGGGCTCTGAGGTGGGGCCAGAAATGAATGAGTGTGGGAGGGGGCTCTGGGCTGGGGTAGGGGGTTGGGGTACAGGAGAGGGGTCAGGGCTGGAACAGGGGTTGGGGCATGGGAAGGGGTCAGGGCTGGGGCAGGGGTTTGGGGCACAGAAAGGGATCAGGGGTGCGGGCTCCGGCGGCACTTACCTCAAGCAGCTCCTGGAAGCAATGACATGTTCCCTCTCCAGCTCCTGTGCGGAGGTGCAGCCAGGTGGCTCTGCGCACTCCCCCGTCCTCAGACACCACCCCTGCAGCTCCCATTCACTGCAGTTCCTGGCCAATGGGAGCTTCAGAGGTAGTGCTTGGGGCAAGGACAGCACACGGCGCCCCCTAAACAGAGGGGGGGACAAGCTGCTCCTTTCGGGAGCAGGGCCGGTGCTACCATTAAGGCAAACTAGGCGGTTGCCTAGGGCGCCAAGATTTGGGGGTGCCAAAAAGCAGTGCCCCCAATTTTTTTTTACAGTGTTCCTCCCCGAGAGCACAGTCGCTGCTCCACTTCTCCCGCCTCCCAGGCTTGCAGTACCAATCAGCTGTTTGGTGCCACAAGCCCTGGGAGGAGAATTAGAGCAGGGGCGGCGTGCTCAGGGAGGAAGCGGAGCAGAGGTGAGCTGGGGTGGGGAGGTGCCGCACGGCTCCGGGAGTGGGGGGAAGCTGCTGCAGGGGGGTGCTTCAGGGCAGGGGGGGAGCTACTGCAGGGCGGAGGGGAGGGCAGGGAGCTGCCGCAGGGCTGGGGGTGGGGGCACAAGGTGGAAGTTTTGCCTAGGGCGCAAAACTTCCTTGCACCGGCCCTGTCTGGGAGCCTCAGCACTTGTGCAGAGAGAAGCCTCTGACCCCGCTCCCCAGCAGAAGCTCGAGGACCGATTTTAAACTGACTGGAGGGCCAGATGTGGCCCATCAGTGGGCCTTAATTTTCCCACCTGTGGTCTAATGGCTCCTGTGGACACAATGGGAGAGCTTATAAATTCTGCACCAGAAAGAAAGGCTCCCTTTTCCCTCTTGGGATTAGAGTAGTATGAGATTTGAGGGCCTTGTTTTGTGCATTATGCCAGTTGCCTTTTGGGGGCTGGGAAGAAATATTTTTCGTCACTGCCAATTTAGCCAAGGTGGTGTGGGTTTTTTCACCTTCCTTGCAGCAATCCCAACACCTAGAGGGTATGTTAGGCTGTAAAATTCATTTTGTTGCAACTTGGCAGTTGCTTAGTGCAGGAAGTCATTCAGTAGGAGGTCCAGTTCCCTGATTAACTGGAAATGGATTAGTAGAAAGCACCTCCTAAAGAATTAATGGGGTTAGGGCCTCTAATCTCTGGAGACAATCCCCTATTTCCGACCTACCCTCAATTAACCCTTCTACAGGTGGAGGGTGATGGGGATCAGCAATGATGCAGGAACAGGTTGTCAAGATGGAGGGCTGAAGGCAGCTTCTCCACCAGGTGGTACAGATTACAAAGGAAGGATGACTTGCACTGGATGAATTATTGAGATATGTTACTTAGTGAAGGCTAGTTAAACCGCAATCCTGGTGTCTTGTCTGTCTTCCTGTGGGGCCTGGGACAAAAACTTTCAGGCCTTTATTATGCTTCATAAAGAAACAAACAAAAAAGAAAAGGAAAACAAAAAAGGGGGCAGGGAGAGAAAATTTACCCATTCCCATCCTTCTTTTGCAGGTCACTTTTAGTAGACCAAGCTAACTGATGTTACATGAAAACATCTGTTCATGTATATAACTACAGTTTGCAATTTAGAACTTTTGTTTTATTGTTACATTTCATTTTGTCTTATGGGAAAAATCATAGTGACTGTATTATAGCGTCTCTTCAAAAAGGTGTTTCAGATTATTGCAGAATATATTCTAATAGAAAATTAAAATGCCAAATGGTATGTTATATCTATAAACAAATTCTCTTAATGCAAGTACTTGCCAAGAGATACTGTGTTTTGAGGCATTATTTTGGTTTTATGCTCTTTATTGATATTGTATAATGCCAGGCAAGTTCGAATAATAACTTCTTATTTTGCAAGGGAGAAAGTATTCATACAGCTACCAATTCATATGTGAACAATAAGGCAAAGATAATTGTTCTTTAATATCTCAAAGGCATTTTATCAGTTTGTTCAGGCTCAAAATGTGGCTCTCACTTTTAAATGCAATAATTCAATGAGAATATCCTTTATAAAAATATCTTTATGAAAATATCTTTCTTTAAAACCAAACAAAAAATAAAAATGAAAAATGCTACCAATTTCGGTATGATCCAGCTGAAATACATTGTATAAAAATCTTGACAGTGTCCCTTTAAAAGAGGCTACTGCATACATGAGACATTCATGTTGTTCCAATATTGTTGTTTACAGACTGAAGAATTTACCATTCACTTTTACTAAGCTTAAAGAACTTGCAGCTTTGTGGCTATCTGACAACCAGGTAATAACTTTTAATGTATCTTTTCATTAGTAGTAAGGAGCATGATATCTTGGTAAGGGCCATAGATAAAACCTATGTTTTAACAGACTATTGTTAGATTTATGAAGCTTTTAGTCCCAGCAGTTTCCATGTCCTCTGTATTAGCTACACTTCGAGATACAGGTTCTGCTGAATGTTCTGGTAGTAATTGGGAAAGTTCACCTTTGAGGGATTTACTGCTTTCATCAGGTTGGATTGTATGTCCTGACCAAATTTAATAAGTTAAGGCCAAGAATATTCACAGAGAACTCTAGTGAATGGGATCACTCGTGGCCCATGTTGGGACCTAAGGACCCAAGGATTTTATATTGGGCATATTCTTTGTCTTTTGTATCCCTTAATCCTTCTGTGCCTCCATTCTTGTCTTCTGGCTCCCCATTCCCTATCTATTCCTGTTTTTGTTTACTCCTTTCCCCCCCCTTTTTACCTCTTCATGTGGAAGAGAGATTCTTCCATTAACTTTTACACATGAGGCTCTCATTTGGTGTTTTGCTATCTTTCTATGCTTTTAAATTATCAATGACAACTCTTTAATTCTTGCTGATAGAAAGAAAACATAGTAAGTAGAACTAGGATAAGTGTCTTAAGTCCCATTGTCAAAATTGACTTAGGCATTTAGTAGCCTAACTTCCATTGATTTTCATCTTCTTAGTGCTGAGGGAATTTAAGCACTTCTGAACATTTTAATCCTCGTCTAAAATGGGGAGGGTGGAAGTCACAAAAATTCATGAAGAGTTTTTTTTTCCTTGGTTTTCTTCTAAATAAAGGTGTCATTAGAAAAGTTGCCATCCAGAGCCAATAATATTTTAAGTGTTCTAGGTTTAATCTTCAGCTGGTGGATATCAGCATAGCTCTGTTGAAGTCAATGGAATTATGTAGGTTTACATCATCTGAAATTCTGGTGTTCTGTGTGTCTTCCATTTTTTTTTTCTTTTTAAAAAAGCCTCAAAATTACAACTTCTCAATTTTTTTACTTTTGCCACAGCCAAGCCATGACGAGCAACCCACGTTAGGCCCAGATCCTACAAATATTTATGCATTATTTGTGCATTTAAAGTTAAGAACTTTCATAAGTTTTTGCATGATCAGAGTCTTATTATTTGTCTATAGCATGAAAATCTGTAACTAACACGACACTACTGATCCCAGAGTTCCAGAAATATGTTGGTCAAGTCCTAAGTGCTAAATCTTGTAGTCTTCACTTGGCCCCTATATTTCTGCATTCTTTGAATAGCCTAAACTTCCACTAAAGTCAATGTGAATTTGGGGTATGTAAAGAATGCACAAAGAGGGTCCTCAGTCCTTTTTTAGAGAAAACTTTCATCAACTTCTGTTGGAGTTTCTTGAGTGCTCGTAAATTTGGTCCAATGTTAAAATGTTAACAGTCATCTTTATATGTTAATATTGTCTATATTTTAGGGCTTTATTGTTAAACTAATTGTGCAGCCAGCATTGGTGCTCAGAAGTATAATAATCAACCAATTTACAATCTATAGGTTAAGACTTATCAACCACTACCAATGTTCGTAGAAAAAGGAATTCACAGTTTTAGGCATTTAAACTTTTACTCTAAAGGGAAAAGAACTTACTTTTCACAAAAAGTAAATATTCAATGTAGCTGAAAGTGAAACTTCCATTATTGCAATAACTTCAATAACCTCTTCTTTTTTTCTCTAGAATTATACACTTATTGCAGATAACTGTTGCTTCTTAAATTCAGGTCTGATCAGTATAATTTTGCATGGTCCAAACTTCCTATCACTGTAAACTAATCTATTCTGTTTGTGTGCAAAAGCCACTGAGACCCTGATCCTGCAACTGCCTCTAAAGATATGTCTACACTGCAGTGTAAGCCCATGCTCGAGCTGGGCTGAAGCCTAACCCCCCTTGTGTTGACACTGCAATTGAGCCAACACAGGGCTCAGACTTAGGGTCTTGGGACCCTGCAGGACTGGGTGGTCTGAGTTCAAGTTTAGCCAGAACCCAAAGTCTGAGCTCTATTGCTTAATTGCAGTGTAGAGACAGCTCCTCTTGACTCAGATTCCAAGAGTCAGCTGGAAGTATCCCACAATTCCACGGGATAACTTCCTTAGTCCTATCTATCCTAGTGATCTACATTCCCTATGTGGGAGGACTCCTGTACCTGTACTGAGTACTGTTGACTTCAATGAGGTTTAGCACAGACACAGAGGTCTGTTTGTGCTGAGTCAGTTGCAGGATTGGGGCCTAAGATGTTCCTCTTCCAACAAACATAAAGTATATATATTGCTGACTCTTGTTTAATAAGTAATAGTTCAGCACCACTGTGCTTGCCATAAGAATTTGACAATTGGCTTGGCAAGAAATTTAATCAAATAAGGAGATTTATTGTTAATACCAAGTAATTTTACTCATTCTTAATGTTATTTTACTTACACAGCTAATTTTCAGAATTTTAAATGACATCTATATATACCTGAATGTAAAAAGCAAGGAAGCAAACAAACTGATGGGAGGAGGGTGGAAAACAATGTGTGGACTTCAACGCAGTAAACTAGAGCCTTCTTTCTCTTCCCCTTCTTATTCCTACCTGTCAAAAACTGATCAGTAGAATGTGACCTCTTACAAACATAGAAATATCACCCCATAATAATATGAAAAGTTAATGTGGACAATTCAGTGCCTGCTCAAGAGCTCATCTAGCTTGCACACCAACTGAGAGCCTATATTCTTTTAAGGACACATTACTTTCTTCAACTTATTGGACTTTTCTACAAGAGATCATAGATTAATTTGCATTAATTTAATTAAAATGTATCAGTATCATCAGAATACTCATTGGGCCTTAGAACACAAACTCTAGTCACTTGCACCAGTTTTATACCAGTGTAACTCTACTGCCTTCAGTGGAGTTACTCATGATTTACCCAAGCGTGAATAAGATTAGAATCAGACACTCAGTGCTTAGACTGTTCCCCTTCCCGCTCTCCTCTGCTTCTCATTTCACTCAGTCACTACAGTGTGTCAGACTCTGTTTTCCTTACACTGGAAATATTCCTACTGAAGTCAGTAGGAATATTATACATGTAATAAGAGTGAGAGATCAAAGAAAAAAATTCCACATCAGAATAATATGCTTTTTCAGTCAGCAACTGTAAGAACAGTTTCATTTAAACCAAGGACACTATTCTTACTTTCATTTTATATTTTCTATTTATCAGATCATAAAATCTGATTTTCCTGGAATTCTTCTGAACAATCTTGCATTTTTTCTTTATAGTCCAAGGCCCTTATCCCTCTGCAAACTGAGGCCCATCCAGAAACAAAGCAAAGAGTACTGACTAACTACATGTTTCCCCAGCAACCCCGCGGTGATGAAGGTAAAAGACTGTAAGCAATTTATTACAAAGGCAAAAACTTGTTTATAATGCTTATTTAAATCCTGGTGAGAAAATGGGGAGTTTATTTTTAAATATTGAAACCATGGTTCCGTGGATGAGAGTGGCTACAGTTCTTTATATAACAGTGTATACAAGGCAGTATACGTTTAGTCATATTGAAAGGGTTCTAAACAGGCTCTTTTTGTATATTAAATCTAAGGTTTCCCAAGTCCTTAATTCTGGATTGAGATTTGTTCTCTCTTTTCTTTTTTTTTCTTTGGGATGCTGGGGGGAGGAGGATCAGAATTGTGTCTTCTGACACATTGTATAAATGCCCTGAATTCACTTCATTAGGGTTGCCTGGGGCCAATGAAAGGCAGAATTTGGTCTGATATTTACATTAGACAGGAGGATGGCCTGTGCTCTTTCATAGATCTGGTAGCAGGAGGCACTCAACTAGTGAGTTTTCACCACTTTCCCATCCTCCCTATTCTGACCTAAATTACAATAAGATGGGATACATCTTAGTCTTCTGCTAAAGTAATCCTATGACCTCACTAGGAGTCTTGAAATCCCATAAATGACAATATTTAGTTCAAACACAATCAGTTTGCACCACCCCTTTCAACTTCACCTTATTACATTAAAAATTATGTAACTTGTTTATAGGTTGTGACAAATTTTTGTCACTTTTCACACCCTTTGGATGATTTAAGTGTAAAACTGAAGGGGGTGCAGGCCTCAGCACAACATAAGTTTTTTGTCATTTAGAGTATAAGTAACATTTCATTTGTTTTGCTTGGTGGACTAATTACACATTCTGTTACAAAGCAGCTTTACTAAGCTATTACCTGAATTTTAACTGTAGATTTCCAGTCAGACAGCGATAGCTTTAACCCTACATTATGGGAGGAGCAGCGACAGCAGCGGATGACTGTAGCCTTTGAATTTGAAGAAAAAAAGGAAGAGGAGGAAAATGCAGGAAAAGTTAAGGTAACTAGTTAGCTTTCACTTTTTCTTGCTTTATATATTGTGGACAAAAGATCCAATACACAAATGCCATGTTAACATGTTTTTAATCTTTTAAACTTGCGGAGAGTGTTTGAGACCAAATATAATCATTAATGAAAAATGAGGGGTGTGTTTTCCCTGAAGTATGCACTAATAGTTTCCATTCACCCCCTTGTTAACTGACTATCAGATTTTGAGTTTCTTCTTTGAGTGTATGCTCATGTCCATTCCATGCTAGTGTGTGCATGACATGTGCACTGTTGCTGGAGACTTTTCCCTTAGTGGTATCCACAGGGCTATCTATAGTGCCCTCTGGAGTCATGTGACAATGTGCCGATATTAGGGGTACCGCTAGCCGCAAACTCCAGTTCCTTCTTACCATTCATGACAGTTACTGGAATGATCCTTTATGCTGTGGCAAGTTCTCCTTCCAGTTGTTTCGACTTTCTCAGTTTATTCTTAATTTACTGTAGTTAGTGTATATAGTTCTTAGAGTTAGTATATATAGTTGTGTAAATAGTTGTCCCTGTCATCGAGGGACTTTTCACCCCAGGTGTTGGGCATGCCACAGGCTTCAAGACATGTGCCTCTTTTGACAAGCCAATGCTAGTGAGTGACCCACACTATAAGTGTCTAAAGTGTCTGGGGGAATCTTATGATAAAAGATAAGTGCCGGATCTGCAGGGACTTCAGACCTCGCACTAGAAAAGACAGGGACATTCAACTGAAGGCCATTCTCCTGGAGGTGGCCCTCAGACAAGTCTCAGAACCAAGCCATTCCGAATCAACGCCAAGCATTTTGACATCCATGCAGAGTGCTCCACCGGCACCATGCTCTTCTTGGCGCTGTTCTCCATCTCCAGTGCTGAGGAAGAAGCATAACAAACACTGAGAGAGGGCGCTCTCTTGTGCAGAAGAGGGATAAGTGTGGAATGGACTAGAACTCTGAGTCCAGCTTGGGACCTACCGCCGACTACTGGAAGCAGCTGCAGTGCTAGGCTTCCTTCAGCACCGGAGGCATTCCAGGCAGCAAAGGACCTGCTGTCTCTCCTGATTCCGCCAACCCTGCAGGGAACACCGGCAGCCAAGGCAGCCGGGAACAGGGGAGAGCAGGAAGCGCAGAGCTCCTTCCCAGGACCAACCACCTTGGTACCTTGGCACCCCATAGGAGAGAGCCTTCCATGATCCTGGCACAATGGTCACTGACCTGCCCATGGTCCCCAGACTTCTGGGACCACCTGATGACAGAAGCAGATTCTGTTTCTCTATGGTCACCACAGGAAGAATCTTCTTCGTAGTCCAAAGGGGAATCCTTTGCCCCACCAAAATCTTTCCACCAGTACCCACCCGACTTTTGGTACTGGTCCTCTGGCTGGCACATGGCCAGCGGGCCAAGGGTCAATGCATTGGCCATATTGAAACCCCAGGAGTATTCCCTGATACTGGCACTCCCTTCCCACTGCTCACACTCAGTGGCTTCAGAGAGATGCATTACCGGCCCTACCTGCTTGGCACCGGACCCTGATTCCGGAACTAATCTCAATGAATGTAGTGGAGGCAGAGGAGGAGGAGGAAGCTCCCTCTCCCGGACAAGCCTCTTCTTCCTCATCCCCAGCTGAGGCAATGGCAGGACCCAGTAACTTACTCCCTTGGGTCAATTTCAGGGCCCACCAAGACCTCCTGAAAAGAGTCACTATGAACCTGAGTCTGGAGATTGAGGACCTTAAGGCGTCAGCACGCAGCCTGATCAACATCCTGGTGGCAGCTGCCCCCTCCAAAGTGGCTTTGCCTATTAATGAAACAGTGATGGAGCCAGTCAAAACTCAGTGGCAAACCCAGTCTTCTCTGTCCCGCAGAGTATGTACCTTTATTCACACTCCCCTGGGGTCCCTGGTAGTGTCGGCAGGAAATGAGCAGGACAGACAAGGTTATTTGAGTGCCAGCCCTAAGAATAAAGATGCCAAAAGACTAGACCTTTTGGAGCAGAAAGTTTATTCAACAGTCAGCCTCCAGTTACATATTTCCAAAGAGCAGGCTCTGCTGGGGAGGTATGATTTTAATCTATAGGACTCATTGTCCAAATTTAGGGACTCCCTCCTGCAGAATTCAAGACAGGAGTTCATAGCAATCTTGGAGGAGAGCAAGAGTGTGGCCAGGACCTCCCTCCAGGCTGTTCTGGATGCGGCAGACTCAGCTGCCAGGGCTATGGTGTCTGCAGTCATCATGAGGCATTGTTCATGGCTCCAGTCCTCCAACCTCCCTCACAAGATTCAGCAGGATCTCCCCTTTGAAGACTCCTCCCTGTTTTTGGAGCAGAGAGACTCAAAGCTTCACTGCCTCAAGGACTCGAGGACAGCCCTGCCGACCTTAGGACTTGATACGCCATCAGCATCCCGAAAGCACGTTAAACCTTAGCAACCTTCCAAATTTGTGCCTCACGAAAGAAAAGGGAAAGGTTACAAGCATTACCAACCCCTCTTGTCTTATAGATCTCTCATACATATCCCAGTAGGGTCAAGCAGGCCTTTTGAAGGTGTGCCCAATGGCATTATACCAGTCACAGCTCTGGATCCAGCCCCTCTTTTGTTTTTGTCTTGTCTTGTCACCCTTCAGCCCAGCGTGGTCATATATAACACTGAACCATTGGGTCTTCAGTACAGTAACAGTTGGTTACATCCTCCAGTTTGTGTCCACCCTTCCCTCCCAACCCAGTCCCTCCTCAGGGACTCTTCTCACGAGCAACTCCTTGCCCCAAAGGTGCAATCCCTCCTACATGTGGGGGCCATAAAGGAAGGTCTCTGAGACTTGAGAAGGAAGTGGTTTTACTCCCAGTATTTCCTAATACCAAAGGCCAGAGGGGTTTATGGCCCATCGTGGGCCTGCGTCATCTCAGCAGATATCTCAGTTAACTGAGGTTCTGCATGGTCTCCTTGGTCTCCCATCATTTCCTCCCTGGATCCAGGAAACTGGTATGCTACCCTCAACTTAAAGGATGCTTATTTTCACATGTCTATCTTCCATGGCCACAGAAAATTCTCAGATTTGTAGTGGGTCAACACCACTACCAATTCACCAGTCTTCCCTTCAGCCTATCATCAGTCCCATGGATCTTCACAAAGTGTATGGCGGTAGTAGTAGTATCGGTCTTCCTCAAGCGCCAAGGCGATCAAAGGTTGGTCACAGGCTCAGGTACAGCACAGCATCAGTAGAGTCTGGGCCACATTCCAGGTACTGGGCCTGGTGATAAATGAGCAAAAGTCAACTCTGGTCCTGGTTCAAAGGATAGAGTTCATTGGGGCAGTGCTTGACTCATTCCAAGTCAGAGCCTTCCTGCTGGTACAATATGCACTTTTGACCCCTCTAGATGTGGCTGGTATCAGTCTACTCCCTCAAGCAGGCAGCACTTAGATTCAGTGCTCACAATCCTGTTTCTGGACCTAACTTCCATGACCTGGTGAAAAGACCAAGGATCAGTAATGAAGAGGGTACCCTTTACTGTCCCTCAACTCTTGGTCACTTTAGTCTCGGACATGTCAGACATAGAGTGTGGAGCCCACCTCTGCAACCTCAGGACCCAGGGCTCTAGTCCCAAGAAGAACTCTCCCTACATATAAATGTCAGGGAACTCAGGGCGGTACACTTAGCTTGCCAAGTGTTACTTCCCCACATCTCAGACCAAATGGTATAGGTCTTGACAAACAACACCGCATCCATGGTTTACACCAACAGGCAGGGAGCGGCTTGATCTTCAGCTTTGTGCTGTCTTCTGGATGTGGGACTTCTGTGTGAAACATGCCATTCACCCTGAGGTGATGCATTTACCAGGAGCCTGAAACGTACTGGCAGATCACCTCAACAGAGTCTTTTCCTCTCACCACAAGTAGTCTCTTCACCCGGAGGTCGTCAGTGTCATCTTCCAGAGGTTGGGGCCTTCCCAAGTTGACCTCTTCGCCACCAAGAAGAGCAGGAAATGCCATTAGTTCTGTTTGCTGCACAGGCACAGCTCAGGCTCCCTCTCCAATGCCTGCCTGATCATCTGCTGTACACTTTTCCTCCAATCGCCTTGGTTCACAAGGTGCTCCTAAAAATCAAATTGGGCAAGGTGAGGGTTATCCTGATAGCACTGATGTGGCCACACCACCATTGGTTTGACATACTTTTGGACCTCTCAGTGGCAGCCCCACTCGCGCTCCCACTCCATCCAGACTTGACTTCAGAAGACCATGGCAGGTTGCTTCACCCAAACCTTGCCTCCCTGTTCCTGATGGCATGGATGCTGCGTGGATGAACTCCAAGGAACTACCCTGCTCAGATCAGGTTTGACAGGTCTTGCTAAGCAATAGAAAGCTTCCACCAGGACTACCTACTTTGACCAGTGGAAATGTTTCTGAGCTTTTAGCACACAGGATTAGATGCGGTTTTGGAGCACTTAGCCATAGCCCTGAGTAGGTGACTCATGAGGCAGAATCTTCCCCCACTCTCCCACTCCCACTACACAGTTCCCTTTGCTACCTTATAGCCTTTAGGGATCACATAAAATGTAAGTATTAATTAATTTCCTTTATCAAATGATATCCCAAAATACAAACAGCCATGTTGTCCCTGGCCCTAGCCATAAGTATTCAAGGAATGGAGAGTGCAAAGAGCATCCTCCTAGTTTGTGCACTCTATAGAGAGAGCAGGGACCATTTTCTGGGCCTGAGTATGAGTTTTAAATGAGTGTAACTCCAGCATTGTCATAGGACTCGTTTTTTATTTTGATGGGTGTGAGAGCATCATCAGTTCCATCTGTTTTCAGGTGGGGACAAAAATGTCTACTTTCAGCATAGTATCAGTGAATTATTACAGACTAAATACTTCACCATTGTAAGTCTGACCACTACTGTAAAAGACCCAAATTGGAAAATAACATCTGAGATAATGTCTTATGAGTAACAATAAAATCACAGCTTTTTAAATTCTAAAAAATGAAACACAAAAATGTAATAAAATTATAGCTAGTATTTGTATTTTACGTTTGGAGCTTCAATTTTCTTTAGACTTCTTTTTCTTTTGTTTTATTATGAGTTCTCTTCCACTTGGTTGTGCCCAGATTAAATACACTCTACTCCACTATTTATTTGGTGCTAAATAGAAAATAAATTGACTTAAAAAATCATGCACTCATAATTAATAGGTTACACTGAAGTCTTACAGTAGATTGATCACAGTTTTCTGGTTCAGTACAAATACAAAACCCAGTGAACAGTGGATTAAAATGCCAGTTTTATCCATTAGTATATTATCAGTTCAAAAAACCAAAAACTGCACTATTGACCTATACTAATAATTTAGAAACGAGCTGGAACAGAATACCATTCTTGTATTAACATAGTATGACTGCTTCATAATGTGAAGAATTTGTAGTCCTATTAGCTTTGTATAGCAGAATATTACTTCTAATTCTAAAAATACAGTGTGACATAAATACAATTTGGTTACAATTGTTAAAAGAAATACAATAGTGTAGAAAATTGCCAGTAAAATAAGAGTTGCCATTACAATACAAAGGACCTAGTTTTCAGAACTATTTTTTAACATTGTGTTTGATGCAAATGACCATACCATGATTGTACAGAAAATGTTCGCAGCATTATTACTACTGTTACTTGGATGGTGTTCATGCACTTAGTTAAATTAGAACAAAGCATTTGGAAATAGCTACATACTTTTATATATACAAAAACTACTATGTTAATCTTAGGGTACTAGGAATTTTCAAATGTTAATAATAGAGATGATAGCAATCGAAATCTTGACTTCCAGCTCTAAGAGGTGGGGAAATCTAAATTGCGTCATATGCTCTTTGCTTTCCATAACTGAATACTGGCATTGTCCTTTTCAGGTTATAGCATTCATAGACTCAGAGAAGTGTAGGACTGGAAGGGATCTCATAGGTCAGTCCAGTCCCCTGCACTTGAGGCAGGAATAAGTAATGACTAGACCATTCCTGATAGGTGTTTGTCTAACCTATTCTTAAAAACCTCCAATGATGGAGATTCCACAACCTCCCTAGGCAATTTGTTACAGTGCTTAGGTACCCTGACAGTTAAAGACATTTTCCAAATCTCCAACCTAAATTTCCCTTGCTGCAATTTGAGTCCATTGCTTCTTGTCCTATCCTCAGAGGCTAACTAGAACAATTTTTCACCCTCCTCCTCGTAACAACCTTTTATGTACTTGAAAACTATTATCATGTTCCCCCCTCAATCTTCTCTTCTCCAGACTAAACAAACCCATTTTTTTCAATCTTCCCTCCTAGGTCAGGTTTTCTAGACATTTAATTATTTTCATTGCTCTCCTGTTACCCAGGGTTTTCCAAATCCAAAGTTCTTGATAACTTTATTCTTGGTGAGGCAGTGGCAGGAAATAAATCAGTGGGGACACAGTCGTCTGACTAATAGATGGTTGACACAAGCAGTACAAGAGTGCTCTTACTTAAAGCTACACTTTATTTAGTCTTAAGCACAGACACATATCCGCAACAGGTTAGTAAAACACCACAACCCTCAATAATTACCAAAGTCTGGAGCAGTTTTTGAGTGCCATGATTCGTCCGATGGCCAGTCTTTCGTCTGCTGGTGGGGTCCTAAGGTGTGTCCACAAAGTGATCCAACTATCCCAGACTTCTCCACTCTTATTTATTGGGTTAGTATAACAATAAAATGTCAATCAAAAAACTTAAGGAAGCAATTTCAAAAGTTAAACCAGAGGTTTCCTCAGATCACTAATTAGACAGGTGTGTTTTTGCAAAGTCTGTATGCTTGAGCATCCTGATAAACACAACCCAGAGGGCAAATATAGATAAGCTTCCTCTTTTCCGAAAGTACATTCCTTCACAATTTCAACAGAGGTCTTATCAGGTAGGACGCAAGGAAAGGCTCCCTTCTTGTGATCACTCAAATCTACTCGCCTCCTGACTTAGTTATGCTAAGGCCTACTGACTTGGTTGTTTTTGGCAATAAGCATGATAATCAATAGTCCAGCTACTGGTAGTGGTCCAAGCAATTTGCTGATCCATCAAGATCTCCCTGTACACTCCTTCTGGACTTTGTCCACATCTTTCCTAAATGTGGCACCCAGAACTGGACACAATACTCCAGTTGAACACTTATCAGTGCAGAGTAGAGTAGAACAATTACTTCTCGTGTCTTACTTACAACTCTCCTGTAGGTACATCCCAGAATGCTGTTTGCTTTTTTTGCAACAGTGTTATACTGTTGACTCATGTTTAGCTTGTGATCCACTGTGAACCCAGATCTTTCTGCAGTACTCCTTCCTAAGCAGTCATTTCCCATTTTGTTTGTGTGCAATTGATTGATCTCTCCTAAGAGGAGTACTTGGCATTTGTCCAGATTGAATTTCATCCTATTTACTTCAGACCATTTCTCCAGTTTGTCCAGGTCATTTTGAATTTTAATCCTATCCTCCAAAACACTTGCAACCCCTCTCAGCTTGGTATTATCCGCAAACTTTGTAAGTGTACTCTCTGTTCCTTTGTCTTCATCATTTATGAAGATTTTGAACAGAACTGGATCCAGGACCAATCCTTGTGGGACCCCACTCAAGATGCCCTTCCAGCTTGACTGTGAACCACTGATAACTACTCTCTGGGAATGATTTTTCAACCAGTTATGCACCCACTTACAGTAGCTCAATCTAGACTATATTTCCCTAGTTTGTTTATGAGAGGTCATACAACATGGTATCAAAAGTCAAGGTATACCACATCTACCACTTCTCCCCACCCCTTTCCCATCCACAAGGCTTGTTACTCTGTCAAAGAAAGCTGTTAGGTTGGTTTGACATGATTTGTTCTTGACAAATCCATGTTGACTGTTACTTACTATCTTCTAGGTGTCTGAAAATTGATTGCTCTATTATTTGCTCTATTATCTTTCTGGGTACTGAAGTTCAGCTAATTGGTCTGTAATTCCCTGGGTTATCTTTATTCCCCTTTTTATAGATTGGCACTATATTTGCCCTATTTCAATCCTCTGGAATGTCTCCTGTCTTCCATGAATTTTTGAAAATAATTGCTAATGGGTCAGATATCACCTCAGTCAGCTCCTTGACTTGAAGCCATCTAATTTATCTAAGTAATTTTTAACTTGCTCTTCCCCTATTTTAACCTCAGATCCTGCCTCATTTTCACTGGCATTCACTATGTTAGACGTCTGATCACTACTAACCTTTTTGGTGAAAACTGAAACAAAAAAATCATTTAGTACTATCATTTCCACATGTTCTGTTATTGTCTTTCCCCCCTCATTAAGTAATGGGCCTTGATCTTCCTCTTGCTTCTGATGTATTCATAGAATGTCATCTTGTTATTTTTTATGTCTCTAGCTCATTTAATCTCATTTTATGCCTTGGCCTTTCTAATTTTGTCCCTATATGCTTGTATTGGCTTTTATTTAATATTCATCCTTTGTAATTTGACCTAGTTTCCACTTTTTGCAGGATTCTTTTTTGAGTTTTAGATCATCAAAGATATCCTGATTAACCCAGGGTGATCTCTTGCCATACTTCCTATCTTCCCTATGCAGTGGTATAGTTTGCTTCTGTGCCCATAGTAATGTCTCTTTGAAAAACTGCCAACTCCCTCAAACTCTTTTTTCCTGTAGACTTGCTTCCCATGAGATCTTACCTACCAACTCCCTGATTATGCTAAAGCCTGTCTTCTTGAAATCCATTTATTCTGCTTCATCTTCTCTCCTACTGTTCATTAGAATCATGAACTCCATCATTTCATGATTACTTTCACCCATGCTGCCTTCCAGTTTCAAATTCTCAATCAGCTCCTCCCTATTTGTCGAATCAAATCAAGAACAACCTCTCCTCCAGTGCTTTCTCCATCTTTTGAAATAAACTGTTTCCAGTGCATTTAAACATATTTCATCATATCATATTTATACTTATATACATTACAAGCACAGCTTGAATATCTATTTCAGTGCAATATGAATGTGTTTCAATAATGATGTTTCACTTGAATAAATTGCACTTTTTAAAATAAGACATACTGTGCAGGACAAGTATTCTATACTTTGGTTTAAATGATGCTCTTTACTGTCCACTGCAGAAGAAGCACGGTTATATTGTATTCTTGCTTTTAAATCATGGCCCAGATTTTGTGGTAAATGAAATGCATAATTAGGCCACTGTGACAGACCCAGGCCAGTGGGGTGCAGGAGTCTGGTAGAGGGCAAATATACTGGTCACTGGGTGAGTAGTTTTCTGTCCCCTGAGTGACCAGAGCAGGGTCTGCACTAGAGTAGTCAGGAACTTGCTAGAACCAATTAAGGCAGACAGGCTGATTAGAACACCTGCAGCCAATCAAGGCAGGCTAATCAAGGCACCTGGGTTTTAAAAGGAGCTCTCTTCAGTCAGATGGGGAGGAGCCAGAGGAGAGG